>NC_142422.1:15937500-16310774 GCF_059516105.1 Syngnathus floridae
TGATGTGCTGCAATTCCAAATTTCCAAAGTGAATGAAGGAATGAAGTCCTTTAAATTATGATTTTGTATAAATACTAGGCATTAACACAAAATCGACGGCACAAAATGGGCAGACTTTACTTGTTTGAAAAGGACTGGTTACAAGACAGACTTTTTTAATTTATTTAATGGGAAGAAGACTTATTTAGTTTAATTGATCTATTTTTGTTCCCTGCCAAAATTCGATTTGCTGCAATTCCAAATTTCCAAAGTGAATGAAGGAAAGAAGTCGTTTAAATTATGATTTTGTTTAAATACTAGGCATAGACACAAAATCTACGGCACAAAATGGGCAGACTTTACTTGTTTGAAGAGGACTGGTTACAAGACAGACTTTTCTGATTTATTTAATGGGAAGAGGACTTATTTAGTTTATTTAATCTATTTTTGTTCCCTGGCAAAATTGGATTTGCTGAAATTGTATTTTGCCAAATCTCGATTTGAGACCTGATAGGAAGTATTAAACGCTTAGTTAAATCAATACAAGTTGGTAATAAGAGCGAGTAATGTTGGTTGAACCGATGAATGAAGGTTGAAAGCAATTTAAATTATGACTTTGTATAAATACTAGATATTAACAGAACATCTACTGCGCAAAATGGGCAGAGTTTACTTGTTTGAGAAGGAGTGGCTTATTCAAAACTAAGATTTATGTAATCTGTTTGTTCCCAGGCAAAATTGGATGTGATGCAATTCCAAATTTCACCACATGATGGTACCCAATTTTGACTTCATAGGACATATTAAACACTTAGCTTGTTATTATGTTCAAGGTAATCAGATTTGTTTATCATTCTAATGGCCTCTTCAAAACTATTCTGGATTACTACTTTGGATCTATTCTACATTACTTGGCAACAACATACTCTGTAACAGATTAGGCAGTATAATCACATATGTTAACTTGAGAGTGCCCACACTCAATCTACTTATCGTGATGTGTTAAATCAATTACTGTTAGACATTATTTGTCTGATAATCTACCAAATCTTTGAATTGAAGAATTTGTGATTTAATTAATAGCTTGTTCGGGGTAATCAGACTTGTATATAATTCTAATGGCCTTCTTTTGAAAACTATTCTGAATTACAACTTTGGATCTTATATTACTTTGCAACAATCTACTCGGTGACAGATTAGGCAGTATAATCACATATGTTAACTTCAGTGCCCACACTGTATTTATTTATGGTTATTTGTTAAATCAAGTACTGTTAGACATGAAATAGGAAGTGTTTAACATAAATGTTATGGCTACTCACCATTGTAGCTCGCTCCTGGTCAATGATATGAGCCTCTTCTTGCAGTGGAAAACTTGCAGCCAACAAACACCGTGGAACCTAAAGGAATGAAATTAAACATTAACATTTCGCCCGGACCAACATTCACACGTACAACGCAACGCGGCTACACTTCTGCTATTACAAACGTAAATCTCCTTAAACACAACGAGTGTTACTTACCGTGTACGCTCTAGGCAAAATTGGATGTGATGCAATTCCAAATCTATCTGAAACGGCAGTTAAAAGTAGAGTTACATCAAGTTTTCTTTTTTAATCAACACAATCATTTACAACCGTTGACCAGAAAGAATCGTCGAAATTCGACGTCCCCCACAAACGCCACGCTCACTCGCTTTTCAGGGCAACAAAAGTACTTCTTTTTAAAAACGATGAGTTGTACTTACCGTGTACGCTCTGGACGGTCCAGTTGCAAGCAGAAAATAAAAATATTTCTCTTGTTAGTCGTATGTTACCATCCGCTGTGTCTTTGTCAACATCGCCGCCATTTTCCTACTTCCTGCTGCGAGCCACGCCCACGGATTTAAATTTGGGCGGAAGCTCTTTCCATTGGCGTCGTTTTCGCGTATAGCAAATCCGATTGGTTGGGAAGGGGGCACGGTTATGCAGCCGAGGAGTCCTGTGATCGGTGGGATGTAAAGTAGGCGTCGACGTCACGTCCGCGTCACGTGACCACGACGTGGCAGACGTCAAATAGCAACCGCTGTTTTGTTTAGTAGACTTACAGTTGTTATGCATTGACATAATGGCGCACACACCAAATAGATTTAAATAAATTAAATAATTCTTCTGCCCACTCTCTTTTAAACAAGTTAACTCTCCCCGCGGATTTGAATTCCGGCGAAAGTTACGCCCATCGACGTCACGTATGTCACGTGACCACGACGTGGCAGATGTCATATAGCAACCGCTGTTTTGTTTAGTAGATTTACAGTTGTTATGCATTGGCATAATGGTGTGCACTCAAAATAGATTTAAATAAATTAAATATTTCTTCTGCCTACTCCCTTTTAAACAAGTTAACTCTGCCCACGTCCATTGACGTCTTGTCTGCGTCACGTGACCACGACGTAGCGACGTCATATAGTAACCGCTGTTTTGACCAGTAGACTTAGTTATTATGCGTTGACATAATGGCGCACTGGTTAGCATGGCCACCTCTTAAGCATGATGATGCGGGTTCGACGCCTGATCAATGTTAGCATGGAGTGAGCTGAAGTGCATGGCGCTGAAGATTTGAATCTTTGAAATGCGCTGAGGTCTGACATATCAGGCAGAATGGTTTGCCATCACGTTCAACAAAAAATAGAAACTTTCCCACTCTGATTAAAACGTCCTGTGTTCATCTACGTATTTTCGTTTTGCTGTGCATCTTTTCCCTGCCATTTCGAGAGCCCAATTGACACTCATAGTTTAAAGAAATGTGTTTGCCCATCCTACTTTGTGGAATTTCACCACATGCGCTTTTGACCAAAATACCAAATTGAACTCAAGTGAAGCCAACACGCACAACCCCCCCCCCCCCCCCCCCCCACACACACACACACACACACAAATGTTGATATGAACATAAAAGAGCCGCATGCGGTTCGGGAGTTGCGGCTTGGCCAAACCTGTACTATACAACTTTATTTGTATAAAATTTTCACAACAGCTGTCACACAAACAAAGCGGGAAAAACCGAAGACGTGCGTGTTCCGCCCACGCTGGATTTATTTGCACCTTTGAAAAGACACCGTATTGCCGCAGATGTGGCAAAGAGTACTTTTGGGCATCTGAGACGGAAGGATGTCCAAAGCATCACGTCACCTGCTCTGGTAGGCATGGTGGTGGGACGTTGAGGTCAACCGCTTTGGGGTTGGCTGACTCTTTGATCGCAGGATGCCATTGAAGACAGAAGCAGAAAAGCAGAGCTAAATGCAAAATGTACTCACCGGTGACTCCAATTTTTTTCCCCCCTGAAGAAACAGCTGGACGGGTGGCCCCGGCTGGCCAGTGGGACTCTTGTTATTCTGACCCTTTTTAGTGCGCGTTTGGGGCAACAACCGTTTTTTGTGGCGCTCTCTTCTGGTTCAAAAGTGCCCTGCATGTGAATTTGCTTTTCCTGCCTTCTGATTGGATGAGCGCCGGTGTGACGCGGTGCCTCTGTCACCGTGGCGGGGGGTATACGTTGGCATCGGAGCGTCTGCCAACGTCTGAGACCGGCTGGCAGTGTATCGGAGGTGTCGAGTGCGGTGCCGCTGGAGCTCACTCACCAGCTGGTGTTAGGGCCACAGAATGAAGGCCAAGGAGAAGAATAGAAAGAGAAACAGAAACTTCTCCTCCAATTGTTTGATTTGTCTCTTCTGAGCTTCGATGAATTCTTTCAGCTCTTTGTTCCTCTAGGACGGACAAATGGAAAGTGGCATTCAAAAGCCAGTAAGCGTGCAAGTAAGTGCCGGGCTGGCTTTGGGCCCTTACCTGTTGCGCGCTGTGCAGCAGATCCATTCTCTCTTGGAGGATGCAAGCGTCGCGCTCCCTCAACTCGCACATCAGGGCTCGCTTCCATTGGTCCACGGCGCTCCTAAGCTCTTCTCTCTGATCCGCCGTCAGCACGTCATTCACGCCAGCGTGGCTGGCTTTTTCGCCGTCCGTGGCGGGGCAGTCCCGCTGCGGTAGCGCCTCGTACAACATGGCCTCCAGCTCCAGGATCCTCTGGGCCGCAATCCTCGTCCATCAGTGGTCCGGCGGGAGATTTGAGGGCGGCTTACCTTATGAGCCTGGTCCATGGAACACTTCCTGAAGTCCAACTCTTCATCCAGGTAGCCCTTCTGCTTGCAGAACATATCCTAGCACAGCTCAAGGTCAGAATTGTTGGGGCACATTGCCGGAGTTCCCCTTGGCTGATGTCGCGTGTCTGTCTACCTTCTCACTTTCAATGTCCAACATCTTCTGTTGAAGTGCTGACTTGGTCACTTTGATGTATTCTAACCACTGAGGAAAGGCTGCTGTCACATAAGCAGAATGCGAGAGCGTGCGTGGACGTGCGCGTTACCTTCTCGGCTAGGGTGAGAAGGGTCCTGGCGTGAATCACGACCACCTGCTCCTCGTTGGTGAGATTCTGCAAGAGCCCAAAGGCACAGCGTCAACAAGCTTCTTTCAGCGCAAAGCCTTCCAAAAGTCACATTTGAGCCGCCGAGTCTCGTGGAGTGCGAACATAAGGAGTTCGACATACACTTACGGCGTTATAGCCCAGGATGTCCAGCTTCTTCATCAGATCACTGATGACGATGTCCGGGGGAAAGGCGCAAGGAGCAATGTAAGGTGTTCTGGGACCTCGGGTTAAGGTTAGGGTTGCGAGGGACGCCTTACGTACGCTCACGCCCTCGGCCTCGCAGTAGATCTGCAAAGGGCTGAGGCCGTCTGGGAAACGGACTTGCAGAAACTTCAAGACGGGGGAGCGCCACTCCCTCTCCTGAAAGGCAGAGGCATGCATCCGTCCGTCCGTCCGTCCGTCCGTCCGTCCGTCACATCTCTGGCCTCAACACGCTTGTGCGAGTCTTCCCACCTCCAGCTCCAGGATGCGGAACTCAAGCAGTTCGTTTTGGTCTCGGATATCCTGGATGTGCTCTTTCAGACGCGCTTCTTCCGCCTCCATCCGCCTGACCTGAAAAGACAGTCAGACCTCATCTGCGGGGCTTCCCGACAGGTGTGACGCCAAGCGACTCCGCCCAGCGCCTTTCTTTCCGTCACCTTTTCGGCCAACTGCTGATTGCTCTGACGCAGCAGCTGCTTCTCCTCCACCCACTTGACATTCTAGAAGAGACAAACGCGTGGACAGCTTTGGAATGTTGTGTCATTTTCATCCACAAATTCTTTGGTTGACTGGAAAATGACATTTGCTTTTCTCCGCATTTTCCCAGCCACGTTCGGGGGGGGTTGGTCCAGTAATGCCAGACGGATGAGTGACTGAAGAATGTAGCTATTTTGTCTGAGAAAAAGGTGTGCTCATTGATGAGCTTACCTGTCCTTGTTGCTTCAGCGCTGACTCCAGATCTGCTACTCTGCTTTGATAGTGACCCATTTCTACCATCAGCTTTTCTCTGGTCTGAAAGGAGGAGGAGGGAGGCTCCTCCTCCTCCTTTCAGACCAGAGAACACCCGAGGCTGGGTGAGAACGGGGAGGCTGCGACCCGGCCGGGGGTTGCGGGAAGGGGCGCCACCTTGATCTCCTTCTCGGCGTCGTAGTCCCCTTTCGCTGGTCTGGGCTAGCAGAGCGTAGGCTCGTTGCAGCGCTTGATATTCTTGCGTCAGCTGGCGGTAGCGAAGCTCCGCCTCTTCATGCACACACCAATGCAACACAGCACTAGTACCAGAATCAGTCAGACCGGCGACAAAGCACCCGCGACGCAAAGACGAGTCCGATTCCAGGCTGAAGAGGAATGTTTGGTGTCAATACGCTGGCAGAAATGGCGGGCTACCTCTTCGGGTTCCGTGTCGGGGGTTCTGTCGGTGTGAAAAGACAAGGACGATCCGTCCGAGTCCACCAACACGTCTTCGTCGTAGCCGTAAAATGTTTCGATGACCTGCGGGCGCGGAAGCAAACATCTCTCTGAACAAACTGAAGCGACACCTCACGATGAATCGACGAGAGGAACGATAGCGAGAAAAAGGCCATTTCATCTTGCGCAACACCAAGCAGCCGCAAACAAACAGACTCACCTTGCAGGACCTCACGCTTTGTTCCTCCTCAGAGATTCTCGACGTCGGTATCGTAGCAGCAAATCTCTCTCCTGTCGACACAAATAATCCGCCTTTGAGATTCTTTGGATGCAAAGGGAACGAACGGCTCCGGCGCAGAAACAAACGCGACTCACAATGACATTTCTGACATGAGCTCCTGTCTCCAGAGCCTGAAAAACACGTCACCGGCGATGATTGGAGGGACGCTCGTCTTTTCCAAAAGTGACAACTACAGGGTGTGTCAGGGTTTTCCAGATTATCTTTATCGTATCATTGTGTTGCTTTGACTTTGACTGCGACCTGTAATAAATAATATTATTTATCCCTTATTTATCCCTATCGCTTATCCCTTCCTACACAAAGTCGTAAAACACCCCTTGCTATGTTTTGACTAGAGGTCAAGGGCTTCCTCTATTCAATCCACTCTTACACCCACCCTGTTTCTCTTAATTAAAATGCTCGTGCAGGAGCCGAGAGTCAGACTTCATTCGTACAACGGATGGACTCTCCACCTGCAGGTGTCCAAAAGAACTTACTTGTCTCCCGTGTGGTTCTTGCAAAATAAGTTGGAGCGAGCGCAACTCTAACAGGGTGCATTTTGCCACTAGCTGCCTACGGACAATGACGTCGCGCTCGCGGCTCATGGTTGACGGGCTGAGCAGCCGGGCAAGTCCGTCGTTTTCAGCGCACAGCGAGTGGCAAAGGCGCTGACAAAACGGGAGCTTTGAGCTGCTGAAAACGGCAAAACAAGTCTAAAGCGTGTTCAAACGCGTGCGCACAATGCTCCTGCTTGAAAGGTCGGAATTTAAGGGGCCAATTTTTTGGATGGCGGCCGCCGGCCAAGCTTTGGACGGAAAAGGTTTCCTGGCGACAGCGAGCGAGCGCGGCGCTGCCGTACGTGCACCGAGTCGCCTGCCTGAAGACCTTGGACAAGTCGTCGATGATGTGCCGCTGCTCCACAACTTGAAGGAACTCCATTTCACCGTCCTGCTGGCCGCAACCGCGGTCCAGGTCATTGAGCGAACTAGGCCTTCTCTGTGGAACACAAATGCAGTGGACTCTGTTGGCACGCCGCCGTTGTCCGCGTCGACTTACCAAGCTTGCCATCTCCTCGTTCTCCTGGGTGACAAAGCGCACTTTGTTTTCAAGGCGACACAGCACCAGCGAGAGTTCTTCATTCTTCCTGCTCAGGCGTTTGTTTTTGTACAGGAGTGGCAGAAACTGGCTTTCTGTTTCTCTCAGTCGCTTTAGCTGCAAGCATGAAGTGCGGGATGTGAAAGACGCACAACACGCGGGCCAGAACGTATCCATTCCTTTTGCATCGGTTTGAACGGAATCGTGGCTTTGGCTCCCAATAAAAGACATCTACCAGGCAACCGACTCGCCGCGCCGCTCAACTAATAAGCAAGCGCAATGGGTGCCTCGCTGGATGGCGCGCATCAAACGTAGCGCAAACCTTCAAGCGTGCCGTCAATAAATTACCAGTTCATTGCGCTCTTCAGAAAGCAGGGCGTTTCGATCCTCCAGTTTCCTGATGACTGCGCTGAGCTCAGCGATTTTCAGATGAAACCGTCGCGTGTCCCGATCCTCCTGAGACTGAAAACGCCCCGCAACACACACACACAAGCACTCGTTCAAAGTTCAAAACTGTTTTTGTGCTACCTTCCTCCAGCAACGAACTAAGTCATGCGTACTGCAAGTGTGTGATGAGGTGGCTTACGCAATGAAGAGGATTGCTAGTAGCGGCGTTGACCCCACTTCCAGGGTAGTTTAGGCCCGCCCTTTGGGAATCCCTCAGGGCAGCGATCTGCTGCTCGGCAGCCTGAGTCTGCAGCTGAAGGCGGTGGACGTGGCCGGCCCCAGGGCTTCATCCAAAACACTAACCGCTCTGTCTTTCAGCTTGATCTCATCCGTCTGGATGTACAAACGGGGAGCGCTCAGGCAGGCGGGCAAACTCATTTGCCAGAATTGTGACAAAAACAAAGAGAGCAACCGGCCAATTTTTTTCTTGAATCGACTAGAACACCTTTGCTGTGACAAAAGCGAAGCGAGCAACCGGACATTTTCTTCTTGTGAAATAGAATAGAATAGAATGCCTTAGGTGTCATTGCACTGCAGGTATACAACGAAATTGGGAACATAGCCACGCACCGCGCATCTGATCAGTCCTACCAGTCGGCGGATCTCCCTCTCGCAGTCTCTCTTGGTTCGGCTCAGCTCCTCCCGATGCTGGTGATGAGCCGATCGGAGCTCGGCCGCTCGGGACTGCCAGGCCTGCTGGGCCGCTGCCAGGGCTTCTTCCGCGCTCCTGGTGGAGGCGACACCGCTCGGTCTCCCGACACCGCCGCGTCTCCTCCACCTCCGCCAGCAAAGCGCCCCCCCTCCTCACCTGAGCAGACATTGCGCCACACCGGGCCGTTGAGACCGCAACGGAGCGCCGCGACGCTTACTGGGGACAAGCTACACAATACGGTAGCGGCCGCATCGAAGCCCGACGTGGCGTGCGGATAGTCAGACACGGATAGAGCGGATCACCTTGTCCATGGAGCCGTCCCTCAGGCTGAGGACCAAGGCATTCAGTCGCTGGATCTCTCCATCTTTGATTTTGATCACTCTCATCAGCTCCATTTCATGCTGCCGCAGTAATGTCTCCCTGGTAATGGCTAACTCTTTCTGCTTCTCCTCATGGAGTTTGCTTTTGAGTTCCGTCATGGCGGCGGTGGCACGGTGGTGCTCCGCCCGCAGGTCCTGACTTCTCTCTCTCTCCAGACAGCTGACCTGACATGACTTAGACTTAGACAAACTTTATTGTCATCTTGTCTGCACATGGTGCATACAAAACGAAATTCCGTTGCATACGTCTTACAACAAAGTAGTGATATTGCAGTTGAATAGAAGTAACATATCCTATGAAAATATATATATATACATATATACTATATATATATATATATATATATATATATATATATATATATATTAAAAATAAGTATAAAGTGCAGCAGTGATAATTATGCAATAGTGCAAGTAGGCAAAACAGTATTCAAGAGTGTGCAGAGGAATGCTAAACCATGTATTAAACTTCTATTTAAAGGGTTTATACAAGTTCAGTAAAGTTGGTAGTGCGAGATAGTGCAAGATAGAGGTCCGTAGTGTCATAAAGTACAGTTCTGTGAATGTGTGATGCAGAGTTCAGTTTAGAGCTCAACAGTTCTAGTGTTCAACAGTCTGATGACAGCAGGGAAAAAGCTGTTGCAGAACCTGGTGGACCTGCAGCGGATGCTGCAAACCTCTTCCCAGAGGGCAGCAGGGAGAACAGTCCATGGTGGGGGTGTGATGGGTCATTGATGATGTTACGGGCACGGGACATGCAGCGCTGAGATGAAATGTCCTGAATGGAGGGAAGAGGAGCCCCTATGATCCTCTCTGCTGTCCTCACCACTCTCCTCACGTTCTTCCAATCGGAGGCGGTGCAGCCTCCACACCACACAGAGAGACAGCTTGTCAGAATGCTCTCTATGGTGCTCCTGTAGAACGTCCTCATGATGGGTGGGGGCAGGTGGGCTCTCCTCATCCTCCGCAGGAAGTACAAGCGCTTCTGTGCCCTCTTGACCAGTGCCGTAGTGTTCATAGTCCAGGTGAGGTCTTCTGTGATGTGGACCCCCAGGAATTTGGTGGTGCTGACCACCTCCACAGCTGAGCTGTTGATGATCAGTGGAGCGTGGTGAGGCTGTTTTTTCCTGAAGTCGACGATGATCTCCTTCATCTTCTCCTCATTCAGGATCAGGCTGTTTTCTCTGCACCAGCCCACCAGCTGCTCCACCTCCTCTCTGTAGTCCAGGTCGTTGTTGTCTCTGATGAGCCCCACCACCGTTGTGTCGTCTGCTGACTTCACGATGTGATTGGTGGTGAACCTGAGGACGCAGTCGTGTGTCATCAGGGTGCACAGCAGGGGGCTCAGGACGCAGCCCTGAAGGGAGCCTGTGCTGAGGGTGATGACATCAGAGGTGTTCTGTCCGACCCGGACTGACTGAGGTCTGTTGGTGAGGAAGTCTAGCAGCCAGTTGCGAAGGGGGGTGTTGAAGCCCAGGTGTTCCAATTTTCCTACCAGATGCTGTGGGATGATGGTGTTAAACGCTGAGCTGAAGTCCAGGAACAGCCTCCGCACATGGGTGTTCTTCTCCTCCAGGTGAGCCAGGCTCAGGTGAAGAACGGAGGAGATGGCGTCCTGAGTGGAGCGGTTTTGCCGGTCGGCAAACTGGAACGGGTCAAATAATAGGGGGAGTCTGGAAACGATGTGACCTTTAAGCAGCCTTTCGAAGCACTTCATCATAACCGGAGTCAGTGCAACAGGCCGGTAATCATTAAATGAGGTGATTTGAGGTTTCTTCGGCACCGGAATGATGGAGGCAGTCTTAAAGCACGCCGGCACTGTGGCTTGGCCCAGCGAGGTGTTAAAAATGTCTGTGATGACCCCAGCCAGATGACTTGCACATTCCCTGAACACACGCCCAGGAATGTTGTCGGGGCCAGGGGCCTTACAGGGGTTGACTCTCCTCAGGGTCTTCAACACATCGGCGGAGTCAAGGCAGAGTACCTCCTCTTCCTGATGGGGGACAGTTTTAACTGCTGGAGTGCCGTTTAGTGCCTCGAACCTCCCAAAGAAGTTATTTAGACCATTTAGAAAGTCAGCATCAACTACACCCACCGGGGGGGGGGGAGGGTGAGTTGTAGTCTGTAATCGCCCGTATGCCTTGCCACATACTCCTGATGTTTTTGACGTCGTGGAAACGATCCTGAAATTTTCGACTGCGGTCTCGCTTCGCTATCCTGATGGCACGGTTCAAGTTGGCTCTCGCTGTCCTCAGTGTCTCCTTGTCGCCAGACTTGAAGGCAGAGTTCCGCGCTCGTAGCGTTTGACGTACCTCCTCAGTCATCCAGGGTCGTTGGTTGCCCCGGGTGATGATATTCTTAGTGGTGCTGACGTCCTCGGTGCATTTGTTGATGTAGGCTGACACAGTCATGGCACACGCATGTCTAATCTACATCGGGAAAACTGGGAGGGAGGGAGGCAGGCAGGGAGGCAGGCAGGGAGGCAGGCAGGGAGGCAGGCAGTGTCTGTCTGTTGAGGTTTTCACCTTGTTCTTCTCCTGCTGAAGTTCTAACTGGACGTCCATCAGTTTGGTTCTCAGCTCGTCATTGGCGGCCTGAAGGGCGTCCGTTCGCTCCGCCTTGGCCCGCCCTGCCGGAGCTCGTTTGGACATCTCTTACTCGAGTCTCGCCCGGTCGTCAGTCAGAGATCACAACATTTGTACCTGGAGAGCACAAACGCAGCGCTGTTTTCCACTGGCTTCGAACTCAACTTCAATCGGTACCGTAACTTACAACATCATAAACATAGAACTAGCTTGACTTATTCATTGAATAAATGCATTTGGTTCTTCAAAACTGCATCACGCAACATAGCGTGACCGAGACGGCCGTTATCCACCTGCGTGAAGTTATTTGGTGAAATGAATGAGATGTTTAAGACACCATCGTTCTGTCTCTATGTAGATGAAGGTAAATAATCGATTGCTGAAGGTCCAAAGGTGTTGTGATAAACAAATAAACATATTAGTGATTAGTGACATATTTGTGATAAACATATTAGGCAGGATAATCACATATGTTAACGTGACTGCCCACACTGTATTTATTTATGGTTATTTGTTAAATCGAGTACTGTTAGACATGAAATAGGAAGTGTTTAACATAAATGGAAGACGAAAGGGGTACTCACCATTGTAGCTCCTGCTGGTCAATGATACGAGCCTCTTCTTGCAGTGGAAAACATACAGCCAACAAACACCGTGGAACCTAAAGGAATGAAATTAAACATTAACATTTAGCCTCAACCAACATTCACAGATACAACGCAACGCAAACTACACAAACGTAAATCTTTTTAAACACAATGAGTTGTACTTACCGTGTACGCTCTAGACGGTCCACTTGCAAGCGGAAAATAAAGATATTTCTGTTGATAATCGTCGTGTTTGTATCCGGTGTCTCGCTCAAGGCCATTGCGCCCACAGATTTGAATTTTGGCGAGAGTTCAGCCTATTGACGTCATTTCCGCGGTGTAATACCCGCATATCTGAAACGGCAAAGTTAAGAGTAGAGTTAAATAAAGTTTTTAGTCAACGCAATAATTTACAACCGTTGACCAGTCGAAATAATCGTCGAAATTTGGCGTCTGTGGCTGGAAGCAGACGCCGAGTTCGACATTCCTCCCAAACGCCACACTCCCTCGCTTTTCAGGGCTAAAAAAAAACAGTTGTAATTACCTTGTACGCTCTAGACGGTCAAGTTGCAAGCTGAAAACAAAAATATTTGCCTTGTTAGTCATCGTGTTACTAACAGCTGTGTCTTGTTTGCCAGAACTGCCGCTTTCCTACTTCCTGTTGCAAGCCACGCCCACGGATTATAATTTTGCCGTGAGTTCCGCCTATTGACGTCATGTCCGCGTCACATGACTGCGACGTAATATTATCTAAAACTGTTTGTGCGGTATTGTGTTGTTCTGTGCGGTATTGTGTTATTCTGTGCGGCGTCGTGTTGTTCTGTGCGGCGTCGTGTTGTTCAGTGCGACGTCGTGTTGTTCAGTGCGGCATGGTGTTGTTCAGTGCGGCATGGTGTTGTTCAGTGCGGCATGGTGTTGTTCAGTGCGGCATAATGTTGTTCAGTGCGGCATAATGTTGTTCAGTGCGGCATGGTGTTGTTCAGTGCGGCATGGTGTTGTTCAGTGCGGCATGGTGTTGTTCAGTGCGGCATAATGTTGTTCAGTGCGCCATAATGTTGTTCAGTGCGGCATGGTGTTGTTCAGTGCGGGATGGTGTTGTTCAGTGCAGGATGGTGTTGTTCAGTGCGGCACGGTGTTGTTCAATGCGGCATGGTGTTGTTCAGTGCGGGATGGTGTTGTTCAGTGCGGCATGGTGTTGTTCAGTGCGGCATAATGTTGTTCAGTGCGGCATGGTGTTGTTCAGTGCGGCATGGTGTTGTTCAGTGCGGCATGGTGTTGTTCAGTGCGGCATGGTGTTGTTCAGTGCGGAATGGTGTTGTTCAGTGCGGCATGGTGTTGTTCAGTCCGGGATGGTGTTGTTCAATGCGGGATCGTGTTGTTCAGTGCGGGGTGGTGTTGTTCAGTGCGGGATGGTGTTGTTCAGTGCGGCATGGTGTTGTTCAATGCGGCATGGTGTTGTTCAGTGCGGGATGGTGTTGTTCATTGCGGCATGGTGTTGTTCAGTGCGGCATGGTGTTGTTCAGTGCGGCATGGTGTTGTTCAGTGCGGCATGGTGTTGTTCAGTGCGGCATAATGTTGTTCAGTGCGGCATGGTGTTGTTCAGTGTGGAAAGGTGTTGTTCAGTGCAGGATGGTGTTGTTCAGTGCGGCATGGTGTTGTTCAATGCAGGATCGTGTTGTTCAGTGCAGCATAATGTTGTTCAGTGCAGCATGGTGTTGTTCAGTGCGGCATGGTGTTGTTCAATGCGGCATGGTGTTGTTCACTGCGGGATGGTGTTGTTCAATGCGGGATCGTGTTGTTCAGTGCGGCATAATGTTGTTCAGTGCAGCATGGTGTTGTTCAGTGCGGCATGGTGTTGTTCAGTGCGACATAATGTTGTTTAGTGCGGCATAATGTTGTTCAGTGCGGCATAATGTTGTTCAGTGCGGCATAATGTTGTTCAGTGCGGCATGGTGTTGTTCAGTGCGGCATGGTGTTGTTCAGTGCGGCATGGTGTTGTTCAGTGCAGGATGGTGTTGTTCAGTGCGGCATGGTGTTGTTCAATGCGGCATGGTGTTGTTCAGTGCGGGATGGTGTTGTTCAGTGCAGGATGGTGTTGTTCAGTGCGGAATGGTGTTGTTCAGTGCGGCATGGTGTTGTTCAGTGCGGCATGGTGTTGTTCAGTGCAGGATGGTGTTGTTCAATGCGGGATCGTGTTGTTCAGTGCGGCATGGTGTTGTTCAGTGCGGCATGGTGTTGTTCAGTGCGGCATAATGTTGTTCAGTGCGGCATGGTGTTGTTCAGTGCGGCATGGTGTTGTTCAGTGCGGCATGGTGTTGTTCAGTGCGGCATGGTGTTGTTCAGTGCGGCATAATGTTGTCCAGTGCGCCATAATGTTGTTCAGTGCGGCATGGTGTTGTTTAGTGCGGGATGGTGTTGTTCAGTGCAGGATGGTGTTGTTCAGTGCGGCATGGTGTTGTTCAATGCGGCATGGTGTTGTTCAGTGCGGGATGGTGTTGTTCAGTGCGGCATGGTGTTTTTCAGTGCGGCATAATGTTGTTCAGTGCGGCATGGTGTTGTTCAGTGCGGCATGGTGTTGTTCAGTGCGGCATGGTGTTGTTCAGTGCGGCATGGTGTTGTTCAGTGCGGAATGGTGTTGTTCAGTGCGGCATGGTGTTGTTCAGTGCGGGATGGTGTTGTTCAGTGCGGGATCGTGTTGTTCAGTGCGGGGTGGTGTTGTTCAGTGCAGGATGGTGTTGTTCAGTGCAGGATGGTGTTGTTCAGTGCGGCATGGTGTTGTTCAATGCAGGATCGTGTTGTTCAGTGCAGCATAATGTTGTTCAGTGCAGCATGGTGTTGTTCAGTGCGGCATGGTGTTGTTCAATGCGGCATGGTGTTGTTCAGTGCGGGATGGTGTTGTTCAGTGCGGCATGGTGTTTTTCAGTGCGGCATAATGTTGTTCAGTGCGGCATGGTGTTGTTCAGTGCGGCATGGTGTTGTTCAGTGCAGGATGGTGTTGTTCAGTGCGGCATGGTGTTGTTCAATGCAGGATCGTGTTGTTCAGTGCAGCATAATGTTGTTCAGTGCAGCATGGTGTTGTTCAGTGCGGCATGGTGTTGTTCAATGCGGCATGGTGTTGTTCACTGCGGGATGGTGTTGTTCAATGCGGGATCGTGTTGTTCAGTGCGGCATAATGTTGTTCAGTGCAGCATGGTGTTGTTCAGTGCGGCATGTTGTTGTTCAGTGCGACATAATGTTGTTCAGTGCGGCATAATGTTGTTCAGTGCGGCATAATGTTGTTCAGTGCGGCATGGTGTTGTTCAGTGCGGCATGGTGTTGTTCAGTGCGGTATGGTGTTGTTCAGTGCAGGATGGTGTTGTTCAGTGCGGCATGGTGTTGTTTAATGCGGCATGGTGTTGTTCAGTGCGGGATGGTGTCGTTCAGTGCAGGATGGTGTCGTTCAGTGCGGCATGGTGTTGTTCAGTGCGGAATGGTGTTGTTCAGTGCGGCATGGTGTTGTTCAGTGCGGCATGGTGTTGTTCAGTGCAGGATGGTGTTGTTCAATGCGGGATCGTGTTGTTCAGTGCGGCATGGTGTTGTTCAGTGCGGCATGGTGTTGTTCAGTGCGGCATAATGTTGTTCAGTGCGGCATGGTGTTGTTCAGTGCGGCATGGTGTTGTTCAGTGCGGCATGGTGTTGTTCAGTGCGGCATGGTGTTGTTCAGTGCGGCATAATGTTGTCCAGTGCGCCATAATGTTGTTCAGTGCGGCATGGTGTTGTTTAGTGCGGGATGGTGTTGTTCAGTGCAGGATGGTGTTGTTCAGTGCGGCATGGTGTTGTTCAATGCGGCATGGTGTTGTTCAGTGCGGGATGGTGTTGTTCAGTGCGGCATGGTGTTGTTCAGTGCGGCATAATGTTGTTCAGTGCGGCATGGTGTTGTTCAGTGCGGCATGGTGTTGTTCAGTGCGGCATGGTGTTGTTCAGTGCGGCATGGTGTTGTTCAGTGCGGAATGGTGTTGTTCAGTGCGGCATGGTGTTGTTCAGTGCGGGATGGTGTTCAATGCGGGATCGTGTTGTTCAGTGCGGGGTGGTGTTGTTCAGTACAGGATGGTGTTGTTCAGTGCGGCATTGTGTTGTTCAATGCAGGATCGTGTTGTTCAGTGCAGCATAATGTTGTTCAGTGCAGCATGGTGTTGTTCAGTGCGGCATGGTGTTGTTCAGTGCGGCATGGTGTTGTTCAGTGCGGCATGGTGTTGTTCAGTGCGGCATGGTGTTGTTCAGTGCGGCATAATGTTGTTCAGTGCGGCATGGTGTTGTTCAGTGCGGCATGGTGTTGTTCAGTGCGGCATAATGTTCAGTGCGGCATAATGTTCAGTGCGGCATGGTGTTGTTCAGTGCGGGATGGTGTTGTTCAGTGCAGGATGGTGTTGTTCAGTGCGGCATGGTGTTCAGTGCGGGATGGTGTCTTTCAGTGCGGCATGGTGTCGTTCAGTGCGGCATGGTGTCTTTCAGTGCGGCATGGTGTCGTTCAGTGAGGCATGGTGTTGTTCAGTGCGGCATGGTGTTGTTTAGTGCGGCATGGTGTTGTTCAGTGCGGGATGGTGTTGTTCAGTGTGGCATGGTGTTCAGTGCGGCATGGTGTTGTTCAGTGCGGTATCGTGTTGTTCAGTGCGGTATCGTTTTTCTCAGTGCGGTATCGTGTTGTTCAGTGCAGTATCGTTGTGTTGTTCGTATTGTGTTTAACACTTAGCCTCTAACACTTAGCCTCTAACACTTAGCCTCTAGCATCTAGAAGGTAAATAAATAGGAAGGAAGGACTCACCGGTGACGTCTTCGCCCACGTCCAAGCGTTGTACTTTGTATTTTCATCCTTCTGACAGTGGAAAACATAGCCAACAAACACCGTGGAACCTAAACGAATGAAAGAAAACTATCATTTGGCCACAACCAACATTCACAGATACAACACAATGTGACGTGCGGGGTTGAGGTTAAAGGTTGAGTGAAGGGCCCTCGTTTTAAACTACTTTTTTGAAAAGGATTGGGAACAAGTAAGACGTATTTAATTTATTTAATGGGAAGTAGTAAGAGCTATTGAATTTAATCTATGTATTATATTCTATTGTATTGTATTCTGTTGTATTCTTTTGGATTGTATTCACACTAACCCCACTAAAACTTCAGCCCACAAAAACTCGCCTCTGGCGCCTAGCCTCTGGCACTTAGCCTCTAACACTTAGCCTTTAACACTTAGCCTTTAACACTTAGCCTTTAACACTTAGCCTAGAAGGTGAATAAATAGGGTTAAAGGTTGAGTGAAGGGACCTCGTTTTAAACTACTTTTTTTGTAAAGGAGTGGGAACAAGTAAGACGTATTTAATTTATTTAATGGGAAGTAGTAAGACTTATTAAATTTATTTAATCTACTTTTCTTCCCAGGCAAAATTTGATGTGCTGCAATTCCAAATTTCCAAAGTGAATGAAGGAATGAAGTCCTTTAAATTATGATTTTGTATAAATACTAGGCATTAACACAAAATCGACGGCACAAAATGGGCAGACTTTACTTGTTTGAAAAGGACTGGTTACAAGACAGACTTTTTTAATTTATTTAATGGGAAGAAGACTTATTTAGTTTAATTGATCTATTTTTGTTCCCTGCCAAAATTCGATTTGCTGCAATTCCAAATTTCCAAAGTGAATGAAGGAAAGAAGTCGTTTAAATTATGATTTTGTTTAAATACTAGGCATAGACACAAAATCTACGGCACAAAATGGGCAGACTTTACTTGTTTGAAGAGGACTGGTTACAAGACAGACTTTTCTGATTTATTTAATGGGAAGAAGACTTATTTAGTTTATTTAATCTATTTTTGTTCCCTGGCAAAATTGGATTTGCTGAAATTGTATTTTGCCAAATCTTGCCTTGAGACCTGATAGGAAGTATTAAACGCTTAGTTAAATCAATACAAGTTGGTAATAAGAGCGAGTAATGTTGGTTGAACCGATGAATGAAGGTTGAAAGCAATTTAAATTATGACTTTGTATAAATACTAGATATTAACAGAACATCTACTGCGCGAAATGGGCAGAGTTTACTTGTTTGAGAAGGAGTGGCTTATTCAAAACTAAGATTTATTTAATCTGTTTGTTCCCAGGCAAAATTGGATGTGATGCAATTCCAAATTTCACCACATGATGGTGCCCAATTTTGACTTCATAGGACATATTAAACACTTAGCTTGTTATTATGTTCAAGGTAATCAGATTTGTTTATCATTCTAATGGCCTCTTCAAAACTATTCTGGATTACTACTTTGGATCTATTCTACATTACTTGGCAACAACATACTCTGTAACAGATTAGGCAGTATAATCACATATGTTAACTTGAGAGTGCCCACACTCAATCTACTTATCGTGATGTGTTAAATCAATTACTGTTAGACATTATTTGTCTGATAATCTACCAAATCTTTGAATTGAAGAATTTGTGATTTAATTAATAGCTTGTTCAGGGTAATCAGACTTGTATATAATTCTAATGGCCTTCTTTTGAAAACTATTCTGAATTACAACTTTGGATCTTATATTACTTTGCAACAATCTACTCCGTGACAGATTAGGCAGTATAATCACATATGTTAACTTCAGTGCCCACACTGTATTTATTTATGGTTATTTGTTAAATCAAGTACTGTTAGACATGAAATAGGAAGTGTTTAACATAAATGTTATGGCTACTCACCATTGTAGCTCGCTCCTGGTCAATGATACGAGCCTCTTCTTGCAGTGGAAAACTTGCAGCCAACAAACACCGTGGAACCTAAAGGAATGAAATTAAACATTAACATTTCGCCTCGACCAATTTTCACACGTACAACGCAACGCGGCTACACTTCTGCTATTACAAACGTAAATCTCCTTAAACACAATGAGTGTTACTTACCGTGTACGCTCTAGACGGTCCAGTTGCAAGCAGAAAATAAAGATATTTCTGTTGATAATCGTCGCTGCTCAGTGGCTCACGGCCATCGCGCCAACAGATTTGAATTTTGGCGGAGGTTCGGGCAATTACGTCATATCCGCGGCATTTGACTGCGACGTAATACCCGCTTATCTGAAACGGCAGTTAAAAGTAGAGTTACATCAAGTTTTCTTGGAACCTAAACGAATGAAAGAAAACTATCATTTGGCCACAACCAACATTCACAGATACAACACAACGTGCGGGGTTGAGGTTAAAGATTGAGTGAAGGGCCCTCGTTTTAAACTACTGTTTTGAAAAGGAGTGGGAACAAGTAAGACGTATTTAATTTATTTAATGGGAAGTAGTAAGACTTATTAAATTTATTTAATCTACTTTTCTTCCCAGGCAAAATTTGATGTGCTGCAATTCCAAATTTCCAAAGTGAATGAAGGAATGAAGTCCTTTAAATTATGATTTTGTATAAATACTAGGCATTAACACAAAATCGACGGCACAAAATGGGCAGACTTTACTTGTTTGAAAAGGACTGGTTACAAGACAGACTTTTTTAATTTATTTAATGGGAAGAAGACTTATTTAGTTTAATTGATCTATTTTTGTTCCCTGCCAAAATTCGATTTGCTGCAATTCCAAATTTCCAAAGTGAATGAAGGAAAGAAGTCGTTTAAATTATGATTTTGTTTAAATACTAGGCATAGACACAAAATCTACGGCACAAAATGGGCAGACTTTACTTGTTTGAAGAGGACTGGTTACAAGACAGACTTTTCTGATTTATTTAATGGGAAGAGGACTTATTTAGTTTATTTAATCTATTTTTGTTCCCTGGCAAAATTGGATTTGCTGAAATTGTATTTTGCCAAATCTCGATTTGAGACCTGATAGGAAGTATTAAACGCTTAGTTAAATCAATACAAGTTGGTAATAAGAGCGAGTAATGTTGGTTGAACCGATGAATGAAGGTTGAAAGCAATTTAAATTATGACTTTGTATAAATACTAGATATTAACAGAACATCTACTGCGCAAAATGGGCAGAGTTTACTTGTTTGAGAAGGAGTGGCTTATTCAAAACTAAGATTTATGTAATCTGTTTGTTCCCAGGCAAAATTGGATGTGATGCAATTCCAAATTTCACCACATGATGGTACCCAATTTTGACTTCATAGGACATATTAAACACTTAGCTTGTTATTATGTTGAAGGTAATCAGATTTGTTTATCATTCTAATGGCCTCTTCAAAACTATTCTGGATTACTACTTTGGATCTATTCTACATTACTTGGCAACAACATACTCTGTAACAGATTAGGCAGTATAATCACATATGTTAACTTGAGAGTGCCCACACTCAATCTACTTATCGTGATGTGTTAAATCAATTACTGTTAGACATTATTTGTCTGATAATCTACCAAATCTTTGAATTGAAGAATTTGTGATTTAATTAATAGCTTGTTCGGGGTAATCAGACTTGTATATAATTCTAATGGCCTTCTTTTGAAAACTATTCTGAATTACAACTTTGGATCTTATATTACTTTGCAACAATCTACTCGGTGACAGATTAGGCAGTATAATCACATATGTTAACTTCAGTGCCCACACTGTATTTATTTATGGTTATTTGTTAAATCAAGTACTGTTAGACATGAAATAGGAAGTGTTTAACATAAATGTTATGGCTACTCACCATTGTAGCTCGCTCCTGGTCAATGATATGAGCCTCTTCTTGCAGTGGAAAACTTGCAGCCAACAAACACCGTGGAACCTAAAGGAATGAAATTAAACATTAACATTTCGCCCGGACCAACATTCACACGTACAACGCAACGCGGCTACACTTCTGCTATTACAAACGTAAATCTCCTTAAACACAACGAGTGTTACTTACCGTGTACGCTCTAGGCAAAATTGGATGTGATGCAATTCCAAATCTATCTGAAACGGCAGTTAAAAGTAGAGTTACATCAAGTTTTCTTTTTTAATCAACACAATCATTTACAACCGTTGACCAGAAAGAATCGTCGAAATTCGACGTCCCCCACAAACGCCACGCTCACTCGCTTTTCAGGGCAACAAAAGTACTTCTTTTTAAAAACGATGAGTTGTACTTACCGTGTACGCTCTGGACGGTCCAGTTGCAAGCAGAAAATAAAAATATTTCTCTTGTTAGTCGTATGTTACCATCCGCTGTGTCTTTGTCAACATCGCCGCCATTTTCCTACTTCCTGCTGCGAGCCACGCCCACGGATTTAAATTTGGGCGGAAGCTCTTTCCATTGGCGTCGTTTTCGCGTATAGCAAATCCGATTGGTTGGGAAGGGGGCACGGTTATGCAGCCGAGGAGTCCTGTGATCGGTGGGATGTAAAGTAGGCGTCGACGTCACGTCCGCGTCACGTGACCACGACGTGGCAGACGTCAAATAGCAACCGCTGTTTTGTTTAGTAGACTTACAGTTGTTATGCATTGACATAATGGCGCACACACCAAATAGATTTAAATAAATTAAATAATTCTTCTGCCCACTCTCTTTTAAACAAGTTAACTCTCCCCGCGGATTTGAATTCCGGCGAAAGTTACGCCCATCGACGTCACGTATGTCACGTGACCACGACGTGGCAGATGTCATATAGCAACCGCTGTTTTGTTTAGTAGATTTACAGTTGTTATGCATTGGCATAATGGTGTGCACTCAAAATAGATTTAAATAAATTAAATATTTCTTCTGCCTACTCCCTTTTAAACAAGTTAACTCTGCCCACGTCCATTGACGTCTTGTCTGCGTCACGTGACCACGACGTAGCGACGTCATATAGTAACCGCTGTTTTGACCAGTAGACTTAGTTATTATGCGTTGACATAATGGCGCACTGGTTAGCATGGCCACCTCTTAAGCATGATGATGCGGGTTCGACGCCTGATCAATGTTAGCATGGAGTGAGCTGAAGTGCATGGCGCTGAAGATTTGAATCTTTGAAATGCGCTGAGGTCTGACATATCAGGCAGAATGGTTTGCCATCACGTTCAACAAAAAATAGAAACTTTCCCACTCTGATTAAAACGTCCTGTGTTCATCTACGTATTTTCGTTTTGCTGTGCATCTTTTCCCTGCCATTTCGAGAGCCCAATTGACACTCATAGTTTAAAGAAATGTGTTTGCCCATCCTACTTTGTGGAATTTCACCACATGCGCTTTTGACCAAAATACCAAATTGAACTCAAGTGAAGCCAACACGCACAACCCCCCCCCCCCCCCTCCCCCACACACACACACACACACACAAATGTTGATATGAACATAAAAGAGCCGCATGCGGTTCGGGAGTTGCGGCTTGGCCAAACCTGTACTATACAACTTTATTTGTATAAAATTTTCACAACAGCTGTCACACAAACAAAGCGGGAAAAACCGAAGACGTGCGTGTTCCGCCCACGCTGGATTTATTTGCACCTTTGAAAAGACACCGTATTGCCGCAGATGTGGCAAAGAGTACTTTTGGGCATCTGAGACGGAAGGATGTCCAAAGCATCACGTCACCTGCTCTGGTAGGCATGGTGGTGGGACGTTGAGGTCAACCGCTTTGGGGTTGGCTGACTCTTTGATCGCAGGATGCCATTGAAGACAGAAGCAGAAAAGCAGAGCTAAATGCAAAATGTACTCACCGGTGACTCCAATTTTTTTCCCCCCTGAAGAAACAGCTGGACGGGTGGCCCCGGCTGGCCAGTGGGACTCTTGTTATTCTGACCCTTTTTAGTGCGCGTTTGGGGCAACAACCGTTTTTTGTGGCGCTCTCTTCTGGTTCAAAAGTGCCCTGCATGTGAATTTGCTTTTCCTGCCTTCTGATTGGATGAGCGCCGGTGTGACGCGGTGCCTCTGTCACCGTGGCGGGGGGTATACGTTGGCATCGGAGCGTCTGCCAACGTCTGAGACCGGCTGGCAGTGTATCGGAGGTGTCGAGTGCGGTGCCGCTGGAGCTCACTCACCAGCTGGTGTTAGGGCCACAGAATGAAGGCCAAGGAGAAGAATAGAAAGAGAAACAGAAACTTCTCCTCCAATTGTTTGATTTGTCTCTTCTGAGCTTCGATGAATTCTTTCAGCTCTTTGTTCCTCTAGGACGGACAAATGGAAAGTGGCATTCAAAAGCCAGTAAGCGTGCAAGTAAGTGCCGGGCTGGCTTTGGGCCCTTACCTGTTGCGCGCTGTGCAGCAGATCCATTCTCTCTTGGAGGATGCAAGCGTCGCGCTCCCTCAACTCGCACATCAGGGCTCGCTTCCATTGGTCCACGGCGCTCCTAAGCTCTTCTCTCTGATCCGCCGTCAGCACGTCATTCACGCCAGCGTGGCTGGCTTTTTCGCCGTCCGTGGCGGGGCAGTCCCGCTGCGGTAGCGCCTCGTACAACATGGCCTCCAGCTCCAGGATCCTCTGGGCCGCAATCCTCGTCCATCAGTGGTCCGGCGGGAGATTTGAGGGCGGCTTACCTTATGAGCCTGGTCCATGGAACACTTCCTGAAGTCCAACTCTTCATCCAGGTAGCCCTTCTGCTTGCAGAACATATCCTAGCACAGCTCAAGGTCAGAATTGTTGGGGCACATTGCCGGAGTTCCCCTTGGCTGATGTCGCGTGTCTGTCTACCTTCTCACTTTCAATGTCCAACATCTTCTGTTGAAGTGCTGACTTGGTCACTTTGATGTATTCTAACCACTGAGGAAAGGCTGCTGTCACATAAGCAGAATGCGAGAGCGTGCGTGGACGTGCGCGTTACCTTCTCGGCTAGGGTGAGAAGGGTCCTGGCGTGAATCACGACCACCTGCTCCTCGTTGGTGAGATTCTGCAAGAGCCCAAAGGCACAGCGTCAACAAGCTTCTTTCAGCGCAAAGCCTTCCAAAAGTCACATTTGAGCCGCCGAGTCTCGTGGAGTGCGAACATAAGGAGTTCGACATACACTTACGGCGTTATAGCCCAGGATGTCCAGCTTCTTCATCAGATCACTGATGACGATGTCCGGGGGAAAGGCGCAAGGAGCAATGTAAGGTGTTCTGGGACCTCGGGTTAAGGTTAGGGTTGCGAGGGACGCCTTACGTACGCTCACGCCCTCGGCCTCGCAGTAGATCTGCAAAGGGCTGAGGCCGTCTGGGAAACGGACTTGCAGAAACTTCAAGACGGGGGAGCGCCACTCCCTCTCCTGAAAGGCAGAGGCATGCATCCGTCCGTCCGTCCGTCCGTCCGTCCGTCCGTCACATCTCTGGCCTCAACACGCTTGTGCGAGTCTTCCCACCTCCAGCTCCAGGATGCGGAACTCAAGCAGTTCGTTTTGGTCTCGGATATCCTGGATGTGCTCTTTCAGACGCGCTTCTTCCGCCTCCATCCGCCTGACCTGAAAAGACAGTCAGACCTCATCTGCGGGGCTTCCCGACAGGTGTGACGCCAAGCGACTCCGCCCAGCGCCTTTCTTTCCGTCACCTTTTCGGCCAACTGCTGATTGCTCTGACGCAGCAGCTGCTTCTCCTCCACCCACTTGACATTCTAGAAGAGACAAACGCGTGGACAGCTTTGGAATGTTGTGTCATTTTCATCCACAAATTCTTTGGTTGACTGGAAAATGACATTTGCTTTTCTCCGCATTTTCCCAGCCACGTTCGGGGGGGGTTGGTCCAGTAATGCCAGACGGATGAGTGACTGAAGAATGTAGCTATTTTGTCTGAGAAAAAGGTGTGCTCATTGATGAGCTTACCTGTCCTTGTTGCTTCAGCGCTGACTCCAGATCTGCTACTCTGCTTTGATAGTGACCCATTTCTACCATCAGCTTTTCTCTGGTCTGAAAGGAGGAGGAGGGAGGCTCCTCCTCCTCCTTTCAGACCAGAGAACACCCGAGGCTGGGTGAGAACGGGGAGGCTGCGACCCGGCCGGGGGTTGCGGGAAGGGGCGCCACCTTGATCTCCTTCTCGGCGTCGTAGTCCCCTTTCGCTGGTCTGGGCTAGCAGAGCGTAGGCTCGTTGCAGCGCTTGATATTCTTGCGTCAGCTGGCGGTAGCGAAGCTCCGCCTCTTCATGCACACACCAATGCAACACAGCACTAGTACCAGAATCAGTCAGACCGGCGACAAAGCACCCGCGACGCAAAGACGAGTCCGATTCCAGGCTGAAGAGGAATGTTTGGTGTCAATACGCTGGCAGAAATGGCGGGCTACCTCTTCGGGTTCCGTGTCGGGGGTTCTGTCGGTGTGAAAAGACAAGGACGATCCGTCCGAGTCCACCAACACGTCTTCGTCGTAGCCGTAAAATGTTTCGATGACCTGCGGGCGCGGAAGCAAACATCTCTCTGAACAAACTGAAGCGACACCTCACGATGAATCGACGAGAGGAACGATAGCGAGAAAAAGGCCATTTCATCTTGCGCAACACCAAGCAGCCGCAAACAAACAGACTCACCTTGCAGGACCTCACGCTTTGTTCCTCCTCAGAGATTCTCGACGTCGGTATCGTAGCAGCAAATCTCTCTCCTGTCGACACAAATAATCCGCCTTTGAGATTCTTTGGATGCAAAGGGAACGAACGGCTCCGGCGCAGAAACAAACGCGACTCACAATGACATTTCTGACATGAGCTCCTGTCTCCAGAGCCTGAAAAACACGTCACCGGCGATGATTGGAGGGACGCTCGTCTTTTCCAAAAGTGACAACTACAGGGTGTGTCAGGGTTTTCCAGATTATCTTTATCGTATCATTGTGTTGCTTTGACTTTGACTGCGACCTGTAATAAATAATATTATTTATCCCTTATTTATCCCTATCGCTTATCCCTTCCTACACAAAGTCGTAAAACACCCCTTGCTATGTTTTGACTAGAGGTCAAGGGCTTCCTCTATTCAATCCACTCTTACACCCACCCTGTTTCTCTTAATTAAAATGCTCGTGCAGGAGCCGAGAGTCAGACTTCATTCGTACAACGGATGGACTCTCCACCTGCAGGTGTCCAAAAGAACTTACTTGTCTCCCGTGTGGTTCTTGCAAAATAAGTTGGAGCGAGCGCAACTCTAACAGGGTGCATTTTGCCACTAGCTGCCTACGGACAATGACGTCGCGCTCGCGGCTCATGGTTGACGGGCTGAGCAGCCGGGCAAGTCCGTCGTTTTCAGCGCACAGCGAGTGGCAAAGGCGCTGACAAAACGGGAGCTTTGAGCTGCTGAAAACGGCAAAACAAGTCTAAAGCGTGTTCAAACGCGTGCGCACAATGCTCCTGCTTGAAAGGTCGGAATTTAAGGGGCCAATTTTTTGGATGGCGGCCGCCGGCCAAGCTTTGGACGGAAAAGGTTTCCTGGCGACAGCGAGCGAGCGCGGCGCTGCCGTACGTGCACCGAGTCGCCTGCCTGAAGACCTTGGACAAGTCGTCGATGATGTGCCGCTGCTCCACAACTTGAAGGAACTCCATTTCACCGTCCTGCTGGCCGCAACCGCGGTCCAGGTCATTGAGCGAACTAGGCCTTCTCTGTGGAACACAAATGCAGTGGACTCTGTTGGCACGCCGCCGTTGTCCGCGTCGACTTACCAAGCTTGCCATCTCCTCGTTCTCCTGGGTGACAAAGCGCACTTTGTTTTCAAGGCGACACAGCACCAGCGAGAGTTCTTCATTCTTCCTGCTCAGGCGTTTGTTTTTGTACAGGAGTGGCAGAAACTGGCTTTCTGTTTCTCTCAGTCGCTTTAGCTGCAAGCATGAAGTGCGGGATGTGAAAGACGCACAACACGCGGGCCAGAACGTATCCATTCCTTTTGCATCGGTTTGAACGGAATCGTGGCTTTGGCTCCCAATAAAAGACATCTACCAGGCAACCGACTCGCCGCGCCGCTCAACTAATAAGCAAGCGCAATGGGTGCCTCGCTGGATGGCGCGCATCAAACGTAGCGCAAACCTTCAAGCGTGCCGTCAATAAATTACCAGTTCATTGCGCTCTTCAGAAAGCAGGGCGTTTCGATCCTCCAGTTTCCTGATGACTGCGCTGAGCTCAGCGATTTTCAGATGAAACCGTCGCGTGTCCCGATCCTCCTGAGACTGAAAACGCCCCGCAACACACACACACAAGCACTCGTTCAAAGTTCAAAACTGTTTTTGTGCTACCTTCCTCCAGCAACGAACTAAGTCATGCGTACTGCAAGTGTGTGATGAGGTGGCTTACGCAATGAAGAGGATTGCTAGTAGCGGCGTTGACCCCACTTCCAGGGTAGTTTAGGCCCGCCCTTTGGGAATCCCTCAGGGCAGCGATCTGCTGCTCGGCAGCCTGAGTCTGCAGCTGAAGGCGGTGGACGTGGCCGGCCCCAGGGCTTCATCCAAAACACTAACCGCTCTGTCTTTCAGCTTGATCTCATCCGTCTGGATGTACAAACGGGGAGCGCTCAGGCAGGCGGGCAAACTCATTTGCCAGAATTGTGACAAAAACAAAGAGAGCAACCGGCCAATTTTTTTCTTGAATCGACTAGAACACCTTTGCTGTGACAAAAGCGAAGCGAGCAACCGGACATTTTCTTCTTGTGAAATAGAATAGAATAGAATGCCTTAGGTGTCATTGCACTGCAGGTATACAACGAAATTGGGAACATAGCCACGCACCGCGCATCTGATCAGTCCTACCAGTCGGCGGATCTCCCTCTCGCAGTCTCTCTTGGTTCGGCTCAGCTCCTCCCGATGCTGGTGATGAGCCGATCGGAGCTCGGCCGCTCGGGACTGCCAGGCCTGCTGGGCCGCTGCCAGGGCTTCTTCCGCGCTCCTGGTGGAGGCGACACCGCTCGGTCTCCCGACACCGCCGCGTCTCCTCCACCTCCGCCAGCAAAGCGCCCCCCCTCCTCACCTGAGCAGACATTGCGCCACACCGGGCCGTTGAGACCGCAACGGAGCGCCGCGACGCTTACTGGGGACAAGCTACACAATACGGTAGCGGCCGCATCGAAGCCCGACGTGGCGTGCGGATAGTCAGACACGGATAGAGCGGATCACCTTGTCCATGGAGCCGTCCCTCAGGCTGAGGACCAAGGCATTCAGTCGCTGGATCTCTCCATCTTTGATTTTGATCACTCTCATCAGCTCCATTTCATGCTGCCGCAGTAATGTCTCCCTGGTAATGGCTAACTCTTTCTGCTTCTCCTCATGGAGTTTGCTTTTGAGTTCCGTCATGGCGGCGGTGGCACGGTGGTGCTCCGCCCGCAGGTCCTGACTTCTCTCTCTCTCCAGACAGCTGACCTGACATGACTTAGACTTAGACAAACTTTATTGTCATCTTGTCTGCACATGGTGCATACAAAACGAAATTCCGTTGCATACGTCTTACAACAAAGTAGTGATATTGCAGTTGAATAGAAGTAACATATCCTATGAAAATATATATATATACATATATACTATATATATATATATATATATATATATATATATATATATATATATATATATTAAAAATAAGTATAAAGTGCAGCAGTGATAATTATGCAATAGTGCAAGTAGGCAAAACAGTATTCAAGAGTGTGCAGAGGAATGCTAAACCATGTATTAAACTTCTATTTAAAGGGTTTATACAAGTTCAGTAAAGTTGGTAGTGCGAGATAGTGCAAGATAGAGGTCCGTAGTGTCATAAAGTACAGTTCTGTGAATGTGTGATGCAGAGTTCAGTTTAGAGCTCAACAGTTCTAGTGTTCAACAGTCTGATGACAGCAGGGAAAAAGCTGTTGCAGAACCTGGTGGACCTGCAGCGGATGCTGCAAACCTCTTCCCAGAGGGCAGCAGGGAGAACAGTCCATGGTGGGGGTGTGATGGGTCATTGATGATGTTACGGGCACGGGACATGCAGCGCTGAGATGAAATGTCCTGAATGGAGGGAAGAGGAGCCCCTATGATCCTCTCTGCTGTCCTCACCACTCTCCTCACGTTCTTCCAATCGGAGGCGGTGCAGCCTCCACACCACACAGAGAGACAGCTTGTCAGAATGCTCTCTATGGTGCTCCTGTAGAACGTCCTCATGATGGGTGGGGGCAGGTGGGCTCTCCTCATCCTCCGCAGGAAGTACAAGCGCTTCTGTGCCCTCTTGACCAGTGCCGTAGTGTTCATAGTCCAGGTGAGGTCTTCTGTGATGTGGACCCCCAGGAATTTGGTGGTGCTGACCACCTCCACAGCTGAGCTGTTGATGATCAGTGGAGCGTGGTGAGGCTGTTTTTTCCTGAAGTCGACGATGATCTCCTTCATCTTCTCCTCATTCAGGATCAGGCTGTTTTCTCTGCACCAGCCCACCAGCTGCTCCACCTCCTCTCTGTAGTCCAGGTCGTTGTTGTCTCTGATGAGCCCCACCACCGTTGTGTCGTCTGCTGACTTCACGATGTGATTGGTGGTGAACCTGAGGACGCAGTCGTGTGTCATCAGGGTGCACAGCAGGGGGCTCAGGACGCAGCCCTGAAGGGAGCCTGTGCTGAGGGTGATGACATCAGAGGTGTTCTGTCCGACCCGGACTGACTGAGGTCTGTTGGTGAGGAAGTCTAGCAGCCAGTTGCGAAGGGGGGTGTTGAAGCCCAGGTGTTCCAATTTTCCTACCAGATGCTGTGGGATGATGGTGTTAAACGCTGAGCTGAAGTCCAGGAACAGCCTCCGCACATGGGTGTTCTTCTCCTCCAGGTGAGCCAGGCTCAGGTGAAGAACGGAGGAGATGGCGTCCTGAGTGGAGCGGTTTTGCCGGTCGGCAAACTGGAACGGGTCAAATAATAGGGGGAGTCTGGAAACGATGTGACCTTTAAGCAGCCTTTCGAAGCACTTCATCATAACCGGAGTCAGTGCAACAGGCCGGTAATCATTAAATGAGGTGATTTGAGGTTTCTTCGGCACCGGAATGATGGAGGCAGTCTTAAAGCACGCCGGCACTGTGGCTTGGCCCAGCGAGGTGTTAAAAATGTCTGTGATGACCCCAGCCAGATGACTTGCACATTCCCTGAACACACGCCCAGGAATGTTGTCGGGGCCAGGGGCCTTACAGGGGTTGACTCTCCTCAGGGTCTTCAACACATCGGCGGAGTCAAGGCAGAGTACCTCCTCTTCCTGATGGGGGACAGTTTTAACTGCTGGAGTGCCGTTTAGTGCCTCGAACCTCCCAAAGAAGTTATTTAGACCATTTAGAAAGTCAGCATCAACTACACCCACCGGGGGGGGGGGGAGGGTGAGTTGTAGTCTGTAATCGCCCGTATGCCTTGCCACATACTCCTGATGTTTTTGACGTCGTGGAAACGATCCTGAAATTTTCGACTGCGGTCTCGCTTCGCTATCCTGATGGCACGGTTCAAGTTGGCTCTCGCTGTCCTCAGTGTCTCCTTGTCGCCAGACTTGAAGGCAGAGTTCCGCGCTCGTAGCGTTTGACGTACCTCCTCAGTCATCCAGGGTCGTTGGTTGCCCCGGGTGATGATATTCTTAGTGGTGCTGACGTCCTCGGTGCATTTGTTGATGTAGGCTGACACAGTCATGGCACACGCATGTCTAATCTACATCGGGAAAACTGGGAGGGAGGGAGGCAGGCAGGGAGGCAGGCAGGGAGGCAGGCAGGGAGGCAGGCAGTGTCTGTCTGTTGAGGTTTTCACCTTGTTCTTCTCCTGCTGAAGTTCTAACTGGACGTCCATCAGTTTGGTTCTCAGCTCGTCATTGGCGGCCTGAAGGGCGTCCGTTCGCTCCGCCTTGGCCCGCCCTGCCGGAGCTCGTTTGGACATCTCTTACTCGAGTCTCGCCCGGTCGTCAGTCAGAGATCACAACATTTGTACCTGGAGAGCACAAACGCAGCGCTGTTTTCCACTGGCTTCGAACTCAACTTCAATCGGTACCGTAACTTACAACATCATAAACATAGAACTAGCTTGACTTATTCATTGAATAAATGCATTTGGTTCTTCAAAACTGCATCACGCAACATAGCGTGACCGAGACGGCCGTTATCCACCTGCGTGAAGTTATTTGGTGAAATGAATGAGATGTTTAAGACACCATCGTTCTGTCTCTATGTAGATGAAGGTAAATAATCGATTGCTGAAGGTCCAAAGGTGTTGTGATAAACAAATAAACATATTAGTGATTAGTGACATATTTGTGATAAACATATTAGGCAGGATAATCACATATGTTAACGTGACTGCCCACACTGTATTTATTTATGGTTATTTGTTAAATCGAGTACTGTTAGACATGAAATAGGAAGTGTTTAACATAAATGGAAGACGAAAGGGGTACTCACCATTGTAGCTCCTGCTGGTCAATGATACGAGCCTCTTCTTGCAGTGGAAAACATACAGCCAACAAACACCGTGGAACCTAAAGGAATGAAATTAAACATTAACATTTAGCCTCAACCAACATTCACAGATACAACGCAACGCAAACTACACAAACGTAAATCTTTTTAAACACAATGAGTTGTACTTACCGTGTACGCTCTAGACGGTCCACTTGCAAGCGGAAAATAAAGATATTTCTGTTGATAATCGTCGTGTTTGTATCCGGTGTCTCGCTCAAGGCCATTGCGCCCACAGATTTGAATTTTGGCGAGAGTTCAGCCTATTGACGTCATTTCCGCGGTGTAATACCCGCATATCTGAAACGGCAAAGTTAAGAGTAGAGTTAAATAAAGTTTTTAGTCAACGCAATAATTTACAACCGTTGACCAGTCGAAATAATCGTCGAAATTTGGCGTCTGTGGCTGGAAGCAGACGCCGAGTTCGACATTCCTCCCAAACGCCACACTCCCTCGCTTTTCAGGGCTAAAAAAAAACAGTTGTAATTACCTTGTACGCTCTAGACGGTCAAGTTGCAAGCTGAAAACAAAAATATTTGCCTTGTTAGTCATCGTGTTACTAACAGCTGTGTCTTGTTTGCCAGAACTGCCGCTTTCCTACTTCCTGTTGCAAGCCACGCCCACGGATTATAATTTTGCCGTGAGTTCCGCCTATTGACGTCATGTCCGCGTCACATGACTGCGACGTAATATTATCTAAAACTGTTTGTGCGGTATTGTGTTGTTCTGTGCGGTATTGTGTTATTCTGTGCGGCGTCGTGTTGTTCTGTGCGGCGTCGTGTTGTTCAGTGCGACGTCGTGTTGTTCAGTGCGGCATGGTGTTGTTCAGTGCGGCATGGTGTTGTTCAGTGCGGCATGGTGTTGTTCAGTGCGGCATAATGTTGTTCAGTGCGGCATAATGTTGTTCAGTGCGGCATGGTGTTGTTCAGTGCGGCATGGTGTTGTTCAGTGCGGCATGGTGTTGTTCAGTGCGGCATAATGTTGTTCAGTGCGCCATAATGTTGTTCAGTGCGGCATGGTGTTGTTCAGTGCGGGATGGTGTTGTTCAGTGCAGGATGGTGTTGTTCAGTGCGGCACGGTGTTGTTCAATGCGGCATGGTGTTGTTCAGTGCGGGATGGTGTTGTTCAGTGCGGCATGGTGTTGTTCAGTGCGGCATAATGTTGTTCAGTGCGGCATGGTGTTGTTCAGTGCGGCATGGTGTTGTTCAGTGCGGCATGGTGTTGTTCAGTGCGGCATGGTGTTGTTCAGTGCGGAATGGTGTTGTTCAGTGCGGCATGGTGTTGTTCAGTCCGGGATGGTGTTGTTCAATGCGGGATCGTGTTGTTCAGTGCGGGGTGGTGTTGTTCAGTGCGGGATGGTGTTGTTCAGTGCGGCATGGTGTTGTTCAATGCGGCATGGTGTTGTTCAGTGCGGGATGGTGTTGTTCATTGCGGCATGGTGTTGTTCAGTGCGGCATGGTGTTGTTCAGTGCGGCATGGTGTTGTTCAGTGCGGCATGGTGTTGTTCAGTGCGGCATAATGTTGTTCAGTGCGGCATGGTGTTGTTCAGTGTGGAAAGGTGTTGTTCAGTGCAGGATGGTGTTGTTCAGTGCGGCATGGTGTTGTTCAATGCAGGATCGTGTTGTTCAGTGCAGCATAATGTTGTTCAGTGCAGCATGGTGTTGTTCAGTGCGGCATGGTGTTGTTCAATGCGGCATGGTGTTGTTCACTGCGGGATGGTGTTGTTCAATGCGGGATCGTGTTGTTCAGTGCGGCATAATGTTGTTCAGTGCAGCATGGTGTTGTTCAGTGCGGCATGGTGTTGTTCAGTGCGACATAATGTTGTTTAGTGCGGCATAATGTTGTTCAGTGCGGCATAATGTTGTTCAGTGCGGCATAATGTTGTTCAGTGCGGCATGGTGTTGTTCAGTGCGGCATGGTGTTGTTCAGTGCGGCATGGTGTTGTTCAGTGCAGGATGGTGTTGTTCAGTGCGGCATGGTGTTGTTCAATGCGGCATGGTGTTGTTCAGTGCGGGATGGTGTTGTTCAGTGCAGGATGGTGTTGTTCAGTGCGGAATGGTGTTGTTCAGTGCGGCATGGTGTTGTTCAGTGCGGCATGGTGTTGTTCAGTGCAGGATGGTGTTGTTCAATGCGGGATCGTGTTGTTCAGTGCGGCATGGTGTTGTTCAGTGCGGCATGGTGTTGTTCAGTGCGGCATAATGTTGTTCAGTGCGGCATGGTGTTGTTCAGTGCGGCATGGTGTTGTTCAGTGCGGCATGGTGTTGTTCAGTGCGGCATGGTGTTGTTCAGTGCGGCATAATGTTGTCCAGTGCGCCATAATGTTGTTCAGTGCGGCATGGTGTTGTTTAGTGCGGGATGGTGTTGTTCAGTGCAGGATGGTGTTGTTCAGTGCGGCATGGTGTTGTTCAATGCGGCATGGTGTTGTTCAGTGCGGGATGGTGTTGTTCAGTGCGGCATGGTGTTGTTCAGTGCGGCATAATGTTGTTCAGTGCGGCATGGTGTTGTTCAGTGCGGCATGGTGTTGTTCAGTGCGGCATGGTGTTGTTCAGTGCGGCATGGTGTTGTTCAGTGCGGAATGGTGTTGTTCAGTGCGGCATGGTGTTGTTCAGTGCGGGATGGTGTTGTTCAGTGCGGGATCGTGTTGTTCAGTGCGGGGTGGTGTTGTTCAGTGCAGGATGGTGTTGTTCAGTGCAGGATGGTGTTGTTCAGTGCGGCATGGTGTTGTTCAATGCAGGATCGTGTTGTTCAGTGCAGCATAATGTTGTTCAGTGCAGCATGGTGTTGTTCAGTGCGGCATGGTGTTGTTCAATGCGGCATGGTGTTGTTCAGTGCGGGATGGTGTTGTTCAGTGCGGCATGGTGTTTTTCAGTGCGGCATAATGTTGTTCAGTGCGGCATGGTGTTGTTCAGTGCGGCATGGTGTTGTTCAGTGCAGGATGGTGTTGTTCAGTGCGGCATGGTGTTGTTCAATGCAGGATCGTGTTGTTCAGTGCAGCATAATGTTGTTCAGTGCAGCATGGTGTTGTTCAGTGCGGCATGGTGTTGTTCAATGCGGCATGGTGTTGTTCACTGCGGGATGGTGTTGTTCAATGCGGGATCGTGTTGTTCAGTGCGGCATAATGTTGTTCAGTGCAGCATGGTGTTGTTCAGTGCGGCATGTTGTTGTTCAGTGCGACATAATGTTGTTCAGTGCGGCATAATGTTGTTCAGTGCGGCATAATGTTGTTCAGTGCGGCATGGTGTTGTTCAGTGCGGCATGGTGTTGTTCAGTGCGGTATGGTGTTGTTCAGTGCAGGATGGTGTTGTTCAGTGCGGCATGGTGTTGTTTAATGCGGCATGGTGTTGTTCAGTGCGGGATGGTGTCGTTCAGTGCAGGATGGTGTCGTTCAGTGCGGCATGGTGTTGTTCAGTGCGGAATGGTGTTGTTCAGTGCGGCATGGTGTTGTTCAGTGCGGCATGGTGTTGTTCAGTGCAGGATGGTGTTGTTCAATGCGGGATCGTGTTGTTCAGTGCGGCATGGTGTTGTTCAGTGCGGCATGGTGTTGTTCAGTGCGGCATAATGTTGTTCAGTGCGGCATGGTGTTGTTCAGTGCGGCATGGTGTTGTTCAGTGCGGCATGGTGTTGTTCAGTGCGGCATGGTGTTGTTCAGTGCGGCATAATGTTGTCCAGTGCGCCATAATGTTGTTCAGTGCGGCATGGTGTTGTTTAGTGCGGGATGGTGTTGTTCAGTGCAGGATGGTGTTGTTCAGTGCGGCATGGTGTTGTTCAATGCGGCATGGTGTTGTTCAGTGCGGGATGGTGTTGTTCAGTGCGGCATGGTGTTGTTCAGTGCGGCATAATGTTGTTCAGTGCGGCATGGTGTTGTTCAGTGCGGCATGGTGTTGTTCAGTGCGGCATGGTGTTGTTCAGTGCGGCATGGTGTTGTTCAGTGCGGAATGGTGTTGTTCAGTGCGGCATGGTGTTGTTCAGTGCGGGATGGTGTTCAATGCGGGATCGTGTTGTTCAGTGCGGGGTGGTGTTGTTCAGTACAGGATGGTGTTGTTCAGTGCGGCATTGTGTTGTTCAATGCAGGATCGTGTTGTTCAGTGCAGCATAATGTTGTTCAGTGCAGCATGGTGTTGTTCAGTGCGGCATGGTGTTGTTCAGTGCGGCATGGTGTTGTTCAGTGCGGCATGGTGTTGTTCAGTGCGGCATGGTGTTGTTCAGTGCGGCATGGTGTTGTTCAGTGCGGCATAATGTTGTTCAGTGCGGCATGGTGTTGTTCAGTGCGGCATGGTGTTGTTCAGTGCGGCATAATGTTCAGTGCGGCATAATGTTCAGTGCGGCATGGTGTTGTTCAGTGCGGGATGGTGTTGTTCAGTGCAGGATGGTGTTGTTCAGTGCGGCATGGTGTTCAGTGCGGGATGGTGTCTTTCAGTGCGGCATGGTGTCGTTCAGTGCGGCATGGTGTCTTTCAGTGCGGCATGGTGTCGTTCAGTGAGGCATGGTGTTGTTCAGTGCGGCATGGTGTTGTTTAGTGCGGCATGGTGTTGTTCAGTGCGGGATGGTGTTGTTCAGTGTGGCATGGTGTTCAGTGCGGCATGGTGTTGTTCAGTGCGGTATCGTGTTGTTCAGTGCGGTATCGTTTTTCTCAGTGCGGTATCGTGTTGTTCAGTGCAGTATCGTTGTGTTGTTCGTATTGTGTTTAACACTTAGCCTCTAACACTTAGCCTCTAACACTTAGCCTCTAGCATCTAGAAGGTAAATAAATAGGAAGGAAGGACTCACCGGTGACGTCTTCGCCCACGTCCAAGCGTTGTACTTTGTATTTTCATCCTTCTGACAGTGGAAAACATAGCCAACAAACACCGTGGAACCTAAACGAATGAAAGAAAACTATCATTTGGCCACAACCAACATTCACAGATACAACACAATGTGACGTGCGGGGTTGAGGTTAAAGGTTGAGTGAAGGGCCCTCGTTTTAAACTACTTTTTTGAAAAGGATTGGGAACAAGTAAGACGTATTTAATTTATTTAATGGGAAGTAGTAAGAGCTATTGAATTTAATCTATGTATTATATTCTATTGTATTGTATTCTGTTGTATTCTTTTGGATTGTATTCACACTAACCCCACTAAAACTTCAGCCCACAAAAACTCGCCTCTGGCGCCTAGCCTCTGGCACTTAGCCTCTAACACTTAGCCTTTAACACTTAGCCTTTAACACTTAGCCTTTAACACTTAGCCTAGAAGGTGAATAAATAGGGTTAAAGGTTGAGTGAAGGGACCTCGTTTTAAACTACTTTTTTTGTAAAGGAGTGGGAACAAGTAAGACGTATTTAATTTATTTAATGGGAAGTAGTAAGACTTATTAAATTTATTTAATCTACTTTTCTTCCCAGGCAAAATTTGATGTGCTGCAATTCCAAATTTCCAAAGTGAATGAAGGAATGAAGTCCTTTAAATTATGATTTTGTATAAATACTAGGCATTAACACAAAATCGACGGCACAAAATGGGCAGACTTTACTTGTTTGAAAAGGACTGGTTACAAGACAGACTTTTTTAATTTATTTAATGGGAAGAAGACTTATTTAGTTTAATTGATCTATTTTTGTTCCCTGCCAAAATTCGATTTGCTGCAATTCCAAATTTCCAAAGTGAATGAAGGAAAGAAGTCGTTTAAATTATGATTTTGTTTAAATACTAGGCATAGACACAAAATCTACGGCACAAAATGGGCAGACTTTACTTGTTTGAAGAGGACTGGTTACAAGACAGACTTTTCTGATTTATTTAATGGGAAGAAGACTTATTTAGTTTATTTAATCTATTTTTGTTCCCTGGCAAAATTGGATTTGCTGAAATTGTATTTTGCCAAATCTTGCCTTGAGACCTGATAGGAAGTATTAAACGCTTAGTTAAATCAATACAAGTTGGTAATAAGAGCGAGTAATGTTGGTTGAACCGATGAATGAAGGTTGAAAGCAATTTAAATTATGACTTTGTATAAATACTAGATATTAACAGAACATCTACTGCGCGAAATGGGCAGAGTTTACTTGTTTGAGAAGGAGTGGCTTATTCAAAACTAAGATTTATTTAATCTGTTTGTTCCCAGGCAAAATTGGATGTGATGCAATTCCAAATTTCACCACATGATGGTGCCCAATTTTGACTTCATAGGACATATTAAACACTTAGCTTGTTATTATGTTCAAGGTAATCAGATTTGTTTATTATTCTAATGGCCTCTTCAAAACTATTCTGGATTACTACTTTGGATCTATTCTACATTACTTGGCAACAACATACTCTGTAACAGATTGGGCAGTATAATCATATCTGTTAACTTGAGAGTGCCCACACTCAATCTACTTATCGTGATGTGTTAAATCAATTACTGTTAGACATTATTTGTCTGATAATCTACCAAATCTTTGAATTGAAGAATTTGTGATTTAATTAATAGCTTGTTGTTATGTTAAGGGTAATCAGACTTGTATATAATTCTAATGGCCTTCTTTTGAAAACTATTCTGAATTACAACTTTGGATCTTATATTACTTTGCAACAATCTACTCGGTGACAGATTAGGCAGTATAATCACATATGTTAACTTCAGTGCCCACACTGTATTTATTTATGGTTATTTGTTAAATCAAGTACTGTTAGACATGAAATAGGAAGTGTTTAACATAAATGTTATGGCTACTCACCATTGTAGCTCGCTCCTGGTCAATGATATGAGCCTCTTCTTGCAGTGGAAAACTTGCAGCCAACAAACACCGTGGAACCTAAAGGAATGAAATTAAACATTAACATTTCGCCCGGACCAACATTCACACGTACAACGCAACGCGGCTACACTTCTGCTATTACAAACGTAAATCTCCTTAAACACAACGAGTGTTACTTACCGTGTACGCTCTAGGCAAAATTGGATGTGATGCAATTCCAAATCTATCTGAAACGGCAGTTAAAAGTAGAGTTACATCAAGTTTTCTTTTTTAATCAACACAATCATTTACAACCGTTGACCAGAAAGAATCGTCGAAATTCGACGTCCCCCACAAACGCCACGCTCACTCGCTTTTCAGGGCAACAAAAGTACTTCTTTTTAAAAACGATGAGTTGTACTTACCGTGTACGCTCTGGACGGTCCAGTTGCAAGCAGAAAATAAAAATATTTCTCTTGTTAGTCGTATGTTACCATCCGCTGTGTCTTTGTCAACATCGCCGCCATTTTCCTACTTCCTGCTGCGAGCCACGCCCACGGATTTAAATTTGGGCGGAAGCTCTTTCCATTGGCGTCGTTTTCGCGTATAGCAAATCCGATTGGTTGGGAAGGGGGCACGGTTATGCAGCCGAGGAGTCCTGTGATCGGTGGGATGTAAAGTAGGCGTCGACGTCACGTCCGCGTCACGTGACCACGACGTGGCAGACGTCAAATAGCAACCGCTGTTTTGTTTAGTAGACTTACAGTTGTTATGCATTGACATAATGGCGCACACACCAAATAGATTTAAATAAATTAAATAATTCTTCTGCCCACTCTCTTTTAAACAAGTTAACTCTCCCCGCGGATTTGAATTCCGGCGAAAGTTACGCCCATCGACGTCACGTATGTCACGTGACCACGACGTGGCAGATGTCATATAGCAACCGCTGTTTTGTTTAGTAGATTTACAGTTGTTATGCATTGGCATAATGGTGTGCACTCAAAATAGATTTAAATAAATTAAATATTTCTTCTGCCTACTCCCTTTTAAACAAGTTAACTCTGCCCACGTCCATTGACGTCTTGTCTGCGTCACGTGACCACGACGTAGCGACGTCATATAGTGACCGCTGTTTTGACCAGTAGACTTAGTTATTATGCGTTGACATAATGGCGCACTGGTTAGCATGGCCACCTCTTAAGCATGATGATGCGGGTTCGACGCCTGATCAATGTTAGCATGGAGTGAGCTGAAGTGCATGGCGCTGAAGATTTGAATCTTTGAAATGCGCTGAGGTCTGACATATCAGGCAGAATGGTTTGCCATCACGTTCAACAAAAAATAGAAACTTTCCCACTCTGATTAAAACGACCTGTGTTCATCTACGTATTTTCGTTTTGCTGTGCATCTTTTCCCTGCCATTTCGAGAGCCCAATTGACACTCATAGTTTAAAGAAATGTGTTTGCCCATCCTACTTTGTGGAATTTCACCACATGCGCTTTTGACCAAAATACCAAATTGAACTCAAGTGAAGCCAACACGCACAACCCCCCCCCCCCCCCCCCCCACACACACACACACACACAAATGTTGATATGAACATAAAAGAGCCGCATGCGGTTCGGGAGTTGCGGCTTGGCCAAACCTGTACTATACAACTTTATTTGTATAAAATTTTCACAACAGCTGTCACACAAACAAAGCGGGAAAAACCGAAGACGTGCGTGTTCCGCCCACGCTGGATTTATTTGCACCTTTGAAAAGACACCGTATTGCCGCAGATGTGGCAAAGAGTACTTTTGGGCATCTGAGACGGAAGGATGTCCAAAGCATCACGTCACCTGCTCTGGTAGGCATGGTGGTGGGACGTTGAGGTCAACCGCTTTGGGGTTGGCTGACTCTTTGATCGCAGGATGCCACACACTTGAAGACAGAAGCAGAAAAGCAGAGCTAAATGCAAAATGTACTCACCGGTGACTCCAATTTTTTTCCCCCCTGAAGAAACAGCTGGACGGGTGGCCCCGGCTGGCCAGTGGGACTCTTGTTATTCTGACCCTTTTTAGTGCGCGTTTGGGGCAACAACCGTTTTTTGTGGCGCTCTCTTCTGGTTCAAAAGTGCCCTGCATGTGAATTTGCTTTTCCTGCCTTCTGATTGGATGAGCGCCGGTGTGACGCGGTGCCTCTGTCACCGTGGCGGGGGGTATACGTTGGCATCGGAGCGTCTGCCAACGTCTGAGACCGGCTGGCAGTGTATCGGAGGTGTCGAGTGCGGTGCCGCTGGAGCTCACTCACCAGCTGGTGTTAGGGCCACAGAATGAAGGCCAAGGAGAAGAATAGAAAGAGAAACAGAAACTTCTCCTCCAATTGTTTGATTTGTCTCTTCTGAGCTTCGATGAATTCTTTCAGCTCTTTGTTCCTCTAGGACGGACAAATGGAAAGTGGCATTCAAAAGCCAGTAAGCGTGCAAGTAAGTGCCGGGCTGGCTTTGGGCCCTTACCTGTTGCGCGCTGTGCAGCAGATCCATTCTCTCTTGGAGGATGCAAGCGTCGCGCTCCCTCAACTCGCACATCAGGGCTCGCTTCCATTGGTCCACGGCGCTCCTAAGCTCTTCTCTCTGATCCGCCGTCAGCACGTCATTCACGCCAGCGTGGCTGGCTTTTTCGCCGTCTGTGGCGGGGCAGTCCCGCTGCGGTAGCGCCTCGTACAACATGGCCTCCAGCTCCAGGATCCTCTGGGCCGCAATCCTCGTCCATCAGTGGTCCGGCGGGAGATTTGAGGGCGGCTTACCTTATGAGCCTGGTCCATGGAACACTTCCTGAAGTCCAACTCTTCATCCAGGTAGCCCTTCTGCTTGCAGAACATATCCTAGCACAGCTCAAGGTCAGAATTGTTGGGGCACATTGCCGGAGTTCCCCTTGGCTGATGTCGCGTGTCTGTCTACCTTCTCACTTTCAATGTCCAACATCTTCTGTTGAAGTGCTGACTTGGTCACTTTGATGTATTCTAACCACTGAGGAAAGGCTGCTGTCACATAAGCAGAATGCGAGAGCGTGCGTGGACGTGCGCGTTACCTTCTCGGCTAGGGTGAGAAGGGTCCTGGCGTGAATCACGACCACCTGCTCCTCGTTGGTGAGATTCTGCAAGAGCCCAAAGGCACAGCGTCAACAAGCTTCTTTCAGCGCAAAGCCTTCCAAAAGTCACATTTGAGCCGCCGAGTCTCGTGGAGTGCGAACATAAGGAGTTCGACATACACTTACGGCGTTATAGCCCAGGATGTCCAGCTTCTTCATCAGATCACTGATGACGATGTCCGGGGGAAAGGCGCAAGGAGCAATGTAAGGTGTTCTGGGACCTCGGGTTAAGGTTGGGGTTGCGAGGGACGCCTTACGTACGCTCACGCCCTCGGCCTCGCAGTAGATCTGCAAAGGGCTGAGGCCGTCTGGGAAACGGACTTGCAGAAACTTCAAGACGGGGGAGCGCCACTCCCTCTCCTGAAAGGCAGAGGCATGCATCCGTCCGTCCGTCCGTCCGTCCGTCCGTCCGTCACATCTCTGGCCTCAACACGCTTGTGCGAGTCTTCCCACCTCCAGCTCCAGGATGCGGAACTCAAGCAGTTCGTTTTGGTCTCGGATATCCTGGATGTGCTCTTTCAGACGCGCTTCTTCCGCCTCCATCCGCCTGACCTGAAAAGACAGTCAGACCTCATCTGCGGGGCTTCCCGACAGGTGTGACGCCAAGCGACTCCGCCCAGCGCCTTTCTTTCCGTCACCTTTTCGGCCAACTGCTGATTGCTCTGACGCAGCAGCTGCTTCTCCTCCACCCACTTGACATTCTAGAAGAGACAAACGCGTGGACAGCTTTGGAATGTTGTGTCATTTTCATCCACAAATTCTTTGGTTGACTGGAAAATGACATTTGCTTTTCTCCGCATTTTCCCAGCCACGTTCGGGGGGGGTTGGTCCAGTAATGCCAGACGGATGAGTGACTGAAGAATGTAGCTATTTTGTCTGAGAAAAAGGTGTGCTCATTGATGAGCTTACCTGTCCTTGTTGCTTCAGCGCTGACTCCAGATCTGCTACTCTGCTTTGATAGTGACCCATTTCTACCATCAGCTTTTCTCTGGTCTGAAAGGAGGAGGAGGGAGGCTCCTCCTCCTCCTTTCAGACCAGAGAACACCCGAGGCTGGGTGAGAACGGGGAGGCTGCGACCCGGCCGGGGGTTGCGGGAAGGGGCGCCACCTTGATCTCCTTCTCGGCGTCGTAGTCCCCTTTCGCTGGTCTGGGCTAGCAGAGCGTAGGCTCGTTGCAGCGCTTGATATTCTTGCGTCAGCTGGCGGTAGCGAAGCTCCGCCTCTTCATGCACACACCAATGCAACACAGCACTAGTACCAGAATCAGTCAGACCGGCGACAAAGCACCCGCGACGCAAAGACGAGTCCGATTCCAGGCTGAAGAGGAATGTTTGGTGTCAATACGCTGGCAGAAATGGCGGGCTACCTCTTCGGGTTCCGTGTCGGGGGTTCTGTCGGTGTGAAAAGACAAGGACGATCCGTCCGAGTCCACCAACACGTCTTCGTCGTAGCCGTAAAATGTTTCGATGACCTGCGGGCGCGGAAGCAAACATCTCTCTGAACAAACTGAAGCGACACCTCACGATGAATCGACGAGAGGAACGATAGCGAGAAAAAGGCCATTTCATCTTGCGCAACACCAAGCAGCCGCAAACAAACAGACTCACCTTGCAGGACCTCACGCTTTGTTCCTCCTCAGAGATTCTCGACGTCGGTATCGTAGCAGCAAATCTCTCTCCTGTCGACACAAATAATCCGCCTTTGAGATTCTTTGGATGCAAAGGGAACGAACGGCTCCGGCGCAGAAACAAACGCGACTCACAATGACATTTCTGACATGAGCTCCTGTCTCCAGAGCCTGAAAAACACGTCACCGGCGATGATTGGAGGGACGCTCGTCTTTTCCAAAAGTGACAACTACAGGGTGTGTCAGGGTTTTCCAGATTATCTTTATCGTATCATTGTGTTGCTTTGACTTTGACTGCGACCTGTAATAAATAATATTATTTATCCCTTATTTATCCCTATCGCTTATCCCTTCCTACACAAAGTCGTAAAACACCCCTTGCTATGTTTTGACTAGAGGTCAAGGGCTTCCTCTATTCAATCCACTCTTACACCCACCCTGTTTCTCTTAATTAAAATGCTCGTGCAGGAGCCGAGAGTCAGACTTCATTCGTACAACGGATGGACTCTCCACCTGCAGGTGTCCAAAAGAACTTACTTGTCTCCCGTGTGGTTCTTGCAAAATAAGTTGGAGCGAGCGCAACTCTAACAGGGTGCATTTTGCCACTAGCTGCCTACGGACAATGACGTCGCGCTCGCGGCTCATGGTTGACGGGCTGAGCAGCCGGGCAAGTCCGTCGTTTTCAGCGCACAGCGAGTGGCAAAGGCGCTGACAAAACGGGAGCTTTGAGCTGCTGAAAACGGCAAAACAAGTCTAAAGCGTGTTCAAACGCGTGCGCACAATGCTCCTGCTTGAAAGGTCGGAATTTAAGGGGCCAATTTTTTGGATGGCGGCCGCTGGCCAAGCTTTGGACGGAAAAGGTTTCCTGGCGACAGCGAGCGAGCGCGGCGCTGCCGTACGTGCACCGAGTCGCCTGCCTGAAGACCTTGGACAAGTCGTCGATGATGTGCCGCTGCTCCACAACTTGAAGGAACTCCATTTCACCGTCCTGCTGGCCGCAACCGCGGTCCAGGTCATTGAGCGAACTAGGCCTTCTCTGTGGAACACAAATGCAGTGGACTCTGTTGGCACGCCGCCGTTGTCCGCGTCGACTTACCAAGCTTGCCATCTCCTCGTTCTCCTGGGTGACAAAGCGCACTTTGTTTTCAAGGCGACACAGCACCAGCGAGAGTTCTTCATTCTTCCTGCTCAGGCGTTTGTTTTTGTACAGGAGTGGCAGAAACTGGCTTTCTGTTTCTCTCAGTCGCTTTAGCTGCAAGCATGAAGTGCGGGATGTGAAAGACGCACAACACGCGGGCCAGAACGTATCCATTCCTTTTGCATCGGTTTGAACGGAATCGTGGCTTTGGCTCCCAATAAAAGACATCTACCAGGCAACCGACTCGCTGCGCCGCTCAACTAATAAGCAAGCGCAATGGGTGCCTCGCTGGATGGCGCGCATCAAACGTAGCGCAAACCTTCAAGCGTGCCGTCAATAAATTACCAGTTCATTGCGCTCTTCAGAAAGCAGGGCGTTTCGATCCTCCAGTTTCCTGATGACTGCGCTGAGCTCAGCGATTTTCAGATGAAACCGTCGCGTGTCCCGATCCTCCTGAGACTGAAAACGCCCCGCAACACACACACACAAGCACTCGTTCAAAGTTCAAAACTGTTTTTGTGCTACCTTCCTCCAGCAACGAACTAAGTCATGCGTACTGCAAGTGTGTGATGAGGTGGCTTACGCAATGAAGAGGATTGCTAGTAGCGGCGTTGACCCCACTTCCAGGGTAGTTTAGGCCCGCCCTTTGGGAATCCCTCAGGGCAGCGATCTGCTGCTCGGCAGCCTGAGTCTGCAGCTGAAGGCGGTGGACGTGGCCGGCCCCAGGGCTTCATCCAAAACACTAACCGCTCTGTCTTTCAGCTTGATCTCATCCGTCTGGATGTACAAACGGGGAGCGCTCAGGCAGGCGGGCAAACTCATTTGCCAGAATTGTGACAAAAACAAAGAGAGCAACCGGCCAATTTTTTTCTTGAATCGACTAGAACACCTTTGCTGTGACAAAAGCGAAGCGAGCAACCGGACATTTTCTTCTTGTGAAATAGAATAGAATAGAATGCCTTAGGTGTCATTGCACTGCAGGTATACAACGAAATTGGGAACATAGCCACGCACCGCGCATCTGATCAGTCCTACCAGTCGGCGGATCTCCCTCTCGCAGTCTCTCTTGGTTCGGCTCAGCTCCTCCCGATGCTGGTGATGAGCCGATCGGAGCTCGGCCGCTCGGGACTGCCAGGCCTGCTGGGCCGCTGCCAGGGCTTCTTCCGCGCTCCTGGTGGAGGCGACACCGCTCGGTCTCCCGACACCGCCGCGTCTCCTCCACCTCCGCCAGCAAAGCGCCCCCCCTCCTCACCTGAGCAGACATTGCGCCACACCGGGCCGTTGAGACCGCAACGGAGCGCCGCGACGCTTACTGGGGACAAGCTACACAATACGGTAGCGGCCGCATCGAAGCCCGACGTGGCGTGCGGATAGTCAGACACGGATAGAGCGGATCACCTTGTCCATGGAGCCGTCCCTCAGGCTGAGGACCAAGGCATTCAGTCGCTGGATCTCTCCATCTTTGATTTTGATCACTCTCATCAGCTCCATTTCATGCTGCCGCAGTAATGTCTCCCTGGTAATGGCTAACTCTTTCTGCTTCTCCTCATGGAGTTTGCTTTTGAGTTCCGTCATGGCGGCGGTGGCACGGTGGTGCTCCGCCCGCAGGTCCTGACTTCTCTCTCTCTCCAGACAGCTGACCTGACATGACTTAGACTTAGACAAACTTTATTGTCATCTTGTCTGCACATGGTGCATACAAAACGAAATTCCGTTGCATACGTCTTACAACAAAGTAGTGATATTGCAGTTGAATAGAAGTAACATATCCTATGAAAATATATATATATACATATATACTATATATATATATATATATATATATATATATATATATATATATATATATATATATATTAAAAATAAGTATAAAGTGCAGCAGTGATAATTATGCAATAGTGCAAGTAGGCAAAACAGTATTCAAGAGTGTGCAGAGGAATGCTAAACCATGTATTAAACTTCTATTTAAAGAGTTTATACAAGTTCAGTAAAGTTGGTAGTGCGAGATAGTGCAAGATAGAGGTCCGTAGTGTCATAAAGTACAGTTCTGTGAATGTGTGATGCAGAGTTCAGTTTAGAGCTCAACAGTTCTAGTGTTCAACAGTCTGATGACAGCAGGGAAAAAGCTGTTGCAGAACCTGGTGGACCTGCAGCGGATGCTGCAAACCTCTTCCCAGAGGGCAGCAGGGAGAACAGTCCATGGTGGGGGTGTGATGGGTCATTGATGATGTTACGGGCACGGGACATGCAGCGCTGAGATGAAATGTCCTGAATGGAGGGAAGAGGAGCCCCTATGATCCTCTCTGCTGTCCTCACCACTCTCCTCACGTTCTTCCAATCGGAGGCGGTGCAGCCTCCACACCACACAGAGAGACAGCTTGTCAGAATGCTCTCTATGGTGCTCCTGTAGAACGTCCTCATGATGGGTGGGGGCAGGTGGGCTCTCCTCATCCTCCGCAGGAAGTACAAGCGCTTCTGTGCCCTCTTGACCAGTGCCGTAGTGTTCATAGTCCAGGTGAGGTCTTCTGTGATGTGGACCCCCAGGAATTTGGTGGTGCTGACCACCTCCACAGCTGAGCTGTTGATGATCAGTGGAGCGTGGTGAGGCTGTTTTTTCCTGAAGTCGACGATGATCTCCTTCATCTTCTCCTCATTCAGGATCAGGCTGTTTTCTCTGCACCAGCCCACCAGCTGCTCCACCTCCTCTCTGTAGTCCAGGTCGTTGTTGTCTCTGATGAGCCCCACCACCGTTGTGTCGTCTGCTGACTTCACGATGTGATTGGTGGTGAACTTGAGGACGCAGTCGTGTGTCATCAGGGTGCACAGCAGGGGGCTCAGGACGCAGCCCTGAAGGGAGCCTGTGCTGAGGGTGATGACATCAGAGGTGTTCTGTCCGACCCGGACTGACTGAGGTCTGTTGGTGAGGAAGTCTAGCAGCCAGTTGCGAAGGGGGGTGTTGAAGCCCAGGTGTTCCAATTTTCCTACCAGATGCTGTGGGATGATGGTGTTAAACGCTGAGCTGAAGTCCAGGAACAGCCTCCGCACATGGGTGTTCTTCTCCTCCAGGTGAGCCAGGCTCAGGTGAAGAACGGAGGAGATGGCGTCCTGAGTGGAGCGGTTTTGCCGGTCGGCAAACTGGAACGGGTCAAATAATAGGGGGAGTCTGGAAACGATGTGACCTTTAAGCAGCCTTTCGAAGCACTTCATCATAACCGGAGTCAGTGCAACAGGCCGGTAATCATTAAATGAGGTGATTTGAGGTTTCTTCGGCACCGGAATGATGGAGGCAGTCTTAAAGCACGCCGGCACTGTGGCTTGGCCCAGCGAGGTGTTAAAAATGTCTGTGATGACCCCAGCCAGATGACTTGCACATTCCCTGAACACACGCCCAGGAATGTTGTCGGGGCCAGGGGCCTTACAGGGGTTGACTCTCCTCAGGGTCTTCAACACATCGGCGGAGTCAAGGCAGAGTACCTCCTCTTCCTGATGGGGGACAGTTTTAACTGCTGGAGTGCCGTTTAGTGCCTCGAACCTCCCAAAGAAGTTATTTAGACCATTTAGAAAGTCAGCATCAACTACACCCACCGGGGGGGGGGAGGGTGAGTTGTAGTTTGTAATCGCCCGTATGCCTTGCCACATACTCCTGATGTTTTTGACGTCGTGGAAACGATCCTGAAATTTTCGACTGCGGTCTCGCTTCGCTATCCTGATGGCACGGTTCAAGTTGGCTCTCGCTGTCCTCAGTGTCTCCTTGTCGCCAGACTTGAAGGCAGAGTTCCGCGCTCGTAGCGTTTGACGTACCTCCTCAGTCATCCAGGGTCGTTGGTTGCCCCGGGTGATGATATTCTTAGTGGTGCTGACGTCCTCGGTGCATTTGTTGATGTAGGCTGACACAGTCATGGCACACGCATGTCTAATCTACATCGGGAAAACTGGGAGGGAGGGAGGCAGGCAGGGAGGCAGGCAGGGAGGCAGGCAGGGAGGCAGGCAGTGTCTGTCTGTTGAGGTTTTCACCTTGTTCTTCTCCTGCTGAAGTTCTAACTGGACGTCCATCAGTTTGGTTCTCAGCTCGTCATTGGCGGCCTGAAGGGCGTCCGTTCGCTCCGCCTTGGCCCGCCCTGCCGGAGCTCGTTTGGACATCTCTTACTCGAGTCTCGCCCGGTCGTCAGTCAGAGATCACAACATTTGTACCTGGAGAGCACAAACGCAGCGCTGTTTTCCACTGGCTTCGAACTCAACTTCAATCGGTACCGTAACTTACAACATCATAAACATAGAACTAGCTTGACTTATTCATTGAATAAATGCATTTGGTTCTTCAAAACTGCATCACGCAACATAGCGTGACCGAGACGGCCGTTATCCACCTGCGTGAAGTTATTTGGTGAAATGAATGAGATGTTTAAGACACCATCGTTCTGTCTCTATGTAGATGAAGGTAAATAATCGATTGCTGAAGGTCCAAAGGTGTTGTGATAAACAAATAAACATATTAGTGATTAGTGACATATTTGTGATAAACATATTAGGCAGGATAATCACATATGTTAACGTGACTGCCCACACTGTATTTATTTATGGTTATTTGTTAAATCGAGTACTGTTAGACATGAAATAGGAAGTGTTTAACATAAATGGAAGACGAAAGGGGTACTCACCATTGTAGCTCCTGCTGGTCAATGATACGAGCCTCTTCTTGCAGTGGAAAACATACAGCCAACAAACACCGTGGAACCTAAAGGAATGAAATTAAACATTAACATTTAGCCTCAACCAACATTCACAGATACAACGCAACGCAAACTACACAAACGTAAATCTTTTTAAACACAATGAGTTGTACTTACCGTGTACGCTCTAGACGGTCCACTTGCAAGCGGAAAATAAAGATATTTCTGTTGATAATCGTCGTGTTTGTATCCGGTGTCTCGCTCAAGGCCATTGCGCCCACAGATTTGAATTTTGGCGAGAGTTCAGCCTATTGACGTCATTTCCGCGGTGTAATACCCGCATATCTGAAACGGCAAAGTTAAGAGTAGAGTTAAATAAAGTTTTTAGTCAACGCAATAATTTACAACCGTTGACCAGTCGAAATAATCGTCGAAATTTGGCGTCTGTGGCTGGAAGCAGACGCCGAGTTCGACATTCCTCCCAAACGCCACACTCCCTCGCTTCTCAGGGCTAAAAAAAAACAGTTGTAATTACCTTGTACGCTCTAGACGGTCAAGTTGCAAGCTGAAAACAAAAATATTTGCCTTGTTAGTCATCGTGTTACTAACAGCTGTGTCTTGTTTGCCAGAACTGCCGCTTTCCTACTTCCTGTTGCAAGCCACGCCCACGGATTATAATTTTGCCGTGAGTTCCGCCTATTGACGTCATGTCCGCGTCACATGACTGCGACGTAATATTATCTAAAACTGTTTGTGCGGTATTGTGTTGTTCTGTGCGGTATTGTGTTATTCTGTGCGGCGTCGTGTTGTTCTGTGCGGCGTCGTGTTGTTCAGTGCGACGTCGTGTTGTTCAGTGCGGCATGGTGTTGTTCAGTGCGGCATGGTGTTGTTCAGTGCGGCATGGTGTTGTTCAGTGCGGCATAATGTTGTTCAGTGCGGCATAATGTTGTTCAGTGCGGCATGGTGTTGTTCAGTGCGGCATGGTGTTGTTCAGTGCGGCATGGTGTTGTTCAGTGCGGCATAATGTTGTTCAGTGCGCCATAATGTTGTTCAGTGCGGCATGGTGTTGTTCAGTGCGGGATGGTGTTGTTGAGTGCAGGATGGTGTTGTTCAGTGCGGCACGGTGTTGTTCAATGCGGCATGGTGTTGTTCAGTGCGGGATGGTGTTGTTCAGTGCGGCATGGTGTTGTTCAGTGCGGCATAATGTTGTTCAGTGCGGCATGGTGTTGTTCAGTGCGGCATGGTGTTGTTCAGTGCGGCATGGTGTTGTTCAGTGCGGCATGGTGTTGTTCAGTGCGGAATGGTGTTGTTCAGTGCGGCATGGTGTTGTTCAGTCCGGGATGGTGTTGTTCAATGCGGGATCGTGTTGTTCAGTGCGGGGTGGTGTTGTTCAGTGCGGGATGGTGTTGTTCAGTGCGGCATGGTGTTGTTCAATGCGGCATGGTGTTGTTCAGTGCGGGATGGTGTTGTTCATTGCGGCATGGTGTTGTTCAGTGCGGCATGGTGTTGTTCAGTGCGGCATGGTGTTGTTCAGTGCGGCATGGTGTTGTTCAGTGCGGCATAATGTTGTTCAGTGCGGCATGGTGTTGTTCAGTGTGGAAAGGTGTTGTTCAGTGCAGGATGGTGTTGTTCAGTGCGGCATGGTGTTGTTCAATGCAGGATCGTGTTGTTCAGTGCAGCATAATGTTGTTCAGTGCAGCATGGTGTTGTTCAGTGCGGCATGGTGTTGTTCAATGCGGCATGGTGTTGTTCACTGCGGGATGGTGTTGTTCAATGCGGGATCGTGTTGTTCAGTGCGGCATAATGTTGTTCAGTGCAGCATGGTGTTGTTCAGTGCGGCATGGTGTTGTTCAGTGCGACATAATGTTGTTTAGTGCGGCATAATGTTGTTCAGTGCGGCATAATGTTGTTCAGTGCGGCATGGTGTTGTTCAGTGCGGCATGGTGTTGTTCAGTGCGGCATGGTGTTGTTCAGTGCAGGATGGTGTTGTTCAGTGCGGCATGGTGTTGTTCAATGCGGCATGGTGTTGTTCAGTGCGGGATGGTGTTGTTCAGTGCAGGATGGTGTTGTTCAGTGCGGCATGGTGTTGTTCAGTGCGGAATGGTGTTGTTCAGTGCGGCATGGTGTTGTTCAGTGCGGCATGGTGTTGTTCAGTGCAGGATGGTGTTGTTCAATGCGGGATCGTGTTGTTCAGTGCGGCATGGTGTTGTTCAGTGCGGCATGGTGTTGTTCAGTGCGGCATAATGTTGTTCAGTGCGGCATGGTGTTGTTCAGTGCGGCATGGTGTTGTTCAGTGCGGCATGGTGTTGTTCAGTGCGGCATGGTGTTGTTCAGTGCGGCATAATGTTGTCCAGTGCGCCATAATGTTGTTCAGTGCGGCATGGTGTTGTTCAGTGCGGGATGGTGTTGTTCAGTGCAGGATGGTGTTGTTCAGTGCGGCATGGTGTTGTTCAATGCGGCATGGTGTTGTTCAGTGCGGGATGGTGTTGTTCAGTGCGGCATGGTGTTGTTCAGTGCGGCATAATGTTGTTCAGTGCGGCATGGTGTTGTTCAGTGCGGCATGGTGTTGTTCAGTGCGGCATGGTGTTGTTCAGTGCGGCATGGTGTTGTTCAGTGCGGAATGGTGTTGTTCAGTGCGGCATGGTGTTGTTCAGTGCGGGATGGTGTTGTTCAATGCGGGATCGTGTTGTTCAGTGCGGGGTGGTGTTGTTCAGTGCAGGATGGTGTTGTTCAGTGCAGGATGGTGTTGTTCAGTGCGGCATGGTGTTGTTCAATGCAGGATCGTGTTGTTCAGTGCAGCATAATGTTGTTCAGTGCAGCATGGTGTTGTTCAGTGCGGCATGGTGTTGTTCAATGCGGCATGGTGTTGTTCAGTGCGGGATGGTGTTGTTCAGTGCGGCATGGTGTTTTTCAGTGCGGCATAATGTTGTTCAGTGCGGCATGGTGTTGTTCAGTGCGGCATGGTGTTGTTCAGTGCAGGATGGTGTTGTTCAGTGCGGCATGGTGTTGTTCAATGCAGGATCGTGTTGTTCAGTGCAGCATAATGTTGTTCAGTGCAGCATGGTGTTGTTCAGTGCGGCATGGTGTTGTTCAATGCGGCATGGTGTTGTTCACTGCGGGATGGTGTTGTTCAATGCGGGATCGTGTTGTTCAGTGCGGCATAATGTTGTTCAGTGCAGCATGGTGTTGTTCAGTGCGGCATGGTGTTGTTCAGTGCGACATAATGTTGTTTAGTGCGGCATAATGTTGTTCAGTGCGGCATAATGTTGTTCAGTGCGGCATGGTGTTGTTCAGTGCGGCATGGTGTTGTTCAGTGCGGCATGGTGTTGTTCAGTGCAGGATGGTGTTGTTCAGTGCGGCATGGTGTTGTTTAATGCGGCATGGTGTTGTTCAGTGCGGGATGGTGTTGTTCAGTGCAGGATGGTGTCGTTCAGTGCGGCATGGTGTTGTTCAGTGCGGAATGGTGTTGTTCAGTGCGGCATGGTGTTGTTCAGTGCGGCATGGTGTTGTTCAGTGCAGGATGGTGTTGTTCAATGCGGGATCGTGTTGTTCAGTGCGGCATGGTGTTGTTCAGTGCGGCATGGTGTTGTTCAGTGCGGCATAATGTTGTTCAGTGCGGCATGGTGTTGTTCAGTGCGGCATGGTGTTGTTCAGTGCGGCATGGTGTTGTTCAGTGCGGCATGGTGTTGTTCAGTGCGGCATAATGTTGTCCAGTGCGCCATAATGTTGTTCAGTGCGGCATGGTGTTGTTTAGTGCGGGATGGTGTTGTTCAGTGCAGGATGGTGTTGTTCAGTGCGGCATGGTGTTGTTCAATGCGGCATGGTGTTGTTCAGTGCGGGATGGTGTTGTTCAGTGCGGCATGGTGTTGTTCAGTGCGGCATAATGTTGTTCAGTGCGGCATGGTGTTGTTCAGTGCGGCATGGTGTTGTTCAGTGCGGCATGGTGTTGTTCAGTGCGGCATGGTGTTGTTCAGTGCGGAATGGTGTTGTTCAGTGCGGCATGGTGTTGTTCAGTGCGGGATGGTGTTCAATGCGGGATCGTGTTGTTCAGTGCGGGGTGGTGTTGTTCAGTACAGGATGGTGTTGTTCAGTGCAGGATGTTGTTGTTCAGTGCGGCATGGTGTTGTTCAATGCAGGATCGTGTTGTTCAGTGCAGCATAATGTTGTTCAGTGCAGCATGGTGTTGTTCAGTGCGGCATGGTGTTGTTCAATGCGGCATGGTGTTGTTCAGTGCGGGATGGTGTTGTTCAGTGCGGCATGGTGTTTTTCAGTGCGGCATAATGTTGTTCAGTGCGGCATGGTGTTGTTCAGTGCGGCATGGTGTTGTTCAGTGCGACATAATGTTGTTCAGTGCGGCATAATGTTGTTCAGTGCGGCATGGTGTTGTTCAGTGCGGCATGGTGTTGTTCAGTGCGGCATGGTGTTGTTCAGTGCGGCATGGTGTTGTTCAGTGCAGGATGGTGTTGTTCAGTGCAGGATGGTGTTGTTCAATGCGGCATGGTGTTGTTCAGTGCGGGATGGTGTTGTTCAGTGCAGGATGGTGTTGTTCAGTGCGGCATGGTGTTGTTCAGTGCGGAATGGTGTTGTTCAGTGCGGCATGGTGTTCAGTGCGGCATGGTGTTGTTCAGTGCAGGATGGTGTTGTTCAATGCGGGATGGTGTTGTTCAGTGCGGGATGGTGTTGTTCAGTGCAGGATGGTGTTGTTCAATGCGGCATGGTGTTGTTCAGTGCAGGATGGTGTTGTTCAGTGCGGCATGGTGTTGTTCAATGCGGCATGGTGTTGTTCAATGCGGCATGGTGTTGTTCAGTGCGGCATGGTGTTGTTCAGTGCGGCATGGTGTTGTTCAGTGCAGCGTAATGTTGTTCAGTGCGGCATGGTGTTGTTCAGTGCGGAATGGTGTTGTTCAGTGCAGCATGGTGTTGTTCAGTGCAGGATGGTGTTGTTCAGTGCGGCATGGTGTTGCTCAGTGCGGCATGGTGTTGTTCAGTGCGGGATGGTGTTGTTCATTGCGGCATGGTGTTGTTCAGTGCGGCATGGTGTTGTTCAGTGCGGCATGGTGTTGTTCAGTGCGGCATAATGTTGTTCAGTGCGCCATAATGTTGTTCAGTGCGGCATGGTGTTGTTCAGTGCGGGATGGTGTTGTTCAGTGCAGGATGGTGTTGTTCAGTGCGGCATGGTGTTGTTCAGTGCGGCATGGTGTTGTTCAGTGCGGCATAATGTTGTTCAGTGCGGCATAATGTTGTTCAGTGCGGGATGGTGTTGTTCATTGCGGCATGGTGTTGTTCAGTGCGGCATGGTGTTGTTCAGTGCGGCATGGTGTTGTTCAGTGCGGGATGGTGTTGTTCAGTGCAGGATGGTGTTGTTCAGTGCGGCATGGTGTTGTTCAGTGCGGCATGGTGTTGTTCATTTCGGCATAATGTTGTTCAGTGCGGCATAATGTTGTTTAGTGCGGCATGGTGTTGTTCAGTGCGGGATGGTGTTGTTCAGTGCGTTATAATGTTGTTCAGTGCGGCATGGTGTTGTTCAGTGCGGCATGGTGTTGTTCAGTGCGGCATGGTGTTGTTCAGTGCGGCATAATGTTGTTCAGTGCGGCATAATGTTGTTCAGTGCGGCATGGTGTTGTTCAGTGCGGGATGGTGTTGTTCAGTGCGGGATGGTGTTGTTCAGTGCGGCATGGTGTTCAATGCGGAATGGTGTTGTTCAGTGCAGGATGGTGTTGTTCAGTGCGGCATGGTGTTGTTCAGTGCGGCATAATGTTGTTCAGTGCGGCATGGTGTTGTTCAGTGCGGCATGGTGTTGTTTAGTGCGGCATGGTGTTGTTCAGTGCGGCATAATGTTGTTCAGTGCGGCATGGTGTTGTTCAGTGCGGCATGGTGTTGTTCAGTGCGGCATAATGTTCAGTGCGGCATAATGTTCAGTGCGGCATGGTGTTGTTCAGTGCGGGATGGTGTTGTTCAGTGCAGGATGGTGTTGTTCAGTGCGGCATGGTGTTCAGTGCGGGATGGTGTCTTTCAGTGCGGCATGGTGTCGTTCAGTGCGGCATGGTGTCTTTCAGTGCGGCATGGTGTCGTTCAGTGAGGCATGGTGTTGTTCAGTGCGGCATGGTGTTGTTTAGTGCGGCATGGTGTTGTTCAGTGCGGGATGGTGTTGTTCAGTGTGGCATGGTGTTCAGTGCGGCATGGTGTTGTTCAGTGCGGTATCGTGTTGTTCAGTGCGGTATCGTGTTTCTCAGTGCGGTATCGTGTTGTTCAGTGCAGTATCGTTGTGTTGTTCGTATTGTGTTTAACACTTAGCCTCTAACACTTAGCCTCTAACACTTAGCCTCTAGCATCTAGAAGGTAAATAAATAGGAAGGAAGGACTCACCGGTGACGTCTTCGCCCACGTCCAATCGTTGTACTTTGTATTTTCATCCTTCTGACAGTGGAAAACATAGCCAACAAACACCGTGGAACCTAAACGAATGAAAGAAAACTATCATTTGGCCACAACCAACATTCACAGATACAACACAATGTGACGTGCGGGGTTGAGGTTAAAGGTTGAGTGAAGGGCCCTCGTTTTAAACTACTTTTTTGAAAAGGATTGGGAACAAGTAAGACGTATTTAATTTATTTAATGGGAAGTAGTAAGAGCTATTGAATTTAATCTATGTATTATATTCTATTGTATTGTATTCTGTTGTATTCTTTTGGATTGTATTCACACTAACCCCACTAAAACTTCAGCCCACAAAAACTCGCCTCTGGCGCCTAGCCTCTGGCACTTAGCCTCTAACACTTAGCCTTTAACACTTAGCCTTTAACACTTAGCCTTTAACACTTAGCCTAGAAGGTGAATAAATAGGGTTAAAGGTTGAGTGAAGGGACCTCGTTTTAAACTACTTTTTTGTAAAGGAGTGGGAACAAGTAAGACGTATTTAATTTATTTAATGGGAAGTAGTAAGACTTATTAAATTTATTTAATCTACTTTTCTTCCCAGGCAAAATTTGATGTGCTGCAATTCCAAATTTCCAAAGTGAATGAAGGAATGAAGTCCTTTAAATTATGATTTTGTATAAATACTAGGCATTAACACAAAATCGACGGCACAAAATGGGCAGACTTTACTTGTTTGAAAAGGACTGGTTACAAGACAGACTTTTTTAATTTATTTAATGGGAAGAAGACTTATTTAGTTTAATTGATCTATTTTTGTTCCCTGGCAAAATTCGATTTGCTGCAATTCCAAATTTCCAAAGTGAATGAAGGAAAGAAGTCGTTTAAATTATGATTTTGTTTAAATACTAGGCATAGACACAAAATCTACGGCACAAAATGGGCAGACTTTACTTGTTTGAAGAGGACTGGTTACAAGACAGACCTTTCTGATTTATTTAATGGGAAGAAGACTTATTTAGTTTATTTAATCTATTTTTGTTCCCTGGCAAAATTGGATTTGCTGAAATTGTATTTTGCCAAATCTTGCCTTGAGACCTGATAGGAAGTATTAAACGCTTAGTTAAATCAATACAAGTTGGTAATAAGAGCGAGTAATGTTGGTTGAACCGATGAATGAAGGTTGAAAGCAATTTAAATTATGACTTTGTATAAATACTAGATATTAACAGAACATCTACTGCGCGAAATGGGCAGAGTTTACTTGTTTGAGAAGGAGTGGCTTATTCAAAACTAAGATTTATTTAATCTGTTTGTTCCCAGGCAAAATTGGATGTGATGCAATTCCAAATTTCACCACATGATGGTGCCCAATTTTGACTTCATAGGACATATTAAACACTTAGCTTGTTATTATGTTCAAGGTAATCAGATTTGTTTATTATTCTAATGGCCTCTTCAAAACTATTCTGGATTACTACTTTGGATCTATTCTACATTACTTGGCAACAACATACTCTGTAACAGATTAGGCAGTATAATCATATCTGTTAACTTGAGAGTGCCCACACTCAATCTACTTATCGTGATGTGTTAAATCAATTACTGTTAGACATTATTTGTCTGATAATCTACCAAATCTTTGAATTGAAGAATTTGTGATTTAATTAATAGCTTGTTGTTATGTTAAGGGTAATCAGACTTGTATATAATTCTAATGGCCTTCTTTTGAAAACTATTCTGAATTACAACTTTGGATCTTATATTACTTTGCAACAATCTACTCCGTGACAGATTAGGCAGTATAATCACATATGTTAACTTCAGTGCCCACACTGTATTTATTTATGGTTATTTGTTAAATCAAGTACTGTTAGACATGAAATAGGAAGTGTTTAACATAAATGTTATGGCTACTCACCATTGTAGCTCGCTCCTGGTCAATGATACGAGCCTCTTCTTGCAGTGGAAAACTTGCAGCCAACAAACACCGTGGAACCTAAAGGAATGAAATTAAACATTAACATTTCGCCTCGACCAATTTTCACACGTACAACGCAACGCGGCTACACTTCTGCTATTACAAACGTAAATCTCCTTAAACACAATGAGTGTTACTTACCGTGTACGCTCTAGACGGTCCAGTTGCAAGCAGAAAATAAAGATATTTCTGTTGATAATCGTCGCTGCTCAGTGGCTCACGGCCATCGCGCCAACAGATTTGAATTTTGGCGGAGGTTCGGGCAATTACGTCATATCCACGGCACATGACTGCGACGTAATACCCACTTATCTGAAACGGCAGTTAAAAGTAGAGTTACATCAAGTTTTCTTGGAACCTAAACGAATGAAAGAAAACTATCATTTGGCCACAACCAACATTCACAGATACAACACAACGTGCGGGGTTGGGGTTAAAGATTGAGTGAAGGGCCCTCGTTTTAAACTACTGTTTTGAAAAGGAGTGGGAACAAGTAAGACGTATTTAATTTATTTAATGGGAAGTAGTAAGACTTATTAAATTTATTTAATCTACTTTTCTTCCCAGGCAAAATTTGATGTGCTGCAATTCCAAATTTCCAAAGTGAATGAAGGAATGAAGTCCTTTAAATTATGATTTTGTATAAATACTAGGCATTAACACAAAATCGACGGCACAAAATGGGCAGACTTTACTTGTTTGAAAAGGACTGGTTACAAGACAGACTTTTTTAATTTATTTAATGGGAAGAAGACTTATTTAGTTTAATTGATCTATTTTTGTTCCCTGCCAAAATTCGATTTGCTGCAATTCCAAATTTCCAAAGTGAATGAAGGAAAGAAGTCGTTTAAATTATGATTTTGTTTAAATACTAGGCATAGACACAAAATCTACGGCACAAAATGGGCAGACTTTACTTGTTTGAAGAGGACTGGTTACAAGACAGACTTTTCTGATTTATTTAATGGGAAGAGGACTTATTTAGTTTATTTAATCTATTTTTGTTCCCTGGCAAAATTGGATTTGCTGAAATTGTATTTTGCCAAATCTCGATTTGAGACCTGATAGGAAGTATTAAACGCTTAGTTAAATCAATACAAGTTGGTAATAAGAGCGAGTAATGTTGGTTGAACCGATGAATGAAGGTTGAAAGCAATTTAAATTATGACTTTGTATAAATACTAGATATTAACAGAACATCTACTGCGCAAAATGGGCAGAGTTTACTTGTTTGAGAAGGAGTGGCTTATTCAAAACTAAGATTTATGTAATCTGTTTGTTCCCAGGCAAAATTGGATGTGATGCAATTCCAAATTTCACCACATGATGGTGCCCAATTTTGACTTCATAGGACATATTAAACACTTAGCTTGTTATTATGTTCAAGGTAATCAGATTTGTTTATCATTCTAATGGCCTCTTCAAAACTATTCTGGATTACTACTTTGGATCTATTCTACATTACTTGGCAACAACATACTCTGTAACAGATTAGGCAGTATAATCACATATGTTAACTTGAGAGTGCCCACACTCAATCTACTTATCGTGATGTGTTAAATCAATTACTGTTAGACATTATTTGTCTGATAATCTACCAAATCTTTGAATTGAAGAATTTGTGATTTAATTAATAGCTTGTTCAGGGTAATCAGACTTGTATATAATTCTAATGGCCTTCTTTTGAAAACTATTCTGAATTACAACTTTGGATCTTATATTACTTTGCAACAATCTACTCCGTGACAGATTAGGCAGTATAATCACATATGTTAACTTCAGTGCCCACACTGTATTTATTTATGGTTATTTGTTAAATCAAGTACTGTTAGACATGAAATAGGAAGTGTTTAACATAAATGTTATGGCTACTCACCATTGTAGCTCGCTCCTGGTCAATGATACGAGCCTCTTCTTGCAGTGGAAAACTTGCAGCCAACAAACACCGTGGAACCTAAAGGAATGAAATTAAACATTAACATTTCGCCTCGACCAATTTTCACACGTACAACGCAACGCGGCTACACTTCTGCTATTACAAACGTAAATCTCCTTAAACACAATGAGTGTTACTTACCGTGTACGCTCTAGACGGTCCAGTTGCAAGCAGAAAATAAAGATATTTCTGTTGATAATCGTCGCTGCTCAGTGGCTCACGGCCATCGCGCCAACAGATTTGAATTTTGGCGGAGGTTCGGGCAATTACGTCATATCCACGGCACATGACTGCGACGTAATACCCGCTTATCTGAAACGGCAGTTAAAAGTAGAGTTACATCAAGTTTTCTTGGAACCTAAACGAATGAAAGAAAACTATCATTTGGCCACAACCAACATTCACAGATACAACACAACGTGCGGGGTTGGGGTTAAAGATTGAGTGAAGGGCCCTCGTTTTAAACTACTGTTTTGAAAAGGAGTGGGAACAAGTAAGACGTATTTAATTTATTTAATGGGAAGTAGTAAGACTTATTAAATTTATTTAATCTACTTTTCTTCCCAGGCAAAATTTGATGTGCTGCAATTCCAAATTTCCAAAGTGAATGAAGGAATGAAGTCCTTTAAATTATGATTTTGTATAAATACTAGGCATTAACACAAAATCGACGGCACAAAATGGGCAGACTTTACTTGTTTGAAAAGGACTGGTTACAAGACAGACTTTTTTAATTTATTTAATGGGAAGAAGACTTATTTAGTTTAATTGATCTATTTTTGTTCCCTGCCAAAATTCGATTTGCTGCAATTCCAAATTTCCAAAGTGAATGAAGGAAAGAAGTCGTTTAAATTATGATTTTGTTTAAATACTAGGCATAGACACAAAATCTACGGCACAAAATGGGCAGACTTTACTTGTTTGAAGAGGACTGGTTACAAGACAGACTTTTCTGATTTATTTAATGGGAAGAGGACTTATTTAGTTTATTTAATCTATTTTTGTTCCCTGGCAAAATTGGATTTGCTGAAATTGTATTTTGCCAAATCTCGATTTGAGACCTGATAGGAAGTATTAAACGCTTAGTTAAATCAATACAAGTTGGTAATAAGAGCGAGTAATGTTGGTTGAACCGATGAATGAAGGTTGAAAGCAATTTAAATTATGACTTTGTATAAATACTAGATATTAACAGAACATCTACTGCGCAAAATGGGCAGAGTTTACTTGTTTGAGAAGGAGTGGCTTATTCAAAACTAAGATTTATGTAATCTGTTTGTTCCCAGGCAAAATTGGATGTGATGCAATTCCAAATTTCACCACATGATGGTGCCCAATTTTGACTTCATAGGACATATTAAACACTTAGCTTGTTATTATGTTCAAGGTAATCAGATTTGTTTATCATTCTAATGGCCTCTTCAAAACTATTCTGGATTACTACTTTGGATCTATTCTACATTACTTGGCAACAACATACTCTGTAACAGATTAGGCAGTATAATCACATATGTTAACTTGAGAGTGCCCACACTCAATCTACTTATCGTGATGTGTTAAATCAATTACTGTTAGACATTATTTGTCTGATAATCTACCAAATCTTTGAATTGAAGAATTTGTGATTTAATTAATAGCTTGTTCAGGGTAATCAGACTTGTATATAATTCTAATGGCCTTCTTTTGAAAACTATTCTGAATTACAACTTTGGATCTTATATTACTTTGCAACAATCTACTCCGTGACAGATTAGGCAGTATAATCACATATGTTAACTTCAGTGCCCACACTGTATTTATTTATGGTTATTTGTTAAATCAAGTACTGTTAGACATGAAATAGGAAGTGTTTAACATAAATGTTATGGCTACTCACCATTGTAGCTCGCTCCTGGTCAATGATACGAGCCTCTTCTTGCAGTGGAAAACTTGCAGCCAACAAACACCGTGGAACCTAAAGGAATGAAATTAAACATTAACATTTCGCCTCGACCAATTTTCACACGTACAACGCAACGCGGCTACACTTCTGCTATTACAAACGTAAATCTCCTTAAACACAATGAGTGTTACTTACCGTGTACGCTCTAGACGGTCCAGTTGCAAGCAGAAAATAAAGATATTTCTGTTGATAATCGTCGCTGCTCAGTGGCTCACGGCCATCGCGCCAACAGATTTGAATTTTGGCGGAGGTTCGGGCAATTACGTCATATCCGCGGCATTTGACTGCGACGTAATACCCGCTTATCTGAAACGGCAGTTAAAAGTAGAGTTACATCAAGTTTTCTTGGAACCTAAACGAATGAAAGAAAACTATCATTTGGCCACAACCAACATTCACAGATACAACACAACGTGCGGGGTTGAGGTTAAAGATTGAGTGAAGGGCCCTCGTTTTAAACTACTGTTTTGAAAAGGAGTGGGAACAAGTAAGACGTATTTAATTTATTTAATGGGAAGTAGTAAGACTTATTAAATTTATTTAATCTACTTTTCTTCCCAGGCAAAATTTGATGTGCTGCAATTCCAAATTTCCAAAGTGAATGAAGGAATGAAGTCCTTTAAATTATGATTTTGTATAAATACTAGGCATTAACACAAAATCGACGGCACAAAATGGGCAGACTTTACTTGTTTGAAAAGGACTGGTTACAAGACAGACTTTTTAAATTTATTTAATGGGAAGAAGACTTATTTAGTTTAATTGATCTATTTTTGTTCCCTGCCAAAATTCGATTTGCTGCAATTCCAAATTTCCAAAGTGAATGAAGGAAAGAAGTCGTTTAAATTATGATTTTGTTTAAATACTAGGCATAGACACAAAATCTACGGCACAAAATGGGCAGACTTTACTTGTTTGAAGAGGACTGGTTACAAGACAGACTTTTCTGATTTATTTAATGGGAAGAGGACTTATTTAGTTTATTTAATCTATTTTTGTTCCCTGGCAAAATTGGATTTGCTGAAATTGTATTTTGCCAAATCTCGATTTGAGACCTGATAGGAAGTATTAAACGCTTAGTTAAATCAATACAAGTTGGTAATAAGAGCGAGTAATGTTGGTTGAACCGATGAATGAAGGTTGAAAGCAATTTAAATTATGACTTTGTATAAATACTAGATATTAACAGAACATCTACTGCGCAAAATGGGCAGAGTTTACTTGTTTGAGAAGGAGTGGCTTATTCAAAACTAAGATTTATGTAATCTGTTTGTTCCCAGGCAAAATTGGATGTGATGCAATTCCAAATTTCACCACATGATGGTGCCCAATTTTGACTTCATAGGACATATTAAACACTTAGCTTGTTATTATGTTCAAGGTAATCAGATTTGTTTATCATTCTAATGGCCTCTTCAAAACTATTCTGGATTACTACTTTGGATCTATTCTACATTACTTGGCAACAACATACTCTGTAACAGATTAGGCAGTATAATCACATATGTTAACTTGAGAGTGCCCACACTCAATCTACTTATCGTGATGTGTTAAATCAATTACTGTTAGACATTATTTGTCTGATAATCTACCAAATCTTTGAATTGAAGAATTTGTGATTTAATTAATAGCTTGTTCAGGGTAATCAGACTTGTATATAATTCTAATGGCCTTCTTTTGAAAACTATTCTGAATTACAACTTTGGATCTTATATTACTTTGCAACAATCTACTCCGTGACAGATTAGGCAGTATAATCACATATGTTAACTTCAGTGCCCACACTGTATTTATTTATGGTTATTTGTTAAATCAAGTACTGTTAGACATGAAATAGGAAGTGTTTAACATAAATGTTATGGCTACTCACCATTGTAGCTCGCTCCTGGTCAATGATACGAGCCTCTTCTTGCAGTGGAAAACTTGCAGCCAACAAACACCGTGGAACCTAAAGGAATGAAATTAAACATTAACATTTCGCCTCGACCAATTTTCACACGTACAACGCAACGCGGCTACACTTCTGCTATTACAAACGTAAATCTCCTTAAACACAATGAGTGTTACTTACCGTGTACGCTCTAGACGGTCCAGTTGCAAGCAGAAAATAAAGATATTTCTGTTGATAATCGTCGCTGCTCAGTGGCTCACGGCCATCGCGCCAACAGATTTGAATTTTGGCGGAGGTTCGGGCAATTACGTCATATCCGCGGCATTTGACTGCGACGTAATACCCGCTTATCTGAAACGGCAGTTAAAAGTAGAGTTACATCAAGTTTTCTTGGAACCTAAACGAATGAAAGAAAACTATCATTTGGCCACAACCAACATTCACAGATACAACACAACGTGCGGGGTTGAGGTTAAAGATTGAGTGAAGGGCCCTCGTTTTAAACTACTGTTTTGAAAAGGAGTGGGAACAAGTAAGACGTATTTAATTTATTTAATGGGAAGTAGTAAGACTTATTAAATTTATTTAATCTACTTTTCTTCCCAGGCAAAATTTGATGTGCTGCAATTCCAAATTTCCAAAGTGAATGAAGGAATGAAGTCCTTTAAATTATGATTTTGTATAAATACTAGGCATTAACACAAAATCGACGGCACAAAATGGGCAGACTTTACTTGTTTGAAAAGGACTGGTTACAAGACAGACTTTTTTAATTTATTTAATGGGAAGAAGACTTATTTAGTTTAATTGATCTATTTTTGTTCCCTGCCAAAATTCGATTTGCTGCAATTCCAAATTTCCAAAGTGAATGAAGGAAAGAAGTCGTTTAAATTATGATTTTGTTTAAATACTAGGCATAGACACAAAATCTACGGCACAAAATGGGCAGACTTTACTTGTTTGAAGAGGACTGGTTACAAGACAGACTTTTCTGATTTATTTAATGGGAAGAGGACTTATTTAGTTTATTTAATCTATTTTTGTTCCCTGGCAAAATTGGATTTGCTGAAATTGTATTTTGCCAAATCTCGATTTGAGACCTGATAGGAAGTATTAAACGCTTAGTTAAATCAATACGTTGGTAAGAAGAGCGAGTAATGTTGGTTGAACCGATGAATGAAGGTTGAAAGCAATTTAAATTATGACTTTGTATAAATACTAGATATTAACAGAACATCTACTGCGCAAAATGGGCAGAGTTTACTTGTTTGAGAAGGAGTGGCTTATTCAAAACTAAGATTTATGTAATCTGTTTGTTCCCAGGCAAAATTGGATGTGATGCAATTCCAAATTTCACCACATGATGGTGCCCAATTTTGACTTCATAGGACATATTAAACACTTAGCTTGTTATTATGTTCAAGGTAATCAGATTTGTTTATCATTCTAATGGCCTCTTCAAAACTATTCTGGATTACTACTTTGGATCTATTCTACATTACTTGGCAACAACATACTCTGTAACAGATTAGGCAGTATAATCACATATGTTAACTTGAGAGTGCCCACACTCAATCTACTTATCGTGATGTGTTAAATCAATTACTGTTAGACATTATTTGTCTGATAATCTACCAAATCTTTGAATTGAAGAATTTGTGATTTAATTAATAGCTTGTTCGGGGTAATCAGACTTGTATATAATTCTAATGGCCTTCTTTTGAAAACTATTCTGAATTACAACTTTGGATCTTATATTACTTTGCAACAATCTACTCGGTGACAGATTAGGCAGTATAATCACATATGTTAACTTCAGTGCCCACACTGTATTTATTTATGGTTATTTGTTAAATCAAGTACTGTTAGACATGAAATAGGAAGTGTTTAACATAAATGTTATGGCTACTCACCATTGTAGCTCGCTCCTGGTCAATGATATGAGCCTCTTCTTGCAGTGGAAAACTTGCAGCCAACAAACACCGTGGAACCTAAAGGAATGAAATTAAACATTAACATTTCGCCCGGACCAACATTCACACGTACAACGCAACGCGGCTACACTTCTGCTATTACAAACGTAAATCTCCTTAAACACAACGAGTGTTACTTACCGTGTACGCTCTAGGCAAAATTGGATGTGATGCAATTCCAAATCTATCTGAAACGGCAGTTAAAAGTAGAGTTACATCAAGTTTTCTTTTTTAATCAACACAATCATTTACAACCGTTGACCAGAAAGAATCGTCGAAATTCGACGTCCCCCACAAACGCCACGCTCACTCGCTTTTCAGGGCAACAAAAGTACTTCTTTTTAAAAACGATGAGTTGTACTTACCGTGTACGCTCTGGACGGTCCAGTTGCAAGCAGAAAATAAAAATATTTCTCTTGTTAGTCGTATGTTACCATCCGCTGTGTCTTTGTCAACATCGCCGCCATTTTCCTACTTCCTGCTGCGAGCCACGCCCACGGATTTAAATTTGGGCGGAAGCTCTTTCCATTGGCGTCGTTTTCGCGTATAGCAAATCCGATTGGTTGGGAAGGGGGCACGGTTATGCAGCCGAGGAGTCCTGTGATCGGTGGGATGTAAAGTAGGCGTCGACGTCACGTCCGCGTCACGTGACCACGACGTGGCAGACGTCAAATAGCAACCGCTGTTTTGTTTAGTAGACTTACAGTTGTTATGCATTGACATAATGGCGCACACACCAAATAGATTTAAATAAATTAAATAATTCTTCTGCCCACTCTCTTTTAAACAAGTTAACTCTCCCCGCGGATTTGAATTCCGGCGAAAGTTACGCCCATCGACGTCACGTATGTCACGTGACCACGACGTGGCAGATGTCATATAGCAACCGCTGTTTTGTTTAGTAGATTTACAGTTGTTATGCATTGGCATAATGGTGTGCACTCAAAATAGATTTAAATAAATTAAATATTTCTTCTGCCTACTCCCTTTTAAACAAGTTAACTCTGCCCACGTCCATTGACGTCTTGTCTGCGTCACGTGACCACGACGTAGCGACGTCATATAGTAACCGCTGTTTTGACCAGTAGACTTAGTTATTATGCGTTGACATAATGGCGCACTGGTTAGCATGGCCACCTCTTAAGCATGATGATGCGGGTTCGACGCCTGATCAATGTTAGCATGGAGTGAGCTGAAGTGCATGGCGCTGAAGATTTGAATCTTTGAAATGCGCTGAGGTCTGACATATCAGGCAGAATGGTTTGCCATCACGTTCAACAAAAAATAGAAACTTTCCCACTCTGATTAAAACGTCCTGTGTTCATCTACGTATTTTTGTTTTGCTGTGCATCTTTTCCCTGCCATTTCGAGAGCCCAATTGACACTCATAGTTTAAAGAAATGTGTTTGCCCATCCTACTTTGTGGAATTTCACCACATGCGCTTTTGACCAAAATACCAAATTGAACTCAAGTGAAGCCAACACGCACAACCCCCCCCCCCCCACACACACACACACACACACACAAATGTTGATATGAACATAAAAGAGCCGCATGCGGTTCGGGAGTTGCGGCTTGGCCAAACCTGTACTATACAACTTTATTTGTATAAAATTTTCACAACAGCTGTCACACAAACAAAGCGGGAAAAACCGAAGACGTGCGTGTTCCGCCCACGCTGGGTTTATTTGCACCTTTGAAAAGACACCGTATTGCCGCAGATGTGGCAAAGAGTACTTTTGGGCATCTGAGACGGAAGGATGTCCAAAGCATCACGTCACCTGCTCTGGTAGGCATGGTGGTGGGACGTTGAGGTCAACCGCTTTGGGGTTGGCTGACTCTTTGATCGCAGGATGCCACACACTTGAAGACAGAAGCAGAAAAGCAGAGCTAAATGCAAAATGTACTCACCGGTGACTCCAATTTTTTTCCCCCCTGAAGAAACAGCTGGACGGGTGGCCCCGGCTGGCCAGTGGGACTCTTGTTATTCTGACCCTTTTTAGTGCGCGTTTGGGGCAACAACCGTTTTTTGTGGCGCTCTCTTCTGGTTCAAAAGTGCCCTGCATGTGAATTTGCTTTTCCTGCCTTCTGATTGGATGAGCGCCGGTGTGACGCGGTGCCTCTGTCACCGTGGCGGGGGGTATACGTTGGCATCGGAGCGTCTGCCAACGTCTGAGACCGGCTGGCAGTGTATCGGAGGTGTCGAGTGCGGTGCCGCTGGAGCTCACTCACCAGCTGGTGTTAGGGCCACAGAATGAAGGCCAAGGAGAAGAATAGAAAGAGAAACAGAAACTTCTCCTCCAATTGTTTGATTTGTCTCTTCTGAGCTTCGATGAATTCTTTCAGCTCTTTGTTCCTCTAGGACGGACAAATGGAAAGTGGCATTCAAAAGCCAGTAAGCGTGCAAGTAAGTGCCGGGCTGGCTTTGGGCCCTTACCTGTTGCGCGCTGTGCAGCAGATCCATTCTCTCTTGGAGGATGCAAGCGTCGCGCTCCCTCAACTCGCACATCAGGGCTCGCTTCCATTGGTCCACGGCGCTCCTAAGCTCTTCTCTCTGATCCGCCGTCAGCACGTCATTCACGCCAGCGTGGCTGGCTTTTTCGCCGTCCGTGGCGGGGCAGTCCCGCTGCGGTAGCGCCTCGTACAACATGGCCTCCAGCTCCAGGATCCTCTGGGCCGCAATCCTCGTCCATCAGTGGTCCGGCGGGAGATTTGAGGGCGGCTTACCTTATGAGCCTGGTCCATGGAACACTTCCTGAAGTCCAACTCTTCATCCAGGTAGCCCTTCTGCTTGCAGAACATATCCTAGCACAGCTCAAGGTCAGAATTGTTGGGGCACATTGCCGGAGTTCCCCTTGGCTGATGTCGCGTGTCTGTCTACCTTCTCACTTTCAATGTCCAACATCTTCTGTTGAAGTGCTGACTTGGTCACTTTGATGTATTCTAACCACTGAGGAAAGGCTGCTGTCACATAAGCAGAATGCGAGAGCGTGCGTGGACGTGCGCGTTACCTTCTCGGCTAGGGTGAGAAGGGTCCTGGCGTGAATCACGACCACCTGCTCCTCGTTGGTGAGATTCTGCAAGAGCCCAAAGGCACAGCGTCAACAAGCTTCTTTCAGCGCAAAGCCTTCCAAAAGTCACATTTGAGCCGCCGAGTCTCGTGGAGTGCGAACATAAGGAGTTCGACATACACTTACGGCGTTATAGCCCAGGATGTCCAGCTTCTTCATCAGATCACTGATGACGATGTCCGGGGGAAAGGCGCAAGGAGCAATGTAAGGTGTTCTGGGACCTCGGGTTAAGGTTAGGGTTGCGAGGGACGCCTTACGTACGCTCACGCCCTCGGCCTCGCAGTAGATCTGCAAAGGGCTGAGGCCGTCTGGGAAACGGACTTGCAGAAACTTCAAGACGGGGGAGCGCCACTCCCTCTCCTGAAAGGCAGAGGCATGCATCCGTCCGTCCGTCCGTCCGTCCGTCCGTCCGTCACATCTCTGGCCTCAACACGCTTGTGCGAGTCTTCCCACCTCCAGCTCCAGGATGCGGAACTCAAGCAGTTCGTTTTGGTCTCGGATATCCTGGATGTGCTCTTTCAGACGCGCTTCTTCCGCCTCCATCCGCCTGACCTGAAAAGACAGTCAGACCTCATCTGCGGGGCTTCCCGACAGGTGTGACGCCAAGCGACTCCGCCCAGCGCCTTTCTTTCCGTCACCTTTTCGGCCAACTGCTGATTGCTCTGACGCAGCAGCTGCTTCTCCTCCACCCACTTGACATTCTAGAAGAGACAAACGCGTGGACAGCTTTGGAATGTTGTGTCATTTTCATCCACAAATTCTTTGGTTGACTGGAAAATGACATTTGCTTTTCTCCGCATTTTCCCAGCCACGTTCGGGGGGGGGGGGGGTTGGTCCAGTAATGCCAGACGGATGAGTGACTGAAGAATGTAGCTATTTTGTCTGAGAAAAAGGTGTGCTCATTGATGAGCTTACCTGTCCTTGTTGCTTCAGCGCTGACTCCAGATCTGCTACTCTGCTTTGATAGTGACCCATTTCTACCATCAGCTTTTCTCTGGTCTGAAAGGAGGAGGAGGGAGGCTCCTCCTCCTCCTTTCAGACCAGAGAACACCCGAGGCTGGGTGAGAACGGGGAGGCTGCGACCCGGCCGGGGGTTGCGGGAAGGGGCGCCACCTTGATCTCCTTCTCGGCGTCGTAGTCCCCTTTCGCTGGTCTGGGCTAGCAGAGCGTAGGCTCGTTGCAGCGCTTGATATTCTTGCGTCAGCTGGCGGTAGCGAAGCTCCGCCTCTTCATGCACACACCAATGCAACACAGCACTAGTACCAGAATCAGTCAGACCGGCGACAAAGCACCCGCGACGCAAAGACGAGTCCGATTCCAGGCTGAAGAGGAATGTTTGGTGCCAATACGCTGGCAGAAATGGCGGGCTACCTCTTCGGGTTCCGTGTCGGGGGTTCTGTCGGTGTGAAAAGACAAGGACGATCCGTCCGAGTCCACCAACACGTCTTCGTCGTAGCCGTAAAATGTTTCGATGACCTGCGGGCGCGGAAGCAAACATCTCTCTGAACAAACTGAAGCGACACCTCACGATGAATCGACGAGAGGAACGATAGCGAGAAAAAGGCCATTTCATCTTGCGCAACACCAAGCAGCCGCAAACAAACAGACTCACCTTGCAGGACCTCACGCTTTGTTCCTCCTCAGAGATTCTCGACGTCGGTATCGTAGCAGCAAATCTCTCTCCTGTCGACACAAATAATCCGCCTTTGAGATTCTTTGGATGCAAAGGGAACGAACGGCTCCGGCGCAGAAACAAACGCGACTCACAATGACATTTCTGACATGAGCTCCTGTCTCCAGAGCCTGAAAAACACGTCACCGGCGATGATTGGAGGGACGCTCGTCTTTTCCAAAAGTGACAACTACAGGGTGTGTCAGGGTTTTCCAGATTATCTTTATCGTATCATTGTGTTGCTTTGACTTTGACTGCGACCTGTAATAAATAATATTATTTATCCCTTATTTATCCCTATCGCTTATCCCTTCCTACACAAAGTCGTAAAACACCCCTTGCTATGTTTTGACTAGAGGTCAAGGGCTTCCTCTATTCAATCCACTCTTACACCCACCCTGTTTCTCTTAATTAAAATGCTCGTGCAGGAGCCGAGAGTCAGACTTCATTCGTACAACGGATGGACTCTCCACCTGCAGGTGTCCAAAAGAACTTACTTGTCTCCCGTGTGGTTCTTGCAAAATAAGTTGGAGCGAGCGCAACTCTAACAGGGTGCATTTTGCCACTAGCTGCCTACGGACAATGACGTCGCGCTCGCGGCTCATGGTTGACGGGCTGAGCAGCCGGGCAAGTCCGTCGTTTTCAGCGCACAGCGAGTGGCAAAGGCGCTGACAAAACGGGAGCTTTGAGCTGCTGAAAACGGCAAAACAAGTCTAAAGCGTGTTCAAACGCGTGCGCACAATGTTCCTGCTTGAAAGGTCGGAATTTAAGGGGCCAATTTTTTGGATGGCGGCCGCCGGCCAAGCTTTGGACGGAAAAGGTTTCCTGGCGACAGCGAGCGAGCGCGGCGCTGCCGTACGTGCACCGAGTCGCCTGCCTGAAGACCTTGGACAAGTCGTCGATGATGTGCCGCTGCTCCACAACTTGAAGGAACTCCATTTCACCGTCCTGCTGGCCGCAACCGCGGTCCAGGTCATTGAGCGAACTAGGCCTTCTCTGTGGAACACAAATGCAGTGGACTCTGTTGGCACGCCGCCGTTGTCCGCGTCGACTTACCAAGCTTGCCATCTCCTCGTTCTCCTGGGTGACAAAGCGCACTTTGTTTTCAAGGCGACACAGCACCAGCGAGAGTTCTTCATTCTTCCTGCTCAGGCGTTTGTTTTTGTACAGGAGTGGCAGAAACTGGCTTTCTGTTTCTCTCAGTCGCTTTAGCTGCAAGCATGAAGTGCGGGATGTGAAAGACGCACAACACGCGGGCCAGAACGTATCCATTCCTTTTGCATCGGTTTGAACGGAATCGTGGCTTTGGCTCCCAATAAAAGACATCTACCAGGCAACCGACTCGCCGCGCCGCTCAACTAATAAGCAAGCGCAATGGGTGCCTCGCTGGATGGCGCGCATCAAACGTAGCGCAAACCTTCAAGCGTGCCGTCAATAAATTACCAGTTCATTGCGCTCTTCAGAAAGCAGGGCGTTTCGATCCTCCAGTTTCCTGATGACTGCGCTGAGCTCAGCGATTTTCAGATGAAACCGTCGCGTGTCCCGATCCTCCTGAGACTGAAAACGCCCCGCAACACACACACACAAGCACTCGTTCAAAGTTCAAAACTGTTTTTGTGCTACCTTCCTCCAGCAACGAACTAAGTCATGCGTACTGCAAGTGTGTGATGAGGTGGCTTACGCAATGAAGAGGATTGCTAGTAGCGGCGTTGACCCCACTTCCAGGGTAGTTTAGGCCCGCCCTTTGGGAATCCCTCAGGGCAGCGATCTGCTGCTCGGCAGCCTGAGTCTGCAGCTGAAGGCGGTGGACGTGGCCGGCCCCAGGGCTTCATCCAAAACACTAACCGCTCTGTCTTTCAGCTTGATCTCATCCGTCTGGATGTACAAACGGGGAGCGCTCAGGCAGGCGGGCAAACTCATTTGCCAGAATTGTGACAAAAACAAAGAGAGCAACCGGCCAATTTTTTTCTGGAATCGACTAGAACACCTTTGCTGTGACAAAAGCGAAGCGAGCAACCGGACATTTTCTTCTTGTGAAATAGAATAGAATAGAATGCCTTAGGTGTCATTGCACTGCAGGTATACAACGAAATTGGGAACATAGCCACGCACCGCGCATCTGATCAGTCCTACCAGTCGGCGGATCTCCCTCTCGCAGTCTCTCTTGGTTCGGCTCAGCTCCTCCCGATGCTGGTGATGAGCCGATCGGAGCTCGGCCGCTCGGGACTGCCAGGCCTGCTGGGCCGCTGCCAGGGCTTCTTCCGCGCTCCTGGTGGAGGCGACACCGCTCGGTCTCCCGACACCGCCGCGTCTCCTCCACCTCCGCCAGCAAAGCGCCCCCCCTCCTCACCTGAGCAGACATTGCGCCACACCGGGCCGTTGAGACCGCAACGGAGCGCCGCGACGCTTACTGGGGACAAGCTACACAATACGGTAGCGGCCGCATCGAAGCCCGACGTGGCGTGCGGATAGTCAGACACGGATAGAGCGGATCACCTTGTCCATGGAGCCGTCCCTCAGGCTGAGGACCAAGGCATTCAGTCGCTGGATCTCTCCATCTTTGATTTTGATCACTCTCATCAGCTCCATTTCATGCTGCCGCAGTAATGTCTCCCTGGTAATGGCTAACTCTTTCTGCTTCTCCTCATGGAGTTTGCTTTTGAGTTCCGTCATGGCGGCGGTGGCACGGTGGTGCTCCGCCCGCAGGTCCTGACTTCTCTCTCTCTCCAGACAGCTGACCTGACATGACTTAGACTTAGACAAACTTTATTGTCATCTTGTCTGCACATGGTGCATACAAAACAAAATTCCGTTGCATACGTCTTACAACAAAGTAGTGATATTGCAGTTGAATAGAAGTAACATATCCTATGAAAATATATATATATACATATATACTATATATATATATATATATATATTAAAAATAAGTATAAAGTGCAGCAGTGATAATTATGCAATAGTGCAAGTAGGCAAAACAGTATTCAAGAGTGTGCAGAGGAATGCTAAACCATGTATTAAACTTCTATTTAAAGGGTTTATACAAGTTCAGTAAAGTTGGTAGTGCGAGATAGTGCAAGATAGAGGTCCGTAGTGTCATAAAGTACAGTTCTGTGAATGTGTGATGCAGAGTTCAGTTTAGAGCTCAACAGTTCTAGTGTTCAACAGTCTGATGACAGCAGGGAAAAAGCTGTTGCAGAACCTGGTGGACCTGCAGCGGATGCTGCAAACCTCTTCCCAGAGGGCAGCAGGGAGAACAGTCCATGGTGGGGGTGTGATGGGTCATTGATGATGTTACGGGCACGGGACATGCAGCGCTGAGATGAAATGTCCTGAATGGAGGGAAGAGGAGCCCCTATGATCCTCTCTGCTGTCCTCACCACTCTCCTCACGTTCTTCCAATCGGAGGCGGTGCAGCCTCCACACCACACAGAGAGACAGCTTGTCAGAATGCTCTCTATGGTGCTCCTGTAGAACGTCCTCATGATGGGTGGGGGCAGGTGGGCTCTCCTCATCCTCCGCAGGAAGTACAAGCGCTTCTGTGCCCTCTTGACCAGTGCCGTAGTGTTCATAGTCCAGGTGAGGTCTTCTGTGATGTGGACCCCCAGGAATTTGGTGGTGCTGACCACCTCCACAGCTGAGCTGTTGATGATCAGTGGAGCGTGGTGAGGCTGTTTTTTCCTGAAGTCGACGATGATCTCCTTCATCTTCTCCTCATTCAGGATCAGGCTGTTTTCTCTGCACCAGCCCACCAGCTGCTCCACCTCCTCTCTGTAGTCCAGGTCGTTGTTGTCTCTGATGAGCCCCACCACCGTTGTGTCGTCTGCTGACTTCACGATGTGATTGGTGGTGAACCTGAGGACGCAGTCGTGTGTCATCAGGGTGCACAGCAGGGGGCTCAGGACGCAGCCCTGAAGGGAGCCTGTGCTGAGGGTGATGACATCAGAGGTGTTCTGTCCGACCCGGACTGACTGAGGTCTGTTGGTGAGGAAGTCTAGCAGCCAGTTGCGAAGGGGGGTGTTGAAGCCCAGGTGTTCCAATTTTCCTACCAGATGCTGTGGGATGATGGTGTTAAACGCTGAGCTGAAGTCCAGGAACAGCCTCCGCACATGGGTGTTCTTCTCCTCCAGGTGAGCCAGGCTCAGGTGAAGAACGGAGGAGATGGCGTCCTGAGTGGAGCGGTTTTGCCGGTCGGCAAACTGGAACGGGTCAAATAATAGGGGGAGTCTGGAAACGATGTGACCTTTAAGCAGCCTTTCGAAGCACTTCATCATAACCGGAGTCAGTGCAACAGGCCGGTAATCATTAAATGAGGTGATTTGAGGTTTCTTCGGCACCGGAATGATGGAGGCAGTCTTAAAGCACGCCGGCACTGTGGCTTGGCCCAGCGAGGTGTTAAAAATGTCTGTGATGACCCCAGCCAGATGACTTGCACATTCCCTGAACACACGCCCAGGAATGTTGTCGGGGCCAGGGGCCTTACAGGGGTTGACTCTCCTCAGGGTCTTCAACACATCGGCGGAGTCAAGGCAGAGTACCTCCTCTTCCTGATGGGGGACAGTTTTAACTGCTGGAGTGCCGTTTAGTGCCTCGAACCTCCCAAAGAAGTTATTTAGACCATTTAGAAAGTCAGCATCAACTACACCCACCGGGGGGGGGGGAGGGTGAGTTGTAGTCTGTAATCGCCCGTATGCCTTGCCACATACTCCTGATGTTTTTGACGTCGTGGAAACGATCCTGAAATTTTCGACTGCGGTCTCGCTTCGCTATCCTGATGGCACGGTTCAAGTTGGCTCTCGCTGTCCTCAGTGTCTCCTTGTCGCCAGACTTGAAGGCAGAGTTCCGCGCTCGTAGCGTTTGACGTACCTCCTCAGTCATCCAGGGTCGTTGGTTGCCCCGGGTGATGATATTCTTAGTGGTGCTGACGTCCTCGGTGCATTTGTTGATGTAGGCTGACACAGTCATGGCACACGCATGTCTAATCTACATCGGGAAAACTGGGAGGGAGGGAGGGAGGCAGGCAGGGAGGCAGGCAGGGAGGCAGGCAGGGAGGCAGGCAGTGTCTGTCTGTTGAGGTTTTCACCTTGTTCTTCTCCTGCTGAAGTTCTAACTGGACGTCCATCAGTTTGGTTCTCAGCTCGTCATTGGCGGCCTGAAGGGCGTCCGTTCGCTCCGCCTTGGCCCGCCCTGCCGGAGCTCGTTTGGACATCTCTTACTCGAGTCTCGCCCGGTCGTCAGTCAGAGATCACAACATTTGTACCTGGAGAGCACAAACGCAGCGCTGTTTTCCACTGGCTTCGAACTCAACTTCAATCGGTACCGTAACTTACAACATCATAAACATAGAACTAGCTTGACTTATTCATTGAATAAATGCATTTGGTTCTTCAAAACTGCATCACGCAACATAGCGTGACCGAGACGGCCGTTATCCACCTGCGTGAAGTTATTTGGTGAAATGAATGAGATGTTTAAGACACCATCGTTCTGTCTCTATGTAGATGAAGGTAAATAATCGATTGCTGAAGGTCCAAAGGTGTTGTGATAAACAAATAAACATATTAGTGATTAGTGACATATTTGTGATAAACATATTAGGCAGGATAATCACATATGTTAACGTGACTGCCCACACTGTATTTATTTATGATTATTTGTTAAATCGAGTACTGTTAGACATGAAATAGGAAGTGTTTAACATAAATGGAAGACGAAAGGGGTACTCACCATTGTAGCTCCTGCTGGTCAATGATACGAGCCTCTTCTTGCAGTGGAAAACATACAGCCAACAAACACCGTGGAACCTAAAGGAATGAAATTAAACATTAACATTTAGCCTCAACCAACATTCACAGATACAACGCAACGCAAACTACACAAACGTAAATCTTTTTAAACACAATGAGTTGTACTTACCGTGTACGCTCTAGACGGTCCACTTGCAAGCGGAAAATAAAGATATTTCTGTTGATAATCGTCGTGTTTGTATCCGGTGTCTCGCTCAAGGCCATTGCGCCCACAGATTTGAATTTTGGCGAGAGTTCAGCCTATTGACGTCATTTCCGCGGTGTAATACCCGTATATCTGAAACGGCAAAGTTAAGAGTAGAGTTAAATAAAGTTTTTAGTCAACGCAATAATTTACAACCGTTGACCAGTCGAAATAATCGTCGAAATTTGGCGTCTGTGGCTGGAAGCAGACGCCGAGTTCGACATTCCTCCCAAACGCCACACTCCCTTGCTTTTCAGGGCTAAAAAAAAACAGTTGTAATTACCTTGTACGCTCTAGACGGTCAAGTTGCAAGCTGAAAACAAAAATATTTGCCTTGTTAGTCATCGTGTTACTAACAGCTGTGTCTTGTTTGCCAGAACTGCCGCTTTCCTACTTCCTGTTGCAAGCCACGCCCACGGATTATAATTTTGCCGTGAGTTCCGCCTATTGACGTCATGTCCGCGTCACATGACTGCGACGTAATATTATCTAAAACTGTTTGTGCGGTATTGTGTTGTTCTGTGCGGTATTGTGTTATTCTGTGCGGCGTCGTGTTGTTCTGTGCGGCATCGTGTTGTTCAGTGCGACGTCGTGTTGTTCAGTGCGGCATGGTGTTGTTCAGTGCGGCATGGTGTTGTTCAGTGCGGCATGGTGTTGTTCAGTGCGGCATAATGTTGTTCAGTGCGGCATAATGTTGTTCAGTGCGGCATGGTGTTGTTCAGTGCGGCATGGTGTTGTTCAGTGCGGCATGGTGTTGTTCAGTGCGGCATAATGTTGTTCAGTGCGCCATAATGTTGTTCAGTGCGGCATGGTGTTGTTCAGTGCGGGATGGTGTTGTTCAGTGCAGGATGGTGTTGTTCAGTGCGGCATGGTGTTGTTCAATGCGGCATGGTGTTGTTCAGTGCGGGATGGTGTTGTTCAGTGCGGCATGGTGTTGTTCAGTGCGGCATAATGTTGTTCAGTGCGGCATGGTGTTGTTCAGTGCGGCATGGTGTTGTTCAGTGCGGCATGGTGTTGTTCAGTGCGGAATGGTGTTGTTCAGTGCGGCATGGTGTTGTTCAGTCCGGGATGGTGTTGTTCAATGCGGGATCGTGTTGTTCAGTGCGGGGTGGTGTTGTTCAGTGCGGGATGGTGTTGTTCAGTGCGGCATGGTGTTGTTCAATGCGGCATGGTGTTGTTCAGTGCGGGATGGTGTTGTTCATTGCGGCATGGTGTTGTTCAGTGCGGCATGGTGTTGTTCAGTGCGGCATGGTGTTGTTCAGTGCGGCATGGTGTTGTTCAGTGCGGCATGGTGTTGTTCAGTGCGGAATGGTGTTGTTCAGTGCGGCATGGTGTTGTTCAGTCCGGGATGGTGTTGTTCAATGCGGGATCGTGTTGTTCAGTGCGGGGTGGTGTTGTTCAGTGCGGGATGGTGTTGTTCAGTGCGGCATGGTGTTGTTCAATGCGGCATGGTGTTGTTCAGTGCGGGATGGTGTTGTTCATTGCGGCATGGTGTTGTTCAGTGCGGCATGGTGTTGTTCAGTGCGGCATGGTGTTGTTCAGTGCGGCATGGTGTTGTTCAGTGCGGCATAATGTTGTTCAGTGCGGCATAGTGTTGTTCAGTGTGGAAAGGTGTTGTTCAGTGCAGGATGGTGTTGTTCAGTGCGGCATGGTGTTGTTCAATGCAGGATCATGTTGTTCAGTGCAGCATAATGTTGTTCAGTGCAGCATGGTGTTGTTCAGTGCGGCATGGTGTTGTTCAATGCGGCATGGTGTTGTTCACTGCGGGATGGTGTTGTTCAATGCGGGATCGTGTTGTTCAGTGCGGCATAATGTTGTTGTGCAGGATGGTGTTGTTCAGTGCGGCATGGTGTTGTTCAATGCAGGATCGTGTTGTTCAGTGCAGCATAATGTTGTTCAGTGCAGCATGGTGTTGTTCAGTGCGGCATGGTGTTGTTCAATGCGGCATGGTGTTGTTCACTGCGGGATGGTGTTGTTCAATGCGGGATCGTGTTGTTCAGTGCGGCATGGTGTTGTTCAGTGCGGCATGGTGTTGTTCAGTGCGGCATGGTGTTGTTCAGTGCGACATAATGTTGTTTAGTGCGGCATAATGTTGTTCAGTGCGGCATAATGTTGTTCAGTGCGGCATGGTGTTGTTCAGTGCGGCATGGTGTTGTTCAGTGCGGCATGGTGTTGTTCAGTGCAGGATGGTGTTGTTCAGTGCGGCATGGTGTTCAATGCGGCATGATGTTGTTCAGTGCGGAATGGTGTTGTTCAGTGCAGGATGGTGTTGTTCAGTGCGGCATGGTGTTGTTCAGTGCGGAATGGTGTTGTTCAGTGCGGCATGGTGTTGTTCAGTGCGGCATGGTGTTGTTCAGTGCAGGATGGTGTTGTTCAATGCGGGATCGTGTTGTTCAGTGCGGCATGGTGTTGTTCAGTGCGGCATGGTGTTGTTCAGTGCGGCATGGTGTTGTTCAGTGCGGCATGGTGTTGTTCAGTGCGGCATGGTGTTGTTCAGTGCGGCATGGTGTTGTTCAGTGCGGCATGGTGTTGTTCAGTGCGGCATAATGTTGTCCAGTGCGCCATAATGTTGTTCAGTGCGGCATGGTGTTGTTCAGTGCGGGATGGTGTTGTTCAGTGCGGGATGGTGTTGTTCAGTGCGGCATGGTGTTGTTCAATGCGGCATGGTGTTGTTCAGTGCGGGATGGTGTTGTTCAGTGCGGCATGGTGTTGTTCAGTGCGGCATAATGTTGTTCAGTGCGGCATGGTGTTGTTCAGTGCGGCATGGTGTTGTTCAGTGCGGCATGGTGTTGTTCAGTGCGGCATGGTGTTGTTCAGTGCGGAATGGTGTTGTTCAGTGCGGCATGGTGTTGTTCAGTGCGGGATGTTGTTGTTCAATGCGGGATCGTGTTGTTCAGTGCGGGGTGGTGTTGTTCAGTGCAGGATGGTGTTGTTCAGTGCAGGATGGTGTTGTTCAGTGCGGCATGGTGTTGTTCAATGCAGGATCGTGTTGTTCAGTGCAGCATAATGTTGTTCAGTGCAGCATGGTGTTGTTCAGTGCGGCATGGTGTTGTTCAATGCGGCATGGTGTTGTTCAGTGCGGGATGGTGTTGTTCAGTGCGGCATGGTGTTTTTCAGTGCGGCATAATGTTGTTCAGTGCGGCATGGTGTTGTTCAGTGCGGCATGGTGTTGTTCAGTGCAGGATGGTGTTGTTCAGTGCGGCATGGTGTTGTTCAATGCAGGATCGTGTTGTTCAGTGCAGCATAATGTTGTTCAGTGCAGCATGGTGTTGTTCAGTGCGGCATGGTGTTGTTCAATGCGGCATGGTGTTGTTCACTGCGGGATGGTGTTGTTCAATGCGGGATCGTGTTGTTCAGTGCGGCATAATGTTGTTCAGTGCAGCATGGTGTTGTTCAGTGCGGCATGGTGTTGTTCAGTGCGACATAATGTTGTTCAGTGCGGCATAATGTTGTTCAGTGCGGCATGGTGTTGTTCAGTGCGGCATGGTGTTGTTCAGTGCGGCATGGTGTTGTTCAGTGCAGGATGGTGTTGTTCAGTGCGGCATGGTGTTGTTTAATGCGGCATGGTGTTGTTCAGTGCGGGATGGTGTTGTTCAGTGCAGGATGGTGTCGTTCAGTGCGGCATGGTGTTGTTCAGTGCGGCATGGTGTTGTTCAGTGCGGCATGGTGTTGTTCAGTGCGGCATGGTGTTGTTCAGTGCAGGATGGTGTTGTTCAATGCGGGATCGTGTTGTTCAGTGCGGCATGGTGTTGTTCAGTGCGGCATGGTGTTGTTCAGTGCGGCATAATGTTGTTCAGTGCGGCATGGTGTTGTTCAGTGCGGCATGGTGTTGTTCAGTGCGGCATGGTGTTGTTCAGTGCGGCATGGTGTTGTTCAGTGCGGCATAATGTTGTCCAGTGCGCCATAATGTTGTTCAGTGCGGCATGGTGTTGTTTAGTGCGGGATGGTGTTGTTCAGTGCAGGATGGTGTTGTTCAGTGCGGCATGGTGTTGTTCAATGCGGCATGGTGTTGTTCAGTGCGGGATGGTGTTGTTCAGTGCGGCATGGTGTTGTTCAGTGCGGCATAATGTTGTTCAGTGCGGCATGGTGTTGTTCAGTGCGGCATGGTGTTGTTCAGTGCGGCATGGTGTTGTTCAGTGCGGCATGGTGTTGTTCAGTGCGGAATGGTGTTGTTCAGTGCGGCATGGTGTTGTTCAGTGCGGGATGGTGTTCAATGCGGGATCGTGTTGTTCAGTGCGGGGTGGTGTGGTGTTGTTCAGTGCGGCATGGTGTTGTTCAGTGCAGGATGGTGTTGTTCAATGCGGGATCGTGTTGTTCAGTGCGGCATGGTGTTGTTCAGTGCGGCATGGTGTTGTTCAGTGCGGCATAATGTTGTTCAGTGCGGCATGGTGTTGTTCAGTGCGGCATGGTGTTGTTCAGTGCGGCATGGTGTTGTTCAGTGCGGCATGGTGTTGTTCAGTGCGGCATAATGTTGTCCAGTGCGCCATAATGTTGTTCAGTGCGGCATGGTGTTGTTTAGTGCGGGATGGTGTTGTTCAGTGCAGGATGGTGTTGTTCAGTGCGGCATGGTGTTGTTCAATGCGGCATGGTGTTGTTCAGTGCGGGATGGTGTTGTTCAGTGCGGCATGGTGTTGTTCAGTGCGGCATAATGTTGTTCAGTGCGGCATGGTGTTGTTCAGTGCGGCATGGTGTTGTTCAGTGCGGCATGGTGTTGTTCAGTGCGGCATGGTGTTGTTCAGTGCGGAATGGTGTTGTTCAGTGCGGCATGGTGTTGTTCAGTGCGGGATGGTGTTCAATGCGGGATCGTGTTGTTCAGTGCGGGGTGGTGTTGTTCAGTGCAGGATGGTGTTGTTCAGTGCAGGATGGTGTTGTTCAGTGCGGCATGGTGTTGTTCAATGCAGGATCGTGTTGTTCAGTGCAGCATAATGTTGTTCAGTGCAGCATGATGTTGTTCAGTGCGGCATGGTGTTGTTCAATGCGGCATGGTGTTGTTCAGTGCGGGATGGTGTTGTTCAGTGCGGCATGGTGTTTTTCAGTGCGGCATAATGTTGTTCAGTGCGGCATGGTGTTGTTCAGTGCGGCATGGTGTTGTTCAGTGCGACATAATGTTGTTCAGTGCGGCATAATGTTGTTCAGTGCGGCATGGTGTTGTTCAGTGCGGCATGGTGTTGTTCAGTGCGGCATGGTGTTGTTCAGTGCGGCATGGTGTTGTTCAGTGCAGGATGGTGTTGTTCAGTGCAGGATGGTGTTGTTCAGTGCAGGATGGTGTTGTTCAGTGCGGGATGGTGTTGTTCAGTGCGGGATGGTGTTGTTCAGTGCGGCATGGTGTTGTTCAGTGCGGCATGGTGTTGTTCAGTGCGGCATGGTGTTGTTCAGTGCGGCATGGTGTTGTTCAGTGCAGGATGGTGTTGTTCAATGCGGGATGGTGTTGTTCAGTGCGGGATGGTGTTGTTCAGTGCAGGATGGTGTTGTTCAGTGCGGCATGGTGTTGTTCAATGCGGCATGGTGTTGTTCAGTGCAGGATGGTGTTGTTCAGTGCGGCATGGTGTTGTTCAATGCGGCATGGTGTTGTTCAATGCGGCATGGTGTTGTTCAGTGCGGCATGGTGTTGTTCAGTGCGGCATGGTGTTGTTCAGTGCAGCGTAATGTTGTTCAGTGCGGCATGGTGTTGTTCAGTGCGGAATGGTGTTGTTCAGTGCGGCATGGTGTTGTTCAGTGCAGGATGGTGTTGTTCAGTGCGGCATGGTGTTGTTCAGTGCGGCATGGTGTTGTTCAGTGCGGCATAATGTTGTTCAGTGCGGCATGGTGTTGTTCAGTGCGGCATGGTGTTGTTCAGTGCGACATAATGTTGTTCAGTGCGGCATAATGTTGTTCAGTGCGGCATGGTGTTGTTCAGTGCGGCATGGTGTTGTTCAGTGCGGCATGGTGTTGTTCAGTGCGGCATGGTGTTGTTCATTTCGGCATAATGTTGTTCAGTGCGGCATAATGTTGTTTAGTGCGGCATGGTGTTGTTCAGTGCGGGATGGTGTTGTTCAGTGCGTTATAATGTTGTTCAGTGCGGCATGGTGTTGTTCAGTGCGGCATGGTGTTGTTCAGTGCGGCATGGTGTTGTTCAGTGCGGCATAATGTTGTTCAGTGCGGCATAATGTTGTTCAGTGCGGCATGGTGTTGTTCAGTGCGGGATGGTGTTGTTCAGTGCGGGATGGTGTTGTTCAGTGCGGCATGGTGTTCAATGCGGAATGGTGTTGTTCAGTGCAGGATGGTGTTGTTCAGTGCGGCATGGTGTTGTTCAGTGCGGCATAATGTTGTTCAGTGCGGCATGGTGTTGTTCAGTGCGGCATGGTGTTGTTCAGTGCGGCATGGTGTTGTTCAGTGCGGCATAATGTTGTTCAGTGCGGCATGGTGTTGTTCAGTGCGGCATGGTGTTGTTCAGTGCGGCATAATGTTCAGTGCGGCATAATGTTGTTCAGTGCGGCATGGTGTTGTTCAGTGCGGGATGGTGTTGTTCAGTGCAGGATGGTGTTGTTCAGTGCGGCATGGTGTTCAGTGCGGGATGGTGTCTTTCAGTGCGGCATGGTGTCGTTCAGTGCGGCATGGTGTCTTTCAGTGCGGCATGGTGTCGTTCAGTGAGGCATGGTGTTGTTCAGTGCGGCATGGTGTTGTTTAGTGCGGCATGGTGTTGTTCAGTGCGGGATGGTGTTGTTCAGTGTGGCATGGTGTTCAGTGCGGCATGGTGTTGTTCAGTGCGGTATCGTGTTCAGTGCGGTATCGTGTTTCTCAGTGCGGTATCGTGTTGTTCAGTGCAGTATCGTTGTGTTGTTCGTATTGTGTTTAACACTTAGCCTCTAACACTTAGCCTCTAACACTTAGCCTCTAGCATCTAGAAGGTAAATAAATAGGAAGGAAGGACTCACCGGTGACGTCTTCGCCCACGTCCAAGCGTTGTACTTTGTATTTTCATCCTTCTGACAGTGGAAAACATAGCCAACAAACACCGTGGAACCTAAACGAATGAAAGAAAACTATCATTTGGCCACAACCAACATTCACAGATACAACACAATGTGACGTGCGGGGTTGAGGTTAAAGGTTGAGTGAAGGGCCCTCGTTTTAAACTACTTTTTTGAAAAGGATTGGGAACAAGTAAGACGTCTTTAATTTATTTAATGGGAAGTAGTAAGAGCTATTGAATTTAATCTATGTATTATATTCTATTGTATTGTATTCTGTTGTATTCTTTTGGATTGTATTCACACTAACCCCACTAAAACTTCAGCCCACAAAAACTCGCCTCTGGCGCCTAGCCTCTGGCACTTAGCCTCTAACACTTAGCCTTTAACACTTAGCCTTTAACACTTAGCCTTTAACACTTAGCCTAGAAGGTGAATAAATAGGGTTAAAGGTTGAGTGACGGGACCTCGTTTTAAACTACTTTTTTGTAAAGGAGTGGGAACAAGTAAGACGTATTTAATTTATTTAATGGGAAGTAGTAAGACTTATTAAATTTATTTAATCTACTTTTCTTCCCAGGCAAAATTTGATGTGCTGCAATTCCAAATTTCCAAAGTGAATGAAGGAATGAAGTCCTTTAAATTATGATTTTGTATAAATACTAGGCATTAACACAAAATCGACGGCACAAAATGGGCAGACTTTACTTGTTTGAAAAGGACTGGTTACAAGACAGACTTTTTTAATTTATTTAATGGGAAGAAGACTTATTTAGTTTAATTGATCTATTTTTGTTCCCTGGCAAAATTCGATTTGCTGCAATTCCAAATTTCCAAAGTGAATGAAGGAAAGAAGTCGTTTAAATTATGATTTTGTTTAAATACTAGGCATAGACACAAAATCTACGGCACAAAATGGGCAGACTTTACTTGTTTGAAGAGGACTGGTTACAAGACAGACTTTTCTGATTTATTTAATGGGAAGAGGACTTATTTAGTTTATTTAATCTATTTTTGTTCCCTGGCAAAATTGGATTTGCTGAAATTGTATTTTGCCAAATCTCGATTTGAGACCTGATAGGAAGTATTAAACGCTTAGTTAAATCAATACAAGTTGGTAATAAGAGCGAGTAATGTTGGTTGAACCGATGAATGAAGGTTGAAAGCAATTTAAATTATGACTTTGTATAAATACTAGATATTAACAGAACATCTACTGCGCGAAATGGGCAGAGTTTACTTGTTTGAGAAGGAGTGGCTTATTCAAAACTAAGATTTATTTAATCTGTTTGTTCCCAGGCAAAATTGGATGTGATGCAATTCCAAATTTCACCACATGATGGTGCCCAATTTTGACTTCATAGGACATATTAAACACTTAGCTTGTTATTATGTTCAAGGTAATCAGATTTGTTTATTATTCTAATGGCCTCTTCAAAACTATTCTGGATTACTACTTTGGATCTATTCTACATTACTTGGCAACAACATACTCTGTAACAGATTAGGCAGTATAATCATATCTGTTAACTTGAGAGTGCCCACACTCAATCTACTTATCGTGATGTGTTAAATCAATTACTGTTAGACATTATTTGTCTGATAATCTACCAAATCTTTGAATTGAAGAATTTGTGATTTAATTAATAGCTTGTTGTTATGTTAAGGGTAATCAGACTTGTATATAATTCTAATGGCCTTCTTTTGAAAACTATTCTGAATTACAACTTTGGATCTTATATTACTTTGCAACAATCTACTCCGTGACAGATTAGGCAGTATAATCACATATGTTAACTTCAGTGCCCACACTGTATTTATTTATGGTTATTTGTTAAATCAAGTACTGTTAGACATGAAATAGGAAGTGTTTAACATAAATGTTATGGCTACTCACCATTGTAGCTCGCTCCTGGTCAATGATACGAGCCTCTTCTTGCAGTGGAAAACTTGCAGCCAACAAACACCGTGGAACCTAAAGGAATGAAATTAAACATTAACATTTCGCCTCGACCAATTTTCACACGTACAACGCAACGCGGCTACACTTCTGCTATTACAAACGTAAATCTCCTTAAACACAATGAGTGTTACTTACCGTGTACGCTCTAGACGGTCCAGTTGCAAGCAGAAAATAAAGATATTTCTGTTGATAATCGTCGCTGCTCAGTGGCTCACGGCCATCGCGCCAACAGATTTGAATTTTGGCGGAGGTTCGGGCAATTACGTCATATCCACGGCACATGACTGCGACGTAATACCCGCTTATCTGAAACGGCAGTTAAAAGTAGAGTTACATCAAGTTTTCTTGGAACCTAAACGAATGAAAGAAAACTATCATTTGGCCACAACCAACATTCACAGATACAACACAACGTGCGGGGTTGGGGTTAAAGATTGAGTGAAGGGCCCTCGTTTTAAACTACTGTTTTGAAAAGGAGTGGGAACAAGTAAGACGTATTTAATTTATTTAATGGGAAGTAGTAAGACTTATTAAATTTATTTAATCTACTTTTCTTCCCAGGCAAAATTTGATGTGTTGCAATTCCAAATTTCCAAAGTGAATGAAGGAATGAAGTCCTTTAAATTATGATTTTGTATAAATACTAGGCATTAACACAAAATCGACGGCACAAAATGGGCAGACTTTACTTGTTTGAAAAGGACTGGTTACAAGACAGACTTTTTTAATTTATTTAATGGGAAGAAGACTTATTTAGTTTAATTGATCTATTTTTGTTCCCTGCCAAAATTCGATTTGCTGCAATTCCAAATTTCCAAAGTGAATGAAGGAAAGAAGTCGTTTAAATTATGATTTTGTTTAAATACTAGGCATAGACACAAAATCTACGGCACAAAATGGGCAGACTTTACTTGTTTGAAGAGGACTGGTTACAAGACAGACTTTTCTGATTTATTTAATGGGAAGAGGACTTATTTAGTTTATTTAATCTATTTTTGTTCCCTGGCAAAATTGGATTTGCTGAAATTGTATTTTGCCAAATCTCGATTTGAGACCTGATAGGAAGTATTAAACGCTTAGTTAAATCAATACAAGTTGGTAATAAGAGCGAGTAATGTTGGTTGAACCGATGAATGAAGGTTGAAAGCAATTTAAATTATGACTTTGTATAAATACTAGATATTAACAGAACATCTACTGCGCAAAATGGGCAGAGTTTACTTGTTTGAGAAGGAGTGGCTTATTCAAAACTAAGATTTATGTAATCTGTTTGTTCCCAGGCAAAATTGGATGTGATGCAATTCCAAATTTCACCACATGATGGTGCCCAATTTTGACTTCATAGGACATATTAAACACTTAGCTTGTTATTATGTTCAAGGTAATCAGATTTGTTTATCATTCTAATGGCCTCTTCAAAACTATTCTGGATTACTACTTTGGATCTATTCTACATTACTTGGCAACAACATACTCTGTAACAGATTAGGCAGTATAATCACATATGTTAACTTGAGAGTGCCCACACTCAATCTACTTATCGTGATGTGTTAAATCAATTACTGTTAGACATTATTTGTCTGATAATCTACCAAATCTTTGAATTGAAGAATTTGTGATTTAATTAATAGCTTGTTCAGGGTAATCAGACTTGTATATAATTCTAATGGCCTTCTTTTGAAAACTATTCTGAATTACAACTTTGGATCTTATATTACTTTGCAACAATCTACTCCGTGACAGATTAGGCAGTATAATCACATATGTTAACTTCAGTGCCCACACTGTATTTATTTATGGTTATTTGTTAAATCAAGTACTGTTAGACATGAAATAGGAAGTGTTTAACATAAATGTTATGGCTACTCACCATTGTAGCTCGCTCCTGGTCAATGATACGAGCCTCTTCTTGCAGTGGAAAACTTGCAGCCAACAAACACCGTGGAACCTAAAGGAATGAAATTAAACATTAACATTTCGCCTCGACCAATTTTCACACGTACAACGCAACGCGGCTACACTTCTGCTATTACAAACGTAAATCTCCTTAAACACAATGAGTGTTACTTACCGTGTACGCTCTAGACGGTCCAGTTGCAAGCAGAAAATAAAGATATTTCTGTTGATAATCGTCGCTGCTCAGTGGCTCACGGCCATCGCGCCAACAGATTTGAATTTTGGCGGAGGTTCGGGCAATTACGTCATATCCGCGGCATTTGACTGCGACGTAATACCCGCTTATCTGAAACGGCAGTTAAAAGTAGAGTTACATCAAGTTTTCTTGGAACCTAAACGAATGAAAGAAAACTATCATTATTTGGCCACAACCAACATTCACAGATACAACACAACGTGCGGGGTTGAGGTTAAAGATTGAGTGAAGGGCCCTCGTTTTAAACTACTGTTTTGAAAAGGAGTGGGAACAAGTAAGACGTATTTAATTTATTTAATGGGAAGTAGTAAGACTTATTAAATTTATTTAATCTACTTTTCTTCCCAGGCAAAATTTGATGTGCTGCAATTCCAAATTTCCAAAGTGAATGAAGGAATGAAGTCCTTTAAATTATGATTTTGTATAAATACTAGGCATTAACACAAAATCGACGGCACAAAATGGGCAGACTTTACTTGTTTGAAAAGGACTGGTTACAAGACAGACTTTTTTAATTTATTTAATGGGAAGAAGACTTATTTAGTTTAATTGATCTATTTTTGTTCCCTGCCAAAATTCGATTTGCTGCAATTCCAAATTTCCAAAGTGAATGAAGGAAAGAAGTCGTTTAAATTATGATTTTGTTTAAATACTAGGCATAGACACAAAATCTACGGCACAAAATGGGCAGACTTTACTTGTTTGAAGAGGACTGGTTACAAGACAGACTTTTCTGATTTATTTAATGGGAAGAGGACTTATTTAGTTTATTTAATCTATTTTTGTTCCCTGGCAAAATTGGATTTGCTGAAATTGTATTTTGCCAAATCTCGATTTGAGACCTGATAGGAAGTATTAAACGCTTAGTTAAATCAATACAAGTTGGTAATAAGAGCGAGTAATGTTGGTTGAACCGATGAATGAAGGTTGAAAGCAATTTAAATTATGACTTTGTATAAATACTAGATATTAACAGAACATCTACTGCGCAAAATGGGCAGAGTTTACTTGTTTGAGAAGGAGTGGCTTATTCAAAACTAAGATTTATGTAATCTGTTTGTTCCCAGGCAAAATTGGATGTGATGCAATTCCAAATTTCACCACATGATGGTGCCCAATTTTGACTTCATAGGACATATTAAACACTTAGCTTGTTATTATGTTCAAGGTAATCAGATTTGTTTATCATTCTAATGGCCTCTTCAAAACTATTCTGGATTACTACTTTGGATCTATTCTACATTACTTGGCAACAACATACTCTGTAACAGATTAGGCAGTATAATCACATATGTTAACTTGAGAGTGCCCACACTCAATCTACTTATCGTGATGTGTTAAATCAATTACTGTTAGACATTATTTGTCTGATAATCTACCAAATCTTTGAATTGAAGAATTTGTGATTTAATTAATAGCTTGTTCAGGGTAATCAGACTTGTATATAATTCTAATGGCCTTCTTTTGAAAACTATTCTGAATTACAACTTTGGATCTTATATTACTTTGCAACAATCTACTCGGTGACAGATTAGGCAGTATAATCACATATGTTAACTTCAGTGCCCACACTGTATTTATTTATGGTTATTTGTTAAATCAAGTACTGTTAGACATGAAATAGGAAGTGTTTAACATAAATGTTATGGCTACTCACCATTGTAGCTCGCTCCTGGTCAATGATATGAGCCTCTTCTTGCAGTGGAAAACTTGCAGCCAACAAACACCGTGGAACCTAAAGGAATGAAATTAAACATTAACATTTCGCCCGGACCAACATTCACACGTACAACGCAACGCGGCTACACTTCTGCTATTACAAACGTAAATCTCCTTAAACACAACGAGTGTTACTTACCGTGTACGCTCTAGGCAAAATTGGATGTGATGCAATTCCAAATCTATCTGAAACGGCAGTTAAAAGTAGAGTTACATCAAGTTTTCTTTTTTAATCAACACAATCATTTACAACCGTTGACCAGAAAGAATCGTCGAAATTCGACGTCCCCCACAAACGCCACGCTCACTCGCTTTTCAGGGCAACAAAAGTACTTCTTTTTAAAAACGATGAGTTGTACTTACCGTGTACGCTCTGGACGGTCCAGTTGCAAGCAGAAAATAAAAATATTTCTCTTGTTAGTCGTATGTTACCATCCGCTGTGTCTTTGTCAACATCGCCGCCATTTTCCTACTTCCTGCTGCGAGCCACGCCCACGGATTTAAATTTGGGCGGAAGCTCTTTCCATTGGCGTCGTTTTCGCGTATAGCAAATCCGATTGGTTGGGAAGGGGGCACGGTTATGCAGCCGAGGAGTCCTGTGATCGGTGGGATGTAAAGTAGGCGTCGACGTCACGTCCGCGTCACGTGACCACGACGTGGCAGACGTCAAATAGCAACCGCTGTTTTGTTTAGTAGACTTACAGTTGTTATGCATTGACATAATGGCGCACACACCAAATAGATTTAAATAAATTAAATAATTCTTCTGCCCACTCTCTTTTAAACAAGTTAACTCTCCCCGCGGATTTGAATTCCGGCGAAAGTTACGCCCATCGACGTCACGTATGTCACGTGACCACGACGTGGCAGATGTCATATAGCAACCGCTGTTTTGTTTAGTAGATTTACAGTTGTTATGCATTGGCATAATGGTGTGCACTCAAAATAGATTTAAATAAATTAAATATTTCTTCTGCCTACTCCCTTTTAAACAAGTTAACTCTGCCCACGTCCATTGACGTCTTGTCTGCGTCACGTGACCACGACGTAGCGACGTCATATAGTAACCGCTGTTTTGACCAGTAGACTTAGTTATTATGCGTTGACATAATGGCGCACTGGTTAGCATGGCCACCTCTTAAGCATGATGATGCGGGTTCGACGCCTGATCAATGTTAGCATGGAGTGAGCTGAAGTGCATGGCGCTGAAGATTTGAATCTTTGAAATGCGCTGAGGTCTGACATATCAGGCAGAATGGTTTGCCATCACGTTCAACAAAAAATAGAAACTTTCCCACTCTGATTAAAACGTCCTGTGTTCATCTACGTATTTTCGTTTTGCTGTGCATCTTTTCCCTGCCATTTCGAGAGCCCAATTGACACTCATAGTTTAAAGAAATGTGTTTGCCCATCCTACTTTGTGGAATTTCACCACATGCGCTTTTGACCAAAATACCAAATTGAACTCAAGTGAAGCCAACACGCACAACCCCCCCCCCCCCCCCCCACACACACACACACACACACACAAATGTTGATATGAACATAAAAGAGCCGCATGCGGTTCGGGAGTTGCGGCTTGGCCAAACCTGTACTATACAACTTTATTTGTATAAAATTTTCACAACAGCTGTCACACAAACAAAGCGGGAAAAACCGAAGACGTGCGTGTTCCGCCCACGCTGGATTTATTTGCACCTTTGAAAAGACACCGTATTGCCGCAGATGTGGCAAAGAGTACTTTTGGGCATCTGAGACGGAAGGATGTCCAAAGCATCACGTCACCTGCTCTGGTAGGCATGGTGGTGGGACGTTGAGGTCAACCGCTTTGGGGTTGGCTGACTCTTTGATCGCAGGATGCCACACACTTGAAGACAGAAGCAGAAAAGCAGAGCTAAATGCAAAATGTACTCACCGGTGACTCCAATTTTTTTCCCCCCTGAAGAAACAGCTGGACGGGTGGCCCCGGCTGGCCAGTGGGACTCTTGTTATTCTGACCCTTTTTAGTGCGCGTTTGGGGCAACAACCGTTTTTTGTGGCGCTCTCTTCTGGTTCAAAAGTGCCCTGCATGTGAATTTGCTTTTCCTGCCTTCTGATTGGATGAGCGCCGGTGTGACGCGGTGCCTCTGTCACCGTGGCGGGGGGTATACGTTGGCATCGGAGCGTCTGCCAACGTCTGAGACCGGCTGGCAGTGTATCGGAGGTGTCGAGTGCGGTGCCGCTGGAGCTCACTCACCAGCTGGTGTTAGGGCCACAGAATGAAGGCCAAGGAGAAGAATAGAAAGAGAAACAGAAACTTCTCCTCCAATTGTTTGATTTGTCTCTTCTGAGCTTCGATGAATTCTTTCAGCTCTTTGTTCCTCTAGGACGGACAAATGGAAAGTGGCATTCAAAAGCCAGTAAGCGTGCAAGTAAGTGCCGGGCTGGCTTTGGGCCCTTACCTGTTGCGCGCTGTGCAGCAGATCCATTCTCTCTTGGAGGATGCAAGCGTCGCGCTCCCTCAACTCGCACATCAGGGCTCGCTTCCATTGGTCCACGGCGCTCCTAAGCTCTTCTCTCTGATCCGCCGTCAGCACGTCATTCACGCCAGCGTGGCTGGCTTTTTCGCCGTCCGTGGCGGGGCAGTCCCGCTGCGGTAGCGCCTCGTACAACATGGCCTCCAGCTCCAGGATCCTCTGGGCCGCAATCCTCGTCCATCAGTGGTCCGGCGGGAGATTTGAGGGCGGCTTACCTTATGAGCCTGGTCCATGGAACACTTCCTGAAGTCCAACTCTTCATCCAGGTAGCCCTTCTGCTTGCAGAACATATCCTAGCACAGCTCAAGGTCAGAATTGTTGGGGCACATTGCCGGAGTTCCCCTTGGCTGATGTCGCGTGTCTGTCTACCTTCTCACTTTCAATGTCCAACATCTTCTGTTGAAGTGCTGACTTGGTCACTTTGATGTATTCTAACCACTGAGGAAAGGCTGCTGTCACATAAGCAGAATGCGAGAGCGTGCGTGGACGTGCGCGTTACCTTCTCGGCTAGGGTGAGAAGGGTCCTGGCGTGAATCACGACCACCTGCTCCTCGTTGGTGAGATTCTGCAAGAGCCCAAAGGCACAGCGTCAACAAGCTTCTTTCAGCGCAAAGCCTTCCAAAAGTCACATTTGAGCCGCCGAGTCTCGTGGAGTGCGAACATAAGGAGTTCGACATACACTTACGGCGTTATAGCCCAGGATGTCCAGCTTCTTCATCAGATCACTGATGACGATGTCCGGGGGAAAGGCGCAAGGAGCAATGTAAGGTGTTCTGGGACCTCGGGTTAAGGTTAGGGTTGCGAGGGACGCCTTACGTACGCTCACGCCCTCGGCCTCGCAGTAGATCTGCAAAGGGCTGAGGCCGTCTGGGAAACGGACTTGCAGAAACTTCAAGACGGGGGAGCGCCACTCCCTCTCCTGAAAGGCAGAGGCATGCATCCGTCCGTCCGTCCGTCCGTCCGTCCGTCACATCTCTGGCCTCAACACGCTTGTGCGAGTCTTCCCACCTCCAGCTCCAGGATGCGGAACTCAAGCAGTTCGTTTTGGTCTCGGATATCCTGGATGTGCTCTTTCAGACGCGCTTCTTCCGCCTCCATCCGCCTGACCTGAAAAGACAGTCAGACCTCATCTGCGGGGCTTCCCGACAGGTGTGACGCCAAGCGACTCCGCCCAGCGCCTTTCTTTCCGTCACCTTTTCGGCCAACTGCTGATTGCTCTGACGCAGCAGCTGCTTCTCCTCCACCCACTTGACATTCTAGAAGAGACAAACGCGTGGACAGCTTTGGAATGTTGTGTCATTTTCATCCACAAATTCTTTGGTTGACTGGAAAATGACATTTGCTTTTCTCCGCATTTTCCCAGCCACGTTCGGGGGGGGGGGGGGGGTTGGTCCAGTAATGCCAGACGGATGAGTGACTGAAGAATGTAGCTATTTTGTCTGAGAAAAAGGTGTGCTCATTGATGAGCTTACCTGTCCTTGTTGCTTCAGCGCTGACTCCAGATCTGCTACTCTGCTTTGATAGTGACCCATTTCTACCATCAGCTTTTCTCTGGTCTGAAAGGAGGAGGAGGGAGGCTCCTCCTCCTCCTTTCAGACCAGAGAACACCCGAGGCTGGGTGAGAACGGGGAGGCTGCGACCCGGCCGGGGGTTGCGGGAAGGGGCGCCACCTTGATCTCCTTCTCGGCGTCGTAGTCCCCTTTCGCTGGTCTGGGCTAGCAGAGCGTAGGCTCGTTGCAGCGCTTGATATTCTTGCGTCAGCTGGCGGTAGCGAAGCTCCGCCTCTTCATGCACACACCAATGCAACACAGCACTAGTACCAGAATCAGTCAGACCGGCGACAAAGCACCCGCGACGCAAAGACGAGTCCGATTCCAGGCTGAAGAGGAATGTTTGGTGCCAATACGCTGGCAGAAATGGCGGGCTACCTCTTCGGGTTCCGTGTCGGGGGTTCTGTCGGTGTGAAAAGACAAGGACGATCCGTCCGAGTCCACCAACACGTCTTCGTCGTAGCCGTAAAATGTTTCGATGACCTGCGGGCGCGGAAGCAAACATCTCTCTGAACAAACTGAAGCGACACCTCACGATGAATCGACGAGAGGAACGATAGCGAGAAAAAGGCCATTTCATCTTGCGCAACACCAAGCAGCCGCAAACAAACAGACTCACCTTGCAGGACCTCACGCTTTGTTCCTCCTCAGAGATTCTCGACGTCGGTATCGTAGCAGCAAATCTCTCTCCTGTCGACACAAATAATCCGCCTTTGAGATTCTTTGGATGCAAAGGGAACGAACGGCTCCGGCGCAGAAACAAACGCGACTCACAATGACATTTCTGACATGAGCTCCTGTCTCCAGAGCCTGAAAAACACGTCACCGGCGATGATTGGAGGGACGCTCGTCTTTTCCAAAAGTGACAACTACAGGGTGTGTCAGGGTTTTCCAGATTATCTTTATCGTATCATTGTGTTGCTTTGACTTTGACTGCGACCTGTAATAAATAATATTATTTATCCCTTATTTATCCCTATCGCTTATCCCTTCCTACACAAAGTCGTAAAACACCCCTTGCTATGTTTTGACTAGAGGTCAAGGGCTTCCTCTATTCAATCCACTCTTACACCCACCCTGTTTCTCTTAATTAAAATGCTCGTGCAGGAGCCGAGAGTCAGACTTCATTCGTACAACGGATGGACTCTCCACCTGCAGGTGTCCAAAAGAACTTACTTGTCTCCCGTGTGGTTCTTGCAAAATAAGTTGGAGCGAGCGCAACTCTAACAGGGTGCATTTTGCCACTAGCTGCCTACGGACAATGACGTCGCGCTCGCGGCTCATGGTTGACGGGCTGAGCAGCCGGGCAAGTCCGTCGTTTTCAGCGCACAGCGAGTGGCAAAGGCGCTGACAAAACGGGAGCTTTGAGCTGCTGAAAACGGCAAAACAAGTCTAAAGCGTGTTCAAACGCGTGCGCACAATGTTCCTGCTTGAAAGGTCGGAATTTAAGGGGCCAATTTTTTGGATGGCGGCCGCCGGCCAAGCTTTGGACGGAAAAGGTTTCCTGGCGACAGCGAGCGAGCGCGGCGCTGCCGTACGTGCACCGAGTCGCCTGCCTGAAGACCTTGGACAAGTCGTCGATGATGTGCCGCTGCTCCACAACTTGAAGGAACTCCATTTCACCGTCCTGCTGGCCGCAACCGCGGTCCAGGTCATTGAGCGAACTAGGCCTTCTCTGTGGAACACAAATGCAGTGGACTCTGTTGGCACGCCGCCGTTGTCCGCGTCGACTTACCAAGCTTGCCATCTCCTCGTTCTCCTGGGTGACAAAGCGCACTTTGTTTTCAAGGCGACACAGCACCAGCGAGAGTTCTTCATTCTTCCTGCTCAGGCGTTTGTTTTTGTACAGGAGTGGCAGAAACTGGCTTTCTGTTTCTCTCAGTCGCTTTAGCTGCAAGCATGAAGTGCGGGATGTGAAAGACGCACAACACGCGGGCCAGAACGTATCCATTCCTTTTGCATCGGTTTGAACGGAATCGTGGCTTTGGCTCCCAATAAAAGACATCTACCAGGCAACCGACTCGCCGCGCCGCTCAACTAATAAGCAAGCGCAATGGGTGCCTCGCTGGATGGCGCGCATCAAACGTAGCGCAAACCTTCAAGCGTGCCGTCAATAAATTACCAGTTCATTGCGCTCTTCAGAAAGCAGGGCGTTTCGATCCTCCAGTTTCCTGATGACTGCGCTGAGCTCAGCGATTTTCAGATGAAACCGTCGCGTGTCCCGATCCTCCTGAGACTGAAAACGCCCCGCAACACACACACACAAGCACTCGTTCAAAGTTCAAAACTGTTTTTGTGCTACCTTCCTCCAGCAACGAACTAAGTCATGCGTACTGCAAGTGTGTGATGAGGTGGCTTACGCAATGAAGAGGATTGCTAGTAGCGGCGTTGACCCCACTTCCAGGGTAGTTTAGGCCCGCCCTTTGGGAATCCCTCAGGGCAGCGATCTGCTGCTCGGCAGCCTGAGTCTGCAGCTGAAGGCGGTGGACGTGGCCGGCCCCAGGGCTTCATCCAAAACACTAACCGCTCTGTCTTTCAGCTTGATCTCATCCGTCTGGATGTACAAACGGGGAGCGCTCAGGCAGGCGGGCAAACTCATTTGCCAGAATTGTGACAAAAACAAAGAGAGCAACCGGCCAATTTTTTTCTGGAATCGACTAGAACACCTTTGCTGTGACAAAAGCGAAGCGAGCAACCGGACATTTTCTTCTTGTGAAATAGAATAGAATAGAATGCCTTAGGTGTCATTGCACTGCAGGTATACAACGAAATTGGGAACATAGCCACGCACCGCGCATCTGATCAGTCCTACCAGTCGGCGGATCTCCCTCTCGCAGTCTCTCTTGGTTCGGCTCAGCTCCTCCCGATGCTGGTGATGAGCCGATCGGAGCTCGGCCGCTCGGGACTGCCAGGCCTGCTGGGCCGCTGCCAGGGCTTCTTCCGCGCTCCTGGTGGAGGCGACACCGCTCGGTCTCCCGACACCGCCGCGTCTCCTCCACCTCCGCCAGCAAAGCGCCCCCCCTCCTCACCTGAGCAGACATTGCGCCACACCGGGCCGTTGAGACCGCAACGGAGCGCCGCGACGCTTACTGGGGACAAGCTACACAATACGGTAGCGGCCGCATCGAAGCCCGACGTGGCGTGCGGATAGTCAGACACGGATAGAGCGGATCACCTTGTCCATGGAGCCGTCCCTCAGGCTGAGGACCAAGGCATTCAGTCGCTGGATCTCTCCATCTTTGATTTTGATCACTCTCATCAGCTCCATTTCATGCTGCCGCAGTAATGTCTCCCTGGTAATGGCTAACTCTTTCTGCTTCTCCTCATGGAGTTTGCTTTTGAGTTCCGTCATGGCGGCGGTGGCACGGTGGTGCTCCGCCCGCAGGTCCTGACTTCTCTCTCTCTCCAGACAGCTGACCTGACATGACTTAGACTTAGACAAACTTTATTGTCATCTTGTCTGCACATGGTGCATACAAAACGAAATTCCGTTGCATACGTCTTACAACAAAGTAGTGATATTGCAGTTGAATAGAAGTAACATATCCTATGAAAATATATATATATACATATATACTATATATATATATATATATATATATATTAAAAATAAGTATAAAGTGCAGCAGTGATAATTATGCAATAGTGCAAGTAGGCAAAACAGTATTCAAGAGTGTGCAGAGGAATGCTAAACCATGTATTAAACTTCTATTTAAAGGGTTTATACAAGTTCAGTAAAGTTGGTAGTGCGAGATAGTGCAAGATAGAGGTCCGTAGTGTCATAAAGTACAGTTCTGTGAATGTGTGATGCAGAGTTCAGTTTAGAGCTCAACAGTTCTAGTGTTCAACAGTCTGATGACAGCAGGGAAAAAGCTGTTGCAGAACCTGGTGGACCTGCAGCGGATGCTGCAAACCTCTTCCCAGAGGGCAGCAGGGAGAACAGTCCATGGTGGGGGTGTGATGGGTCATTGATGATGTTACGGGCACGGGACATGCAGCGCTGAGATGAAATGTCCTGAATGGAGGGAAGAGGAGCCCCTATGATCCTCTCTGCTGTCCTCACCACTCTCCTCACGTTCTTCCAATCGGAGGCGGTGCAGCCTCCACACCACACAGAGAGACAGCTTGTCAGAATGCTCTCTATGGTGCTCCTGTAGAACGTCCTCATGATGGGTGGGGGCAGGTGGGCTCTCCTCATCCTCCGCAGGAAGTACAAGCGCTTCTGTGCCCTCTTGACCAGTGCCGTAGTGTTCATAGTCCAGGTGAGGTCTTCTGTGATGTGGACCCCCAGGAATTTGGTGGTGCTGACCACCTCCACAGCTGAGCTGTTGATGATCAGTGGAGCGTGGTGAGGCTGTTTTTTCCTGAAGTCGACGATGATCTCCTTCATCTTCTCCTCATTCAGGATCAGGCTGTTTTCTCTGCACCAGCCCACCAGCTGCTCCACCTCCTCTCTGTAGTCCAGGTCGTTGTTGTCTCTGATGAGCCCCACCACCGTTGTGTCGTCTGCTGACTTCACGATGTGATTGGTGGTGAACCTGAGGACGCAGTCGTGTGTCATCAGGGTGCACAGCAGGGGGCTCAGGACGCAGCCCTGAAGGGAGCCTGTGCTGAGGGTGATGACATCAGAGGTGTTCTGTCCGACCCGGACTGACTGAGGTCTGTTGGTGAGGAAGTCTAGCAGCCAGTTGCGAAGGGGGGTGTTGAAGCCCAGGTGTTCCAATTTTCCTACCAGATGCTGTGGGATGATGGTGTTAAACGCTGAGCTGAAGTCCAGGAACAGCCTCCGCACATGGGTGTTCTTCTCCTCCAGGTGAGCCAGGCTCAGGTGAAGAACGGAGGAGATGGCGTCCTGAGTGGAGCGGTTTTGCCGGTCGGCAAACTGGAACGGGTCAAATAATAGGGGGAGTCTGGAAACGATGTGACCTTTAAGCAGCCTTTCGAAGCACTTCATCATAACCGGAGTCAGTGCAACAGGCCGGTAATCATTAAATGAGGTGATTTGAGGTTTCTTCGGCACCGGAATGATGGAGGCAGTCTTAAAGCACGCCGGCACTGTGGCTTGGCCCAGCGAGGTGTTAAAAATGTCTGTGATGACCCCAGCCAGATGACTTGCACATTCCCTGAACACACGCCCAGGAATGTTGTCGGGGCCAGGGGCCTTACAGGGGTTGACTCTCCTCAGGGTCTTCAACACATCGGCGGAGTCAAGGCAGAGTACCTCCTCTTCCTGATGGGGGACAGTTTTAACTGCTGGAGTGCCGTTTAGTGCCTCGAACCTCCCAAAGAAGTTATTTAGACCATTTAGAAAGTCAGCATCAACTACACCCACCGGGGGGGGGGGAGGGTGAGTTGTAGTCTGTAATCGCCCGTATGCCTTGCCACATACTCCTGATGTTTTTGACGTCGTGGAAACGATCCTGAAATTTTCGACTGCGGTCTCGCTTCGCTATCCTGATGGCACGGTTCAAGTTGGCTCTCGCTGTCCTCAGTGTCTCCTTGTCGCCAGACTTGAAGGCAGAGTTCCGCGCTCGTAGCGTTTGACGTACCTCCTCAGTCATCCAGGGTCGTTGGTTGCCCCGGGTGATGATATTCTTAGTGGTGCTGACGTCCTCGGTGCATTTGTTGATGTAGGCTGACACAGTCATGGCACACGCATGTCTAATCTACATCGGGAAAACTGGGAGGGAGGGAGGGAGGCAGGCAGGGAGGCAGGCAGGGAGGCAGGCAGGGAGGCAGGCAGTGTCTGTCTGTTGAGGTTTTCACCTTGTTCTTCTCCTGCTGAAGTTCTAACTGGACGTCCATCAGTTTGGTTCTCAGCTCGTCATTGGCGGCCTGAAGGGCGTCCGTTCGCTCCGCCTTGGCCCGCCCTGCCGGAGCTCGTTTGGACATCTCTTACTCGAGTCTCGCCCGGTCGTCAGTCAGAGATCACAACATTTGTACCTGGAGAGCACAAACGCAGCGCTGTTTTCCACTGGCTTCGAACTCAACTTCAATCGGTACCGTAACTTACAACATCATAAACATAGAACTAGCTTGACTTATTCATTGAATAATGCATTTGGTTCTTCAAAACTGCATCACGCAACATAGCGTGACCGAGACGGCCGTTATCCACCTGCGTGAAGTTATTTGGTGAAATGAATGAGATGTTTAAGACACCATCGTTCTGTCTCTATGTAGATGAAGGTAAATAATCGATTGCTGAAGGTCCAAAGGTGTTGTGATAAACAAATAAACATATTAGTGATTAGTGACATATTTGTGATAAACATATTAGGCAGGATAATCACATATGTTAACGTGACTGCCCACACTGTATTTATTTATGGTTATTTGTTAAATCGAGTACTGTTAGACATGAAATAGGAAGTGTTTAACATAAATGGAAGACGAAAGGGGTACTCACCATTGTAGCTCCTGCTGGTCAATGATACGAGCCTCTTCTTGCAGTGGAAAACATACAGCCAACAAACACCGTGGAACCTAAAGGAATGAAATTAAACATTAACATTTAGCCTCAACCAACATTCACAGATACAACGCAACGCAAACTACACAAACGTAAATCTTTTTAAACACAATGAGTTGTACTTACCGTGTACGCTCTAGACGGTCCACTTGCAAGCGGAAAATAAAGATATTTCTGTTGATAATCGTCGTGTTTGTATCCGGTGTCTCGCTCAAGGCCATTGCGCCCACAGATTTGAATTTTGGCGAGAGTTCAGCCTATTGACGTCATTTCCGCGGTGTAATACCCGTATATCTGAAACGGCAAAGTTAAGAGTAGAGTTAAATAAAGTTTTTAGTCAACGCAATAATTTACAACCGTTGACCAGTCGAAATAATCGTCGAAATTTGGCGTCTGTGGCTGGAAGCAGACGCCGAGTTCGACATTCCTCCCAAACGCCACACTCCCTTGCTTTTCAGGGCTAAAAAAAAACAGTTGTAATTACCTTGTACGCTCTAGACGGTCAAGTTGCAAGCTGAAAACAAAAATATTTGCCTTGTTAGTCATCGTGTTACTAACAGCTGTGTCTTGTTTGCCAGAACTGCCGCTTTCCTACTTCCTGTTGCAAGCCACGCCCACGGATTATAATTTTGCCGTGAGTTCCGCCTATTGACGTCATGTCCGCGTCACATGACTGCGACGTAATATTATCTAAAACTGTTTGTGCGGTATTGTGTTGTTCTGTGCGGTATTGTGTTATTCTGTGCGGCGTCGTGTTGTTCTGTGCGGCGTCGTGTTGTTCAGTGCGACGTCGTGTTGTTCAGTGCGGCATGGTGTTGTTCAGTGCGGCATGGTGTTGTTCAGTGCGGCATGGTGTTGTTCAGTGCGGCATAATGTTGTTCAGTGCGGCATAATGTTGTTCAGTGCGGCATGGTGTTGTTCAGTGCGGCATGGTGTTGTTCAGTGCGGCATGGTGTTGTTCAGTGCGGCATAATGTTGTTCAGTGCGCCATAATGTTGTTCAGTGCGGCATGGTGTTGTTCAGTGCGGGATGGTGTTGTTCAGTGCAGGATGGTGTTGTTCAGTGCGGCACGGTGTTGTTCAATGCGGCATGGTGTTGTTCAGTGCGGGATGGTGTTGTTCAGTGCGGCATGGTGTTGTTCAGTGCGGCATAATGTTGTTCAGTGCGGCATGGTGTTGTTCAGTGCGGCATGGTGTTGTTCAGTGCGGCATGGTGTTGTTCAGTGCGGCATGGTGTTGTTCAGTGCGGAATGGTGTTGTTCAGTGCGGCATGGTGTTGTTCAGTCCGGGATGGTGTTGTTCAATGCGGGATCGTGTTGTTCAGTGCAGGATGGTGTTGTTCAGTGCAGGATGGTGTTGTTCAGTGCGGAATGGTGTTGTTCAGTGCGGCATGGTGTTGTTCAGTGCGGCATGGTGTTGTTCAGTGCAGGATGGTGTTGTTCAATGCGGGATGGTGTTGTTCAGTGCGGGATGGTGTTGTTCAGTGCAGGATGGTGTTGTTCAGTGCGGCATGGTGTTGTTCAATGCGGCATGGTGTTGTTCAGTGCAGGATGGTGTTGTTCAGTGCGGCATGGTGTTGTTCAATGCGGCATGGTGTTGTTCAATGCGGCATGGTGTTGTTCAGTGCGGCATGGTGTTGTTCAGTGCGGCATGGTGTTGTTCAGTGCAGCGTAATGTTGTTCAGTGCGGCATGGTGTTGTTCAGTGCGGAATGGTGTTGTTCAGTGCGGCATGGTGTTGTTCAGTGCAGGATGGTGTTGTTCAGTGCGGCATGGTGTTGCTCAGTGCGGCATGGTGTTGTTCAGTGCGGGATGGTGTTGTTCATTGCGGCATGGTGTTGTTCATTGCGGCATGGTGTTGTTCAATGCGGCATGGTGTTGTTCAGTGCGGCATAATGTTGTTCAGTGCGCCATAATGTTGTTCAGTGCGGCATGGTGTTGTTCAGTGCGGGATGGTGTTGTTCAGTGCAGGATGGTGTTGTTCAGTGCGGCATGGTGTTGTTCAGTGCGGCATGGTGTTGTTCAGTGCGGCATAATGTTGTTCAGTGCGGCATAATGTTGTTCAGTGCGGGATGGTGTTGTTCATTGCGGCATGGTGTTGTTCAGTGCGGCATGGTGTTGTTCAGTGCGGCATGGTGTTGTTCAGTGCGGGATGGTGTTGTTCAGTGCAGGATGGTGTTGTTCAGTGCGGCATGGTGTTGTTCAGTGCGGCATGGTGTTGTTCATTTCGGCATAATGTTGTTCAGTGCGGCATAATGTTGTTTAGTGCGGCATGGTGTTGTTCAGTGCGGGATGGTGTTGTTCAGTGCGTTATAATGTTGTTCAGTGCGGCATGGTGTTGTTCAGTGCGGCATGGTGTTGTTCAGTGCGGCATGGTGTTGTTCAGTGCGGCATAATGTTGTTCAGTGCGGCATAATGTTGTTCAGTGCGGCATGGTGTTGTTCAGTGCGGGATGGTGTTGTTCAGTGCGGGATGGTGTTGTTCAGTGCGGCATGGTTTTCAATGCGGAATGGTGTTGTTCAGTGCAGGATGGTGTTGTTCAGTGCGGCATGGTGTTGTTCAGTGCGGCATAATGTTGTTCAGTGCGGCATGGTGTTGTTCAGTGCGGCATGGTGTTGTTCAGTGCGGCATGGTGTTGTTCAGTGCGGCATAATGTTGTTCAGTGCGGCATGGTGTTGTTCAGTGCGGCATGGTGATGTTCAGTGCGGCATAATGTTCAGTGCGGCATAATGTTGTTCAGTGCGGCATGGTGTTGTTCAGTGCGGGATGGTGTTGTTCAGTGCAGGATGGTGTTGTTCAGTGCGGCATGGTGTTCAGTGCGGGATGGTGTCTTTCAGTGCGGCATGGTGTCGTTCAGTGCGGCATGGTGTCTTTCAGTGCGGCATGGTGTCGTTCAGTGAGGCATGGTGTTGTTCAGTGCGGCATGGTGTTGTTTAGTGCGGCATGGTGTTGTTCAGTGCGGGATGGTGTTGTTCAGTGTGGCATGGTGTTCAGTGCGGCATGGTGTTGTTCAGTGCGGTATCGTGTTGTTCAGTGCGGTATCGTGTTTCTCAGTGCGGTATCGTGTTGTTCAGTGCAGTATCGTTGTGTTGTTCGTATTGTGTTTAACACTTAGCCTCTAACACTTAGCCTCTAACACTTAGCCTCTAGCATCTAGAAGGTAAATAAATAGGAAGGAAGGACTCACCGGTGACGTCTTCGCCCACGTCCAAGCGTTGTACTTTGTATTTTCATCCTTCTGACAGTGGAAAACATAGCCAACAAACACCGTGGAACCTAAACGAATGAAAGAAAACTATCATTTGGCCACAACCAACATTCACAGATACAACACAATGTGACGTGCGGGGTTGAGGTTAAAGGTTGAGTGAAGGGCCCTCGTTTTAAACTACTTTTTTGAAAAGGATTGGGAACAAGTAAGACGTATTTAATTTATTTAATGGGAAGTAGTAAGAGCTATTGAATTTAATCTATGTATTATATTCTATTGTATTGTATTCTGTTGTATTCTTTTGGATTGTATTCACACTAACCCCACTAAAACTTCAGCCCACAAAAACTCGCCTCTGGCGCCTAGCCTCTGGCACTTAGCCTCTAACACTTAGCCTTTAACACTTAGCCTTTAACACTTAGCCTTTAACACTTAGCCTAGAAGGTGAATAAATAGGGTTAAAGGTTGAGTGAAGGGACCTCGTTTTAAACTACTTTTTTGTAAAGGAGTGGGAACAAGTAAGACGTATTTAATTTATTTAATGGGAAGTAGTAAGACTTATTAAATTTATTTAATCTACTTTTCTTCCCAGGCAAAATTTGATGTGCTGCAATTCCAAATTTCCAAAGTGAATGAAGGAATGAAGTCCTTTAAATTATGATTTTGTATAAATACTAGGCATTAACACAAAATCGACGGCACAAAATGGGCAGACTTTACTTGTTTGAAAAGGACTGGTTACAAGACAGACTTTTTTAATTTATTTAATGGGAAGAAGACTTATTTAGTTTAATTGATCTATTTTTGTTCCCTGGCAAAATTCGATTTGCTGCAATTCCAAATTTCCAAAGTGAATGAAGGAAAGAAGTCGTTTAAATTATGATTTTGTTTAAATACTAGGCATAGACACAAAATCTACGGCACAAAATGGGCAGACTTTACTTGTTTGAAGAGGACTGGTTACAAGACAGACTTTTCTGATTTATTTAATGGGAAGAAGACTTATTTAGTTTATTTAATCTATTTTTGTTCCCTGGCAAAATTGGATTTGCTGAAATTGTATTTTGCCAAATCTTGCCTTGAGACCTGATAGGAAGTATTAAACGCTTAGTTAAATCAATACAAGTTGGTAATAAGAGCGAGTAATGTTGGTTGAACCGATGAATGAAGGTTGAAAGCAATTTAAATTATGACTTTGTATAAATACTAGATATTAACAGAACATCTACTGCGCGAAATGGGCAGAGTTTACTTGTTTGAGAAGGAGTGGCTTATTCAAAACTAAGATTTATTTAATCTGTTTGTTCCCAGGCAAAATTGGATGTGATGCAATTCCAAATTTCACCACATGATGGTGCCCAATTTTGACTTCATAGGACATATTAAACACTTAGCTTGTTATTATGTTCAAGGTAATCAGATTTGTTTATTATTCTAATGGCCTCTTCAAAACTATTCTGGATTACTACTTTGGATCTATTCTACATTACTTGGCAACAACATACTCTGTAACAGATTAGGCAGTATAATCATATCTGTTAACTTGAGAGTGCCCACACTCAATCTACTTATCGTGATGTGTTAAATCAATTACTGTTAGACATTATTTGTCTGATAATCTACCAAATCTTTGAATTGAAGAATTTGTGATTTAATTAATAGCTTGTTGTTATGTTAAGGGTAATCAGACTTGTATATAATTCTAATGGCCTTCTTTTGAAAACTATTCTGAATTACAACTTTGGATCTTATATTACTTTGCAACAATCTACTCCGTGACAGATTAGGCAGTATAATCACATATGTTAACTTCAGTGCCCACACTGTATTTATTTATGGTTATTTGTTAAATCAAGTACTGTTAGACATGAAATAGGAAGTGTTTAACATAAATGTTATGGCTACTCACCATTGTAGCTCGCTCCTGGTCAATGATACGAGCCTCTTCTTGCAGTGGAAAACTTGCAGCCAACAAACACCGTGGAACCTAAAGGAATGAAATTAAACATTAACATTTCGCCTCGACCAATTTTCACACGTACAACGCAACGCGGCTACACTTCTGCTATTACAAACGTAAATCTCCTTAAACACAATGAGTGTTACTTACCGTGTACGCTCTAGACGGTCCAGTTGCAAGCAGAAAATAAAGATATTTCTGTTGATAATCGTCGCTGCTCAGTGGCTCACGGCCATCGCGCCAACAGATTTGAATTTTGGCGGAGGTTCGGGCAATTACGTCATATCCACGGCACATGACTGCGACGTAATACCCGCTTATCTGAAACGGCAGTTAAAAGTAGAGTTACATCAAGTTTTCTTGGAACCTAAACGAATGAAAGAAAACTATCATTTGGCCACAACCAACATTCACAGATACAACACAACGTGCGGGGTTGGGGTTAAAGATTGAGTGAAGGGCCCTCGTTTTAAACTACTGTTTTGAAAAGGAGTGGGAACAAGTAAGACGTATTTAATTTATTTAATGGGAAGTAGTAAGACTTATTAAATTTATTTAATCTACTTTTCTTCCCAGGCAAAATTTGATGTGCTGCAATTCCAAATTTCCAAAGTGAATGAAGGAATGAAGTCCTTTAAATTATGATTTTGTATAAATACTAGGCATTAACACAAAATCGACGGCACAAAATGGGCAGACTTTACTTGTTTGAAAAGGACTGGTTACAAGACAGACTTTTTTAATTTATTTAATGGGAAGAAGACTTATTTAGTTTAATTGATCTATTTTTGTTCCCTGCCAAAATTCGATTTGCTGCAATTCCAAATTTCCAAAGTGAATGAAGGAAAGAAGTCGTTTAAATTATGATTTTGTTTAAATACTAGGCATAGACACAAAATCTACGGCACAAAATGGGCAGACTTTACTTGTTTGAAGAGGACTGGTTACAAGACAGACTTTTCTGATTTATTTAATGGGAAGAGGACTTATTTAGTTTATTTAATCTATTTTTGTTCCCTGGCAAAATTGGATTTGCTGAAATTGTATTTTGCCAAATCTCGATTTGAGACCTGATAGGAAGTATTAAACGCTTAGTTAAATCAATACAAGTTGGTAATAAGAGCGAGTAATGTTGGTTGAACCGATGAATGAAGGTTGAAAGCAATTTAAATTATGACTTTGTATAAATACTAGATATTAACAGAACATCTACTGCGCAAAATGGGCAGAGTTTACTTGTTTGAGAAGGAGTGGCTTATTCAAAACTAAGATTTATGTAATCTGTTTGTTCCCAGGCAAAATTGGATGTGATGCAATTCCAAATTTCACCACATGATGGTGCCCAATTTTGACTTCATAGGACATATTAAACACTTAGCTTGTTATTATGTTCAAGGTAATCAGATTTGTTTATCATTCTAATGGCCTCTTCAAAACTATTCTGGATTACTACTTTGGATCTATTCTACATTACTTGGCAACAACATACTCTGTAACAGATTAGGCAGTATAATCACATATGTTAACTTGAGAGTGCCCACACTCAATCTACTTATCGTGATGTGTTAAATCAATTACTGTTAGACATTATTTGTCTGATAATCTACCAAATCTTTGAATTGAAGAATTTGTGATTTAATTAATAGCTTGTTCAGGGTAATCAGACTTGTATATAATTCTAATGGCCTTCTTTTGAAAACTATTCTGAATTACAACTTTGGATCTTATATTACTTTGCAACAATCTACTCCGTGACAGATTAGGCAGTATAATCACATATGTTAACTTCAGTGCCCACACTGTATTTATTTATGGTTATTTGTTAAATCAAGTACTGTTAGACATGAAATAGGAAGTGTTTAACATAAATGTTATGGCTACTCACCATTGTAGCTCGCTCCTGGTCAATGATACGAGCCTCTTCTTGCAGTGGAAAACTTGCAGCCAACAAACACCGTGGAACCTAAAGGAATGAAATTAAACATTAACATTTCGCCTCGACCAATTTTCACACGTACAACGCAACGCGGCTACACTTCTGCTATTACAAACGTAAATCTCCTTAAACACAATGAGTGTTACTTCACTGGTTTCTTTTATATCAAACAAATTGTTTTAGGTTATTCACCTGACATGTTTCGGCGGTTTCTTCCGCCTTCATCAGAGTGTCACAGATGTGATAGTGACGCATCTTTATCAGCTGATGGATGAAGGCGTGGCTCACCTGTCAGATTTGACAGGTGAGCCACGCCCTCTGCTGTCCATTCACCTCTCCAGAATGCTGTTCCAGGTTGTAGAGAGCATATAGGCTCCCTCATCCCTGTTGATGGTTCTCGGGCCCCGCTTGCGGATCTCAATGGCCTCCCTGATCCAACGCTGATGTTTATTTTCTTCAGTGCGGATGACTCTGGCCTTTTCCCAGTTCATGATGTGGTTTTCTCTTTTACAGTGATCGGTTATGGCTGACTTGTAGTGCTCCTGTTCTGCTTGTAGTTTTATTGCTCTTGTTTGTCTTGTTGCCGTCTCCTTCTCACACTCCTTCTTGTGTTCTATTTTTCTTGTGATGAAGTTCCTCCCTGTCTCTCCAATGTATGATTTATTGCATGATTTGCATGGAATTTTGTATATGGAATTGCATTTGTTTTCCGGGTTGACTTTGTCTTTTGGGTGGACCAGTATTCGACGGAGTGTTGTATGTGGTTTGATAGGTGTGGTTATGTTATGTTTATTCATGGCTCTTTTGATGCGTTCCGTAATTCCTCTGACATACGGCAAAATCACCATTCCACTGGGTTCTTGTTTCCGTGTTTGTTTCTTTCTTTTCCCCTGTGTTTTGTATCCTTTGTTTTTTACCTGTTCTGCACCTTTGGTTATTGCCCATTGTGGATACTGACATTTTTTAAGTGCCTGTTGTATGTATTGTTCTTCCTGTGCTACGTCCTCCGGATCCGTGATTATTGTTGTGCGTTCATATAGTGTTCTGACAACTGACAGTTTATGTATAGTGGGATGTTCTGATGTCCAGAGGAGGTATTGGTCGGTGTGTGTGGGTTTTCTGTGTACTTTTATTTTTATGTCTCCGTTGTTTGTATGGTGTATGTTGATGTCTAGAAAGGCTATGGCTTGGTCTGTCTCTGGGAAAAGGCCAGAGTCATCCGCACTGAAGAAAATAAACATCAGCGTTGGATCAGGGAGGCCATTGAGATCCGCAAGCGGGGCCCGAGAACCATCAACAGGGGTGAGGGAGCCTATATGCTCTCTACAACCTGGAACAGCATTCTGGAGAGGTGAATGGACAGCAGAGGGCGTGGCTCACCTGTCAAATCTGACAGGTGAGCCACGCCTTCATCCATCAGCTGATAAAGATGCGTCACTATCACATCTGTGACACTCTGATGAAGGCGGAAGAAACCGCCGAAACATGTCAGGTGAATAACCTAAAACAATTTGTTTGATATAAAAGAAACCAGTGAAGTGATTAAATAAGGAAAAACAAAATGAACTTAGTACAAGTACAATGAGTGTTACTTACCGTGTACGCTCTAGACGGTCCAGTTGCAAGCAGAAAATAAAGATATTTCTGTTGATAATCGTCGCTGCTCAGTGGCTCACGGCCATCGCGCCAACAGATTTGAATTTTGGCGGAGGTTCGGGCAATTACGTCATATCCGCGGCATTTGACTGCGACGTAATACCCGCTTATCTGAAACGGCAGTTAAAAGTAGAGTTACATCAAGTTTTCTTGGAACCTAAACGAATGAAAGAAAACTATCATTTGGCCACAACCAACATTCACAGATACAACACAACGTGCGGGGTTGAGGTTAAAGATTGAGTGAAGGGCCCTCGTTTTAAACTACTGTTTTGAAAAGGAGTGGGAACAAGTAAGACGTATTTAATTTATTTAATGGGAAGTAGTAAGACTTATTAAATTTATTTAATCTACTTTTCTTCCCAGGCAAAATTTGATGTGCTGCAATTCCAAATTTCCAAAGTGAATGAAGGAATGAAGTCCTTTAAATTATGATTTTGTATAAATACTAGGCATTAACACAAAATCGACGGCACAAAATGGGCAGACTTTACTTGTTTGAAAAGGACTGGTTACAAGACAGACTTTTTTAATTTATTTAATGGGAAGAAGACTTATTTAGTTTAATTGATCTATTTTTGTTCCCTGCCAAAATTCGATTTGCTGCAATTCCAAATTTCCAAAGTGAATGAAGGAAAGAAGTCGTTTAAATTATGATTTTGTTTAAATACTAGGCATAGACACAAAATCTACGGCACAAAAGGGGCAGACTTTACTTGTTTGAAGAGGACTGGTTACAAGACAGACTTTTCTGATTTATTTAATGGGAAGAGGACTTATTTAGTTTATTTAATCTATTTTTGTTCCCTGGCAAAATTGGATTTGCTGAAATTGTATTTTGCCAAATCTCGATTTGAGACCTGATAGGAAGTATTAAACGCTTAGTTAAATCAATACAAGTTGGTAATAAGAGCGAGTAATGTTGGTTGAACCGATGAATGAAGGTTGAAAGCAATTTAAATTATGACTTTGTATAAATACTAGATATTAACAGAACATCTACTGCGCAAAATGGGCAGAGTTTACTTGTTTGAGAAGGAGTGGCTTATTCAAAACTAAGATTTATGTAATCTGTTTGTTCCCAGGCAAAATTGGATGTGATGCAATTCCAAATTTCACCACATGATGGTGCCCAATTTTGACTTCATAGGACATATTAAACACTTAGCTTGTTATTATGTTCAAGGTAATCAGATTTGTTTATCATTCTAATGGCCTCTTCAAAACTATTCTGGATTACTACTTTGGATCTATTCTACATTACTTGGCAACAACATACTCTGTAACAGATTAGGCAGTATAATCACATATGTTAACTTGAGAGTGCCCACACTCAATCTACTTATCGTGATGTGTTAAATCAATTACTGTTAGACATTATTTGTCTGATAATCTACCAAATCTTTGAATTGAAGAATTTGTGATTTAATTAATAGCTTGTTCAGGGTAATCAGACTTGTATATAATTCTAATGGCCTTCTTTTGAAAACTATTCTGAATTACAACTTTGGATCTTATATTACTTTGCAACAATCTACTCGGTGACAGATTAGGCAGTATAATCACATATGTTAACTTCAGTGCCCACACTGTATTTATTTATGGTTATTTGTTAAATCAAGTACTGTTAGACATGAAATAGGAAGTGTTTAACATAAATGTTATGGCTACTCACCATTGTAGCTCGCTCCTGGTCAATGATATGAGCCTCTTCTTGCAGTGGAAAACTTGCAGCCAACAAACACCGTGGAACCTAAAGGAATGAAATTAAACATTAACATTTCGCCCGGACCAACATTCACACGTACAACGCAACGCGGCTACACTTCTGCTATTACAAACGTAAATCTCCTTAAACACAACGAGTGTTACTTACCGTGTACGCTCTAGGCAAAATTGGATGTGATGCAATTCCAAATCTATCTGAAACGGCAGTTAAAAGTAGAGTTACATCAAGTTTTCTTTTTTAATCAACACAATCATTTACAACCGTTGACCAGAAAGAATCGTCGAAATTCGACGTCCCCCACAAACGCCACGCTCACTCGCTTTTCAGGGCAACAAAAGTACTTCTTTTTAAAAACGATGAGTTGTACTTACCGTGTACGCTCTGGACGGTCCAGTTGCAAGCAGAAAATAAAAATATTTCTCTTGTTAGTCGTATGTTACCATCCGCTGTGTCTTTGTCAACATCGCCGCCATTTTCCTACTTCCTGCTGCGAGCCACGCCCACGGATTTAAATTTGGGCGGAAGCTCTTTCCATTGGCGTCGTTTTCGCGTATAGCAAATCCGATTGGTTGGGAAGGGGGCACGGTTATGCAGCCGAGGAGTCCTGTGATCGGTGGGATGTAAAGTAGGCGTCGACGTCACGTCCGCGTCACGTGACCACGACGTGGCAGACGTCAAATAGCAACCGCTGTTTTGTTTAGTAGACTTACAGTTGTTATGCATTGACATAATGGCGCACACACCAAATAGATTTAAATAAATTAAATAATTCTTCTGCCCACTCTCTTTTAAACAAGTTAACTCTCCCCGCGGATTTGAATTCCGGCGAAAGTTACGCCCATCGACGTCACGTATGTCACGTGACCACGACGTGGCAGATGTCATATAGCAACCGCTGTTTTGTTTAGTAGATTTACAGTTGTTATGCATTGGCATAATGGTGTGCACTCAAAATAGATTTAAATAAATTAAATATTTCTTCTGCCTACTCCCTTTTAAACAAGTTAACTCTGCCCACGTCCATTGACGTCTTGTCTGCGTCACGTGACCACGACGTAGCGACGTCATATAGTAACCGCTGTTTTGACCAGTAGACTTAGTTATTATGCGTTGACATAATGGCGCACTGGTTAGCATGGCCACCTCTTAAGCATGATGATGCGGGTTCGACGCCTGATCAATGTTAGCATGGAGTGAGCTGAAGTGCATGGCGCTGAAGATTTGAATCTTTGAAATGCGCTGAGGTCTGACATATCAGGCAGAATGGTTTGCCATCACGTTCAACAAAAAATAGAAACTTTCCCACTCTGATTAAAACGTCCTGTGTTCATCTACGTATTTTCGTTTTGCTGTGCATCTTTTCCCTGCCATTTCGAGAGCCCAATTGACACTCATAGTTTAAAGAAATGTGTTTGCCCATCCTACTTTGTGGAATTTCACCACATGCGCTTTTGACCAAAATACCAAATTGAACTCAAGTGAAGCCAACACGCACAACCCCCCCCCCCCCACACACACACACACACACACACACAAATGTTGATATGAACATAAAAGAGCCGCATGCGGTTCGGGAGTTGCGGCTTGGCCAAACCTGTACTATACAACTTTATTTGTATAAAATTTTCACAACAGCTGTCACACAAACAAAGCGGGAAAAACCGAAGACGTGCGTGTTCCGCCCACGCTGGATTTATTTGCACCTTTGAAAAGACACCGTATTGCCGCAGATGTGGCAAAGAGTACTTTTGGGCATCTGAGACGGAAGGATGTCCAAAGCATCACGTCACCTGCTCTGGTAGGCATGGTGGTGGGACGTTGAGGTCAACCGCTTTGGGGTTGGCTGACTCTTTGATCGCAGGATGCCACACACTTGAAGACAGAAGCAGAAAAGCAGAGCTAAATGCAAAATGTACTCACCGGTGACTCCAATTTTTTTCCCCCCTGAAGAAACAGCTGGACGGGTGGCCCCGGCTGGCCAGTGGGACTCTTGTTATTCTGACCCTTTTTAGTGCGCGTTTGGGGCAACAACCGTTTTTTGTGGCGCTCTCTTCTGGTTCAAAAGTGCCCTGCATGTGAATTTGCTTTTCCTGCCTTCTGATTGGATGAGCGCCGGTGTGACGCGGTGCCTCTGTCACCGTGGCGGGGGGTATACGTTGGCATCGGAGCGTCTGCCAACGTCTGAGACCGGCTGGCAGTGTATCGGAGGTGTCGAGTGCGGTGCCGCTGGAGCTCACTCACCAGCTGGTGTTAGGGCCACAGAATGAAGGCCAAGGAGAAGAATAGAAAGAGAAACAGAAACTTCTCCTCCAATTGTTTGATTTGTCTCTTCTGAGCTTCGATGAATTCTTTCAGCTCTTTGTTCCTCTAGGACGGACAAATGGAAAGTGGCATTCAAAAGCCAGTAAGCGTGCAAGTAAGTGCCGGGCTGGCTTTGGGCCCTTACCTGTTGCGCGCTGTGCAGCAGATCCATTCTCTCTTGGAGGATGCAAGCGTCGCGCTCCCTCAACTCGCACATCAGGGCTCGCTTCCATTGGTCCACGGCGCTCCTAAGCTCTTCTCTCTGATCCGCCGTCAGCACGTCATTCACGCCAGCGTGGCTGGCTTTTTCGCCGTCCGTGGCGGGGCAGTCCCGCTGCGGTAGCGCCTCGTACAACATGGCCTCCAGCTCCAGGATCCTCTGGGCCGCAATCCTCGTCCATCAGTGGTCCGGCGGGAGATTTGAGGGCGGCTTACCTTATGAGCCTGGTCCATGGAACACTTCCTGAAGTCCAACTCTTCATCCAGGTAGCCCTTCTGCTTGCAGAACATATCCTAGCACAGCTCAAGGTCAGAATTGTTGGGGCACATTGCCGGAGTTCCCCTTGGCTGATGTCGCGTGTCTGTCTACCTTCTCACTTTCAATGTCCAACATCTTCTGTTGAAGTGCTGACTTGGTCACTTTGATGTATTCTAACCACTGAGGAAAGGCTGCTGTCACATAAGCAGAATGCGAGAGCGTGCGTGGACGTGCGCGTTACCTTCTCGGCTAGGGTGAGAAGGGTCCTGGCGTGAATCACGACCACCTGCTCCTCGTTGGTGAGATTCTGCAAGAGCCCAAAGGCACAGCGTCAACAAGCTTCTTTCAGCGCAAAGCCTTCCAAAAGTCACATTTGAGCCGCCGAGTCTCGTGGAGTGCGAACATAAGGAGTTCGACATACACTTACGGCGTTATAGCCCAGGATGTCCAGCTTCTTCATCAGATCACTGATGACGATGTCCGGGGGAAAGGCGCAAGGAGCAATGTAAGGTGTTCTGGGACCTCGGGTTAAGGTTAGGGTTGCGAGGGACGCCTTACGTACGCTCACGCCCTCGGCCTCGCAGTAGATCTGCAAAGGGCTGAGGCCGTCTGGGAAACGGACTTGCAGAAACTTCAAGACGGGGGAGCGCCACTCCCTCTCCTGAAAGGCAGAGGCATGCATCCGTCCGTCCGTCCGTCCGTCCGTCCGTCACATCTCTGGCCTCAACACGCTTGTGCGAGTCTTCCCACCTCCAGCTCCAGGATGCGGAACTCAAGCAGTTCGTTTTGGTCTCGGATATCCTGGATGTGCTCTTTCAGACGCGCTTCTTCCGCCTCCATCCGCCTGACCTGAAAAGACAGTCAGACCTCATCTGCGGGGCTTCCCGACAGGTGTGACGCCAAGCGACTCCGCCCAGCGCCTTTCTTTCCGTCACCTTTTCGGCCAACTGCTGATTGCTCTGACGCAGCAGCTGCTTCTCCTCCACCCACTTGACATTCTAGAAGAGACAAACGCGTGGACAGCTTTGGAATGTTGTGTCATTTTCATCCACAAATTCTTTGGTTGACTGGAAAATGACATTTGCTTTTCTCCGCATTTTCCCAGCCACGTTCGGGGGGGGGGGGGGGGGTTGGTCCAGTAATGCCAGACGGATGAGTGACTGAAGAATGTAGCTATTTTGTCTGAGAAAAAGGTGTGCTCATTGATGAGCTTACCTGTCCTTGTTGCTTCAGCGCTGACTCCAGATCTGCTACTCTGCTTTGATAGTGACCCATTTCTACCATCAGCTTTTCTCTGGTCTGAAAGGAGGAGGAGGGAGGCTCCTCCTCCTCCTTTCAGACCAGAGAACACCCGAGGCTGGGTGAGAACGGGGAGGCTGCGACCCGGCCGGGGGTTGCGGGAAGGGGCGCCACCTTGATCTCCTTCTCGGCGTCGTAGTCCCCTTTCGCTGGTCTGGGCTAGCAGAGCGTAGGCTCGTTGCAGCGCTTGATATTCTTGCGTCAGCTGGCGGTAGCGAAGCTCCGCCTCTTCATGCACACACCAATGCAACACAGCACTAGTACCAGAATCAGTCAGACCGGCGACAAAGCACCCGCGACGCAAAGACGAGTCCGATTCCAGGCTGAAGAGGAATGTTTGGTGCCAATACGCTGGCAGAAATGGCGGGCTACCTCTTCGGGTTCCGTGTCGGGGGTTCTGTCGGTGTGAAAAGACAAGGACGATCCGTCCGAGTCCACCAACACGTCTTCGTCGTAGCCGTAAAATGTTTCGATGACCTGCGGGCGCGGAAGCAAACATCTCTCTGAACAAACTGAAGCGACACCTCACGATGAATCGACGAGAGGAACGATAGCGAGAAAAAGGCCATTTCATCTTGCGCAACACCAAGCAGCCGCAAACAAACAGACTCACCTTGCAGGACCTCACGCTTTGTTCCTCCTCAGAGATTCTCGACGTCGGTATCGTAGCAGCAAATCTCTCTCCTGTCGACACAAATAATCCGCCTTTGAGATTCTTTGGATGCAAAGGGAACGAACGGCTCCGGCGCAGAAACAAACGCGACTCACAATGACATTTCTGACATGAGCTCCTGTCTCCAGAGCCTGAAAAACACGTCACCGGCGATGATTGGAGGGACGCTCGTCTTTTCCAAAAGTGACAACTACAGGGTGTGTCAGGGTTTTCCAGATTATCTTTATCGTATCATTGTGTTGCTTTGACTTTGACTGCGACCTGTAATAAATAATATTATTTATCCCTTATTTATCCCTATCGCTTATCCCTTCCTACACAAAGTCGTAAAACACCCCTTGCTATGTTTTGACTAGAGGTCAAGGGCTTCCTCTATTCAATCCACTCTTACACCCACCCTGTTTCTCTTAATTAAAATGCTCGTGCAGGAGCCGAGAGTCAGACTTCATTCGTACAACGGATGGACTCTCCACCTGCAGGTGTCCAAAAGAACTTACTTGTCTCCCGTGTGGTTCTTGCAAAATAAGTTGGAGCGAGCGCAACTCTAACAGGGTGCATTTTGCCACTAGCTGCCTACGGACAATGACGTCGCGCTCGCGGCTCATGGTTGACGGGCTGAGCAGCCGGGCAAGTCCGTCGTTTTCAGCGCACAGCGAGTGGCAAAGGCGCTGACAAAACGGGAGCTTTGAGCTGCTGAAAACGGCAAAACAAGTCTAAAGCGTGTTCAAACGCGTGCGCACAATGTTCCTGCTTGAAAGGTCGGAATTTAAGGGGCCAATTTTTTGGATGGCGGCCGCCGGCCAAGCTTTGGACGGAAAAGGTTTCCTGGCGACAGCGAGCGAGCGCGGCGCTGCCGTACGTGCACCGAGTCGCCTGCCTGAAGACCTTGGACAAGTCGTCGATGATGTGCCGCTGCTCCACAACTTGAAGGAACTCCATTTCACCGTCCTGCTGGCCGCAACCGCGGTCCAGGTCATTGAGCGAACTAGGCCTTCTCTGTGGAACACAAATGCAGTGGACTCTGTTGGCACGCCGCCGTTGTCCGCGTCGACTTACCAAGCTTGCCATCTCCTCGTTCTCCTGGGTGACAAAGCGCACTTTGTTTTCAAGGCGACACAGCACCAGCGAGAGTTCTTCATTCTTCCTGCTCAGGCGTTTGTTTTTGTACAGGAGTGGCAGAAACTGGCTTTCTGTTTCTCTCAGTCGCTTTAGCTGCAAGCATGAAGTGCGGGATGTGAAAGACGCACAACACGCGGGCCAGAACGTATCCATTCCTTTTGCATCGGTTTGAACGGAATCGTGGCTTTGGCTCCCAATAAAAGACATCTACCAGGCAACCGACTCGCCGCGCCGCTCAACTAATAAGCAAGCGCAATGGGTGCCTCGCTGGATGGCGCGCATCAAACGTAGCGCAAACCTTCAAGCGTGCCGTCAATAAATTACCAGTTCATTGCGCTCTTCAGAAAGCAGGGCGTTTCGATCCTCCAGTTTCCTGATGACTGCGCTGAGCTCAGCGATTTTCAGATGAAACCGTCGCGTGTCCCGATCCTCCTGAGACTGAAAACGCCCCGCAACACACACACACAAGCACTCGTTCAAAGTTCAAAACTGTTTTTGTGCTACCTTCCTCCAGCAACGAACTAAGTCATGCGTACTGCAAGTGTGTGATGAGGTGGCTTACGCAATGAAGAGGATTGCTAGTAGCGGCGTTGACCCCACTTCCAGGGTAGTTTAGGCCCGCCCTTTGGGAATCCCTCAGGGCAGCGATCTGCTGCTCGGCAGCCTGAGTCTGCAGCTGAAGGCGGTGGACGTGGCCGGCCCCAGGGCTTCATCCAAAACACTAACCGCTCTGTCTTTCAGCTTGATCTCATCCGTCTGGATGTACAAACGGGGAGCGCTCAGGCAGGCGGGCAAACTCATTTGCCAGAATTGTGACAAAAACAAAGAGAGCAACCGGCCAATTTTTTTCTGGAATCGACTAGAACACCTTTGCTGTGACAAAAGCGAAGCGAGCAACCGGACATTTTCTTCTTGTGAAATAGAATAGAATAGAATGCCTTAGGTGTCATTGCACTGCAGGTATACAACGAAATTGGGAACATAGCCACGCACCGCGCATCTGATCAGTCCTACCAGTCGGCGGATCTCCCTCTCGCAGTCTCTCTTGGTTCGGCTCAGCTCCTCCCGATGCTGGTGATGAGCCGATCGGAGCTCGGCCGCTCGGGACTGCCAGGCCTGCTGGGCCGCTGCCAGGGCTTCTTCCGCGCTCCTGGTGGAGGCGACACCGCTCGGTCTCCCGACACCGCCGCGTCTCCTCCACCTCCGCCAGCAAAGCGCCCCCCCTCCTCACCTGAGCAGACATTGCGCCACACCGGGCCGTTGAGACCGCAACGGAGCGCCGCGACGCTTACTGGGGACAAGCTACACAATACGGTAGCGGCCGCATCGAAGCCCGACGTGGCGTGCGGATAGTCAGACACGGATAGAGCGGATCACCTTGTCCATGGAGCCGTCCCTCAGGCTGAGGACCAAGGCATTCAGTCGCTGGATCTCTCCATCTTTGATTTTGATCACTCTCATCAGCTCCATTTCATGCTGCCGCAGTAATGTCTCCCTGGTAATGGCTAACTCTTTCTGCTTCTCCTCATGGAGTTTGCTTTTGAGTTCCGTCATGGCGGCGGTGGCACGGTGGTGCTCCGCCCGCAGGTCCTGACTTCTCTCTCTCTCCAGACAGCTGACCTGACATGACTTAGACTTAGACAAACTTTATTGTCATCTTGTCTGCACATGGTGCATACAAAACGAAATTCCGTTGCATACGTCTTACAACAAAGTAGTGATATTGCAGTTGAATAGAAGTAACATATCCTATGAAAATATATATATATACATATATACTATATATATATATATATATATATATATTAAAAATAAGTATAAAGTGCAGCAGTGATAATTATGCAATAGTGCAAGTAGGCAAAACAGTATTCAAGAGTGTGCAGAGGAATGCTAAACCATGTATTAAACTTCTATTTAAAGGGTTTATACAAGTTCAGTAAAGTTGGTAGTGCGAGATAGTGCAAGATAGAGGTCCGTAGTGTCATAAAGTACAGTTCTGTGAATGTGTGATGCAGAGTTCAGTTTAGAGCTCAACAGTTCTAGTGTTCAACAGTCTGATGACAGCAGGGAAAAAGCTGTTGCAGAACCTGGTGGACCTGCAGCGGATGCTGCAAACCTCTTCCCAGAGGGCAGCAGGGAGAACAGTCCATGGTGGGGGTGTGATGGGTCATTGATGATGTTACGGGCACGGGACATGCAGCGCTGAGATGAAATGTCCTGAATGGAGGGAAGAGGAGCCCCTATGATCCTCTCTGCTGTCCTCACCACTCTCCTCACGTTCTTCCAATCGGAGGCGGTGCAGCCTCCACACCACACAGAGAGACAGCTTGTCAGAATGCTCTCTATGGTGCTCCTGTAGAACGTCCTCATGATGGGTGGGGGCAGGTGGGCTCTCCTCATCCTCCGCAGGAAGTACAAGCGCTTCTGTGCCCTCTTGACCAGTGCCGTAGTGTTCATAGTCCAGGTGAGGTCTTCTGTGATGTGGACCCCCAGGAATTTGGTGGTGCTGACCACCTCCACAGCTGAGCTGTTGATGATCAGTGGAGCGTGGTGAGGCTGTTTTTTCCTGAAGTCGACGATGATCTCCTTCATCTTCTCCTCATTCAGGATCAGGCTGTTTTCTCTGCACCAGCCCACCAGCTGCTCCACCTCCTCTCTGTAGTCCAGGTCGTTGTTGTCTCTGATGAGCCCCACCACCGTTGTGTCGTCTGCTGACTTCACGATGTGATTGGTGGTGAACCTGAGGACGCAGTCGTGTGTCATCAGGGTGCACAGCAGGGGGCTCAGGACGCAGCCCTGAAGGGAGCCTGTGCTGAGGGTGATGACATCAGAGGTGTTCTGTCCGACCCGGACTGACTGAGGTCTGTTGGTGAGGAAGTCTAGCAGCCAGTTGCGAAGGGGGGTGTTGAAGCCCAGGTGTTCCAATTTTCCTACCAGATGCTGTGGGATGATGGTGTTAAACGCTGAGCTGAAGTCCAGGAACAGCCTCCGCACATGGGTGTTCTTCTCCTCCAGGTGAGCCAGGCTCAGGTGAAGAACGGAGGAGATGGCGTCCTGAGTGGAGCGGTTTTGCCGGTCGGCAAACTGGAACGGGTCAAATAATAGGGGGAGTCTGGAAACGATGTGACCTTTAAGCAGCCTTTCGAAGCACTTCATCATAACCGGAGTCAGTGCAACAGGCCGGTAATCATTAAATGAGGTGATTTGAGGTTTCTTCGGCACCGGAATGATGGAGGCAGTCTTAAAGCACGCCGGCACTGTGGCTTGGCCCAGCGAGGTGTTAAAAATGTCTGTGATGACCCCAGCCAGATGACTTGCACATTCCCTGAACACACGCCCAGGAATGTTGTCGGGGCCAGGGGCCTTACAGGGGTTGACTCTCCTCAGGGTCTTCAACACATCGGCGGAGTCAAGGCAGAGTACCTCCTCTTCCTGATGGGGGACAGTTTTAACTGCTGGAGTGCCGTTTAGTGCCTCGAACCTCCCAAAGAAGTTATTTAGACCATTTAGAAAGTCAGCATCAACTACACCCACCGGGGGGGGGGGAGGGTGAGTATGCCTTGCCACATACTCCTGATGTTTTTGACGTCGTGGAAACGATCCTGAAATTTTCGACTGCGGTCTCGCTTCGCTATCCTGATGGCACGGTTCAAGTTGGCTCTCGCTGTCCTCAGTGTCTCCTTGTCGCCAGACTTGAAGGCAGAGTTCCGCGCTCGTAGCGTTTGACGTACCTCCTCAGTCATCCAGGGTCGTTGGTTGCCCCGGGTGATGATATTCTTAGTGGTGCTGACGTCCTCGGTGCATTTGTTGATGTAGGCTGACACAGTCATGGCACACGCATGTCTAATCTACATCGGGAAAACTGGGAGGGAGGGAGGGAGGCAGGCAGGGAGGCAGGCAGGGAGGCAGGCAGGGAGGCAGGCAGTGTCTGTCTGTTGAGGTTTTCACCTTGTTCTTCTCCTGCTGAAGTTCTAACTGGACGTCCATCAGTTTGGTTCTCAGCTCGTCATTGGCGGCCTGAAGGGCGTCCGTTCGCTCCGCCTTGGCCCGCCCTGCCGGAGCTCATTTGGACATCTCTTACTCGAGTCTCGCCCGGTCGTCAGTCAGAGATCACAACATTTGTACCTGGAGAGCACAAACGCAGCGCTGTTTTCCACTGGCTTCGAACTCAACTTCAATCGGTACCGTAACTTACAACATCATAAACATAGAACTAGCTTGACTTATTCATTGAATAAATGCATTTGGTTCTTCAAAACTGCATCACGCAACATAGCGTGACCGAGACGGCCGTTATCCACCTGCGTGAAGTTATTTGGTGAAATGAATGCGATGTTTAAGACACCATCATTCTGTCTCTATGTAGATGAAGGTAAATAATCGATTGCTGAAGGTCCAAAGGTGTTGTGATAAACAAATAAACATATTAGTGATTAGTGACATATTTGTGATAAACATATTAGGCAGGATAATCACATATGTTAACGTGACTGCCCACACTGTATTTATTTATGGTTATTTGTTAAATCGAGTACTGTTAGACATGAAATAGGAAGTGTTTAACATAAATGGAAGACGAAAGGGGTACTCACCATTGTAGCTCCTGCTGGTCAATGATACGAGCCTCTTCTTGCAGTGGAAAACATACAGCCAACAAACACCGTGGAACCTAAAGGAATGAAATTAAACATTAACATTTAGCCTCAACCAACATTCACAGATACAACGCAACGCAAACTACACAAACGTAAATCTTTTTAAACACAATGAGTTGTACTTACCGTGTACGCTCTAGACGGTCCACTTGCAAGCGGAAAATAAAGATATTTCTGTTGATAATCGTCGTGTTTGTATCCGGTGTCTCGCTCAAGGCCATTGCGCCCACAGATTTGAATTTTGGCGAGAGTTCAGCCTATTGACGTCATTTCCGCGGTGTAATACCCGTATATCTGAAACGGCAAAGTTAAGAGTAGAGTTAAATAAAGTTTTTAGTCAACGCAATAATTTACAACCGTTGACCAGTCGAAATAATCGTCGAAATTTGGCGTCTGTGGCTGGAAGCAGACGCCGAGTTCGACATTCCTCCCAAACGCCACACTCCCTTGCTTTTCAGGGCTAAAAAAAAACAGTTGTAATTACCTTGTACGCTCTAGACGGTCAAGTTGCAAGCTGAAAACAAAAATATTTGCCTTGTTAGTCATCGTGTTACTAACAGCTGTGTCTTGTTTGCCAGAACTGCCGCTTTCCTACTTCCTGTTGCAAGCCACGCCCACGGATTATAATTTTGCCGTGAGTTCCGCCTATTGACGTCATGTCCGCGTCACATGACTGCGACGTAATATTATCTAAAACTGTTTGTGCGGTATTGTGTTGTTCTGTGCGGTATTGTGTTATTCTGTGCGGCGTCGTGTTGTTCTGTGCGGCGTCGTGTTGTTCAGTGCGACGTCGTGTTGTTCAGTGCGGCATGGTGTTGTTCAGTGCGGCATGGTGTTGTTCAGTGCGGCATGGTGTTGTTCAGTGCGGCATAATGTTGTTCAGTGCGGCATAATGTTGTTCAGTGCGGCATGGTGTTGTTCAGTGCGGCATGGTGTTGTTCAGTGCGGCATGGTGTTGTTCAGTGCGGCATAATGTTGTTCAGTGCGCCATAATGTTGTTCAGTGCGGCATGGTGTTGTTCAGTGCGGGATGGTGTTGTTCAGTGCAGGATGGTGTTGTTCAGTGCGGCATGGTGTTGTTCAATGCGGCATGGTGTTGTTCAGTGCGGGATGGTGTTGTTCAGTGCGGCATGGTGTTGTTCAGTGCGGCATAATGTTGTTCAGTGCGGCATGGTGTTGTTCAGTGCGGCATGGTGTTGTTCAGTGCGGCATGGTGTTGTTCAGTGCGGAATGGTGTTGTTCAGTGCGGCATGGTGTTGTTCAGTCCGGGATGGTGTTGTTCAATGCGGGATCGTGTTGTTCAGTGCGGGGTGGTGTTGTTCAGTGCGGGATGGTGTTGTTCAGTGCGGCATGGTGTTGTTCAATGCGGCATGGTGTTGTTCAGTGCGGGATGGTGTTGTTCATTGCGGCATGGTGTTGTTCAGTGCGGCATGGTGTTGTTCAGTGCGGCATGGTGTTGTTCAGTGCGGCATGGTGTTGTTCAGTGCGGCATAATGTTGTTCAGTGCGGCATAGTGTTGTTCAGTGTGGAAAGGTGTTGTTCAGTGCAGGATGGTGTTGTTCAGTGCGGCATGGTGTTGTTCAATGCAGGATCGTGTTGTTCAGTGCAGCATAATGTTGTTCAGTGCAGCATGGTGTTGTTCAGTGCGGCATGGTGTTGTTCAATGCGGCATGGTGTTGTTCACTGCGGGATGGTGTTGTTCAATGCGGGATCGTGTTGTTCAGTGCGGCATAATGTTGTTGTGCAGGATGGTGTTGTTCAGTGCGGCATGGTGTTGTTCAATGCAGGATCGTGTTGTTCAGTGCAGCATAATGTTGTTCAGTGCAGCATGGTGTTGTTCAGTGCGGCATGGTGTTGTTCAATGCGGCATGGTGTTGTTCACTGCGGGATGGTGTTGTTCAATGCGGGATCGTGTTGTTCACTGCGGCATGGTGTTGTTCAGTGCGGCATGGTGTTGTTCAGTGCGGCATGGTGTTGTTCAGTGCGACATAATGTTGTTTAGTGCGGCATAATGTTGTTCAGTGCGGCATAATGTTGTTCAGTGCGGCATGGTGTTGTTCAGTGCGGCATGGTGTTGTTCAGTGCGGCATGGTGTTGTTCAGTGCAGGATGGTGTTGTTCAGTGCGGCATGGTGTTCAATGCGGCATGATGTTGTTCAGTGCGGAATGGTGTTGTTCAGTGCAGGATGGTGTTGTTCAGTGCGGCATGGTGTTGTTCAGTGCGGAATGGTGTTGTTCAGTGCGGCATGGTGTTGTTCAGTGCGGCATGGTGTTGTTCAGTGCAGGATGGTGTTGTTCAATGCGGGATCGTGTTGTTCAGTGCGGCATGGTGTTGTTCAGTGCGGCATGGTGTTGTTCAGTGCGGCATGGTGTTGTTCAGTGCGGCATGGTGTTGTTCAGTGCGGCATGGTGTTGTTCAGTTCGGCATGGTGTTGTTCAGTGCGGCATGGTGTTGTTCAGTGCGGCATAATGTTGTCCAGTGCGCCATAATGTTGTTCAGTGCGGCATGGTGTTGTTCAGTGCGGGATGGTGTTGTTCAGTGCGGGATGGTGTTGTTCAGTGCGGCATGGTGTTGTTCAATGCGGCATGGTGTTGTTCAGTGCGGGATGGTGTTGTTCAGTGCGGCATGGTGTTGTTCAGTGCGGCATAATGTTGTTCAGTGCGGCATGGTGTTGTTCAGTGCGGCATGGTGTTGTTCAGTGCGGCATGGTGTTGTTCAGTGCGGCATGGTGTTGTTCAGTGCGGAATGGTGTTGTTCAGTGCGGCATGGTGTTGTTCAGTGCGGGATGTTGTTGTTCAATGCGGGATCGTGTTGTTCAGTGCGGGGTGTTGTTGTTCAGTGCAGGATGGTGTTGTTCAGTGCAGGATGGTGTTGTTCAGTGCGGCATGGTGTTGTTCAATGCAGGATCGTGTTGTTCAGTGCAGCATAATGTTGTTCAGTGCAGCATGGTGTTGTTCAGTGCGGCATGGTGTTGTTCAATGCGGCATGGTGTTGTTCAGTGCGGGATGGTGTTGTTCAGTGCGGCATGGTGTTTTTCAGTGCGGCATAATGTTGTTCAGTGCGGCATGGTGTTGTTCAGTGCGGCATGGTGTTGTTCAGTGCAGGATGGTGTTGTTCAGTGCGGCATGGTGTTGTTCAATGCAGGATCGTGTTGTTCAGTGCAGCATAATGTTGTTCAGTGCAGCATGGTGTTGTTCAGTGCGGCATGGTGTTGTTCAATGCGGCATGGTGTTGTTCACTGCGGGATGGTGTTGTTCAATGCGGGATCGTGTTGTTCAGTGCGGCATAATGTTGTTCAGTGCAGCATGGTGTTGTTCAGTGCGGCATGGTGTTGTTCAGTGCGACATAATGTTGTTCAGTGCGGCATAATGTTGTTCAGTGCGGCATAATGTTGTTCAGTGCGGCATGGTGTTGTTCAGTGCGGCATGGTGTTGTTCAGTGCGGCATGGTGTTGTTCAGTGCAGGATGGTGTTGTTCAGTGCGGCATGGTGTTGTTTAATGCGGCATGGTGTTGTTCAGTGCGGGATGGTGTTGTTCAGTGCAGGATGGTGTCGTTCAGTGCGGCATGGTGTTGTTCAGTGCGGCATGGTGTTGTTCAGTGCGGCATGGTGTTGTTCAGTGCGGCATGGTGTTGTTCAGTGCAGGATGGTGTTGTTCAATGCGGGATCGTGTTGTTCAGTGCGGCATGGTGTTGTTCAGTGCGGCATGGTGTTGTTCAGTGCGGCATAATGTTCTTCAGTGCGGCATGGTGTTGTTCAGTGCGGCATGGTGTTGTTCAGTGCGGCATGGTGTTGTTCAGTGCGGCATAATGTTGTCCAGTGCGCCATAATGTTGTTCAGTGCGGCATGGTGTTGTTTAGTGCGGGATGGTGTTGTTCAGTGCAGGATGGTGTTGTTCAGTGCGGCATGGTGTTGTTCAATGCGGCATGGTGTTGTTCAGTGCGGGATGGTGTTGTTCAGTGCGGCATGGTGTTGTTCAGTGCGGCATAATGTTGTTCAGTGCGGCATGGTGTTGTTCAGTGCGGCATGGTGTTGTTCAGTGCGGCATGGTGTTGTTCAGTGCGGCATGGTGTTTTTCAGTGCGGAATGGTGTTGTTCAGTGCGGCATGGTGTTGTTCAGTGCGGGATGGTGTTCAATGCGGGATCGTGTTGTTCAGTGCGGGGTGGTGTTGTTCAGTGCAGGATGGTGTTGTTCAGTGCAGGATGGTGTTGTTCAGTGCGGCATGGTGTTGTTCAATGCAGGATCGTGTTGTTCAGTGCAGCATAATGTTGTTCAGTGCAGCATGGTGTTGTTCAGTGCGGCATGGTGTTGTTCAATGCGGCATGGTGTTGTTCAGTGCGGGATGGTGTTGTTCAGTGCGGCATGGTGTTTTTCAGTGCGGCATAATGTTGTTCAGTGCGGCATGGTGTTGTTCAGTGCGGCATGGTGTTGTTCAGTGCGACATAATGTTGTTCAGTGCGGCATAATGTTGTTCAGTGCGGCATGGTGTTGTTCAGTGCGGCATGGTGTTGTTCAGTGCGGCATGGTGTTGTTCAGTGCGGCATGGTGTTGTTCAGTGCAGGATGGTGTTGTTCAGTGCAGGATGGTGTTGTTCAGTGCAGGATGGTGTTGTTCAGTGCGGGATGGTGTTGTTCAGTGCGGGATGGTGTTGTTCAGTGCGGCATGGTGTTGTTCAGTGCGGAATGGTGTTGTTCAGTGCGGCATGGTGTTGTTCAGTGCGGCATGGTGTTGTTCAGTGCAGGATGGTGTTGTTCAATGCGGGATGGTGTTGTTCAGTGCGGGATGGTGTTGTTCAGTGCAGGATGGTGTTGTTCAGTGCGGCATGGTGTTGTTCAATGCGGCATGGTGTTGTTCAGTGCAGGATGGTGTTGTTCAGTGCGGCATGGTGTTGTTCAATGCGGCATGGTGTTGTTCAATGCGGCATGGTGTTGTTCAGTGCGGCATGGTGTTGTTCAGTGCGGCATGGTGTTGTTCAGTGCAGCGTAATGTTGTTCAGTGCGGCATGGTGTTGTTCAGTGCGGAATGGTGTTGTTCAGTGCGGCATGGTGTTGTTCAGTGCAGGATGGTGTTGTTCAGTGCGGCATGGTGTTGCTCAGTGCGGCATGGTGTTGTTCAGTGCGGGATGGTGTTGTTCATTGCGGCATGGTGTTGTTCATTGCGGCATGGTGTTGTTCAGTGCGGCATGGTGTTGTTCAGTGCGGCATAATGTTGTTCAGTGCGCCATAATGTTGTTCAGTGCGGCATGGTGTTGTTCAGTGCGGGATGGTGTTGTTCAGTGCAGGATGGTGTTGTTCAGTGCGGCATGGTGTTGTTCAGTGCGGCATGGTGTTGTTCAGTGCGGCATAATGTTGTTCAGTGCGGCATAATGTTGTTCAGTGCGGGATGGTGTTGTTCATTGCGGCATGGTGTTGTTCAGTGCGGCATGGTGTTGTTCAGTGCGGCATGGTGTTGTTCAGTGCGGGATGGTGTTGTTCAGTGCAGGATGGTGTTGTTCAGTGCGGCATGGTGTTGTTCAGTGCGGCATGGTGTTGTTCATTTCGGCATAATGTTGTTCAGTGCGGCATAATGTTGTTTAGTGCGGCATGGTGTTGTTCAGTGCGGGATGGTGTTGTTCAGTGCGTTATAATGTTGTTCAGTGCGGCATGGTGTTGTTCAGTGCGGCATGGTGTTGTTCAGTGCGGCATGGTGTTGTTCAGTGCGGCATAATGTTGTTCAGTGCGGCATAATGTTGTTCAGTGCGGCATGGTGTTGTTCAGTGCGGGATGGTGTTGTTCAGTGCGGGATGGTGTTGTTCAGTGCGGCATGGTGTTCAATGCGGAATGGTGTTGTTCAGTGCAGGATGGTGTTGTTCAGTGCGGCATGGTGTTGTTCAGTGCGGCATAATGTTGTTCAGTGCGGCATGGTGTTGTTCAGTGCGGCATGGTGTTGTTCAGTGCGGCATGGTGTTGTTCAGTGCGGCATAATGTTGTTCAGTGCGGCATGGTGTTGTTCAGTGCGGCATGGTGATGTTCAGTGCGGCATAATGTTCAGTGCGGCATAATGTTGTTCAGTGCGGCATGGTGTTGTTCAGTGCGGGATGGTGTTGTTCAGTGCAGGATGGTGTTGTTCAGTGCGGCATGGTGTTCAGTGCGGGATGGTGTCTTTCAGTGCGGCATGGTGTCGTTCAGTGCGGCATGGTGTCTTTCAGTGCGGCATGGTGTCGTTCAGTGAGGCATGGTGTTGTTCAGTGCGGCATGGTGTTGTTTAGTGCGGCATGGTGTTGTTCAGTGCGGGATGGTGTTGTTCAGTGTGGCATGGTGTTCAGTGCGGCATGGTGTTGTTCAGTGCGGTATCGTGTTGTTCAGTGCGGTATCGTGTTTCTCAGTGCGGTATCGTGTTGTTCAGTGCAGTATCGTTGTGTTGTTCGTATTGTGTTTAACACTTAGCCTCTAACACTTAGCCTCTAACACTTAGCCTCTAGCATCTAGAAGGTAAATAAATAGGAAGGAAGGACTCACCGGTGACGTCTTCGCCCACGTCCAAGCGTTGTACTTTGTATTTTCATCCTTCTGACAGTGGAAAACATAGCCAACAAACACCGTGGAACCTAAACGAATGAAAGAAAACTATCATTTGGCCACAACCAACATTCACAGATACAACACAATGTGACGTGCGGGGTTGAGGTTAAAGGTTGAGTGAAGGGCCCTCGTTTTAAACTACTTTTTTGAAAAGGATTGGGAACAAGTAAGACGTATTTAATTTATTTAATGGGAAGTAGTAAGAGCTATTGAATTTAATCTATGTATTATATTCTATTGTATTGTATTCTGTTGTATTCTTTTGGATTGTATTCACACTAACCCCACTAAAACTTCAGCCCACAAAAACTCGCCTCTGGCGCCTAGCCTCTGGCACTTAGCCTCTAACACTTAGCCTTTAACACTTAGCCTTTAACACTTAGCCTTTAACACTTAGCCTAGAAGGTGAATAAATAGGGTTAAAGGTTGAGTGAAGGGACCTCGTTTTAAACTACTTTTTTGTAAAGGAGTGGGAACAAGTAAGACGTATTTAATTTATTTAATGGGAAGTAGTAAGACTTATTAAATTTATTTAATCTACTTTTCTTCCCAGGCAAAATTTGATGTGCTGCAATTCCAAATTTCCAAAGTGAATGAAGGAATGAAGTCCTTTAAATTATGATTTTGTATAAATACTAGGCATTAACACAAAATCGACGGCACAAAATGGGCAGACTTTACTTGTTTGAAAAGGACTGGTTACAAGACAGACTTTTTTAATTTATTTAATGGGAAGAAGACTTATTTAGTTTAATTGATCTATTTTTGTTCCCTGGCAAAATTCGATTTGCTGCAATTCCAAATTTCCAAAGTGAATGAAGGAAAGAAGTCGTTTAAATTATGATTTTGTTTAAATACTAGGCATAGACACAAAATCTACGGCACAAAATGGGCAGACTTTACTTGTTTGAAGAGGACTGGTTACAAGACAGACTTTTCTGATTTATTTAATGGGAAGAAGACTTATTTAGTTTATTTAATCTATTTTTGTTCCCTGGCAAAATTGGATTTGCTGAAATTGTATTTTGCCAAATCTTGCCTTGAGACCTGATAGGAAGTATTAAACGCTTAGTTAAATCAATACAAGTTGGTAATAAGAGCGAGTAATGTTGGTTGAACCGATGAATGAAGGTTGAAAGCAATTTAAATTATGACTTTGTATAAATACTAGATATTAACAGAACATCTACTGCGCGAAATGGGCAGAGTTTACTTGTTTGAGAAGGAGTGGCTTATTCAAAACTAAGATTTATTTAATCTGTTTGTTCCCAGGCAAAATTGGATGTGATGCAATTCCAAATTTCACCACATGATGGTGCCCAATTTTGACTTCATAGGACATATTAAACACTTAGCTTGTTATTATGTTCAAGGTAATCAGATTTGTTTATTATTCTAATGGCCTCTTCAAAACTATTCTGGATTACTACTTTGGATCTATTCTACATTACTTGGCAACAACATACTCTGTAACAGATTAGGCAGTATAATCATATCTGTTAACTTGAGAGTGCCCACACTCAATCTACTTATCGTGATGTGTTAAATCAATTACTGTTAGACATTATTTGTCTGATAATCTACCAAATCTTTGAATTGAAGAATTTGTGATTTAATTAATAGCTTGTTGTTATGTTAAGGGTAATCAGACTTGTATATAATTCTAATGGCCTTCTTTTGAAAACTATTCTGAATTACAACTTTGGATCTTATATTACTTTGCAACAATCTACTCCGTGACAGATTAGGCAGTATAATCACATATGTTAACTTCAGTGCCCACACTGTATTTATTTATGGTTATTTGTTAAATCAAGTACTGTTAGACATGAAATAGGAAGTGTTTAACATAAATGTTATGGCTACTCACCATTGTAGCTCGCTCCTGGTCAATGATACGAGCCTCTTCTTGCAGTGGAAAACTTGCAGCCAACAAACACCGTGGAACCTAAAGGAATGAAATTAAACATTAACATTTCGCCTCGACCAATTTTCACACGTACAACGCAACGCGGCTACACTTCTGCTATTACAAACGTAAATCTCCTTAAACACAATGAGTGTTACTTACCGTGTACGCTCTAGACGGTCCAGTTGCAAGCAGAAAATAAAGATATTTCTGTTGATAATCGTCGCTGCTCAGTGGCTCACGGCCATCGCGCCAACAGATTTGAATTTTGGCGGAGGTTCGGGCAATTACGTCATATCCACGGCACATGACTGCGACGTAATACCCGCTTATCTGAAACGGCAGTTAAAAGTAGAGTTACATCAAGTTTTCTTGGAACCTAAACGAATGAAAGAAAACTATCATTTGGCCACAACCAACATTCACAGATACAACACAACGTGCGGGGTTGGGGTTAAAGATTGAGTGAAGGGCCCTCGTTTTAAACTACTGTTTTGAAAAGGAGTGGGAACAAGTAAGACGTATTTAATTTATTTAATGGGAAGTAGTAAGACTTATTAAATTTATTTAATCTACTTTTCTTCCCAGGCAAAATTTGATGTGCTGCAATTCCAAATTTCCAAAGTGAATGAAGGAATGAAGTCCTTTAAATTATGATTTTGTATAAATACTAGGCATTAACACAAAATCGACGGCACAAAATGGGCAGACTTTACTTGTTTGAAAAGGACTGGTTACAAGACAGACTTTTTTAATTTATTTAATGGGAAGAAGACTTATTTAGTTTAATTGATCTATTTTTGTTCCCTGCCAAAATTCGATTTGCTGCAATTCCAAATTTCCAAAGTGAATGAAGGAAAGAAGTCGTTTAAATTATGATTTTGTTTAAATACTAGGCATAGACACAAAATCTACGGCACAAAATGGGCAGACTTTACTTGTTTGAAGAGGACTGGTTACAAGACAGACTTTTCTGATTTATTTAATGGGAAGAGGACTTATTTAGTTTATTTAATCTATTTTTGTTCCCTGGCAAAATTGGATTTGCTGAAATTGTATTTTGCCAAATCTCGATTTGAGACCTAATAGGAAGTATTAAACGCTTAGTTAAATCAATACAAGTTGGTAATAAGAGCGAGTAATGTTGGTTGAACCGATGAATGAAGGTTGAAAGCAATTTAAATTATGACTTTGTATAAATACTAGATATTAACAGAACATCTACTGCGCAAAATGGGCAGAGTTTACTTGTTTGAGAAGGAGTGGCTTATTCAAAACTAAGATTTATGTAATCTGTTTGTTCCCAGGCAAAATTGGATGTGATGCAATTCCAAATTTCACCACATGATGGTGCCCAATTTTGACTTCATAGGACATATTAAACACTTAGCTTGTTATTATGTTCAAGGTAATCAGATTTGTTTATCATTCTAATGGCCTCTTCAAAACTATTCTGGATTACTACTTTGGATCTATTCTACATTACTTGGCAACAACATACTCTGTAACAGATTAGGCAGTATAATCACATATGTTAACTTGAGAGTGCCCACACTCAATCTACTTATCGTGATGTGTTAAATCAATTACTGTTAGACATTATTTGTCTGATAATCTACCAAATCTTTGAATTGAAGAATTTGTGATTTAATTAATAGCTTGTTCAGGGTAATCAGACTTGTATATAATTCTAATGGCCTTCTTTTGAAAACTATTCTGAATTACAACTTTGGATCTTATATTACTTTGCAACAATCTACTCCGTGACAGATTAGGCAGTATAATCACATATGTTAACTTCAGTGCCCACACTGTATTTATTTATGGTTATTTGTTAAATCAAGTACTGTTAGACATGAAATAGGAAGTGTTTAACATAAATGTTATGGCTACTCACCATTGTAGCTCGCTCCTGGTCAATGATACGAGCCTCTTCTTGCAGTGGAAAACTTGCAGCCAACAAACACCGTGGAACCTAAAGGAATGAAATTAAACATTAACATTTCGCCTCGACCAATTTTCACACGTACAACGCAACGCGGCTACACTTCTGCTATTACAAACGTAAATCTCCTTAAACACAATGAGTGTTACTTACCGTGTACGCTCTAGACGGTCCAGTTGCAAGCAGAAAATAAAGATATTTCTGTTGATAATCGTCGCTGCTCAGTGGCTCACGGCCATCGCGCCAACAGATTTGAATTTTGGCGGAGGTTCGGGCAATTACGTCATATCCGCGGCATTTGACTGCGACGTAATACCCGCTTATCTGAAACGGCAGTTAAAAGTAGAGTTACATCAAGTTTTCTTGGAACCTAAACGAATGAAAGAAAACTATCATTTGGCCACAACCAACATTCACAGATACAACACAACGTGCGGGGTTGAGGTTAAAGATTGAGTGAAGGGCCCTCGTTTTAAACTACTGTTTTGAAAAGGAGTGGGAACAAGTAAGACGTATTTAATTTATTTAATGGGAAGTAGTAAGACTTATTAAATTTATTTAATCTACTTTTCTTCCCAGGCAAAATTTGATGTGCTGCAATTCCAAATTTCCAAAGTGAATGAAGGAATGAAGTCCTTTAAATTATGATTTTGTATAAATACTAGGCATTAACACAAAATCGACGGCACAAAATGGGCAGACTTTACTTGTTTGAAAAGGACTGGTTACAAGACAGACTTTTTTAATTTATTTAATGGGAAGAAGACTTATTTAGTTTAATTGATCTATTTTTGTTCCCTGCCAAAATTCGATTTGCTGCAATTCCAAATTTCCAAAGTGAATGAAGGAAAGAAGTCGTTTAAATTATGATTTTGTTTAAATACTAGGCATAGACACAAAATCTACGGCACAAAATGGGCAGACTTTACTTGTTTGAAGAGGACTGGTTACAAGACAGACTTTTCTGATTTATTTAATGGGAAGAGGACTTATTTAGTTTATTTAATCTATTTTTGTTCCCTGGCAAAATTGGATTTGCTGAAATTGTATTTTGCCAAATCTCGATTTGAGACCTGATAGGAAGTATTAAACGCTTAGTTAAATCAATACAAGTTGGTAATAAGAGCGAGTAATGTTGGTTGAACCGATGAATGAAGGTTGAAAGCAATTTAAATTATGACTTTGTATAAATACTAGATATTAACAGAACATCTACTGCGCAAAATGGGCAGAGTTTACTTGTTTGAGAAGGAGTGGCTTATTCAAAACTAAGATTTATGTAATCTGTTTGTTCCCAGGCAAAATTGGATGTGATGCAATTCCAAATTTCACCACATGATGGTGCCCAATTTTGACTTCATAGGACATATTAAACACTTAGCTTGTTATTATGTTCAAGGTAATCAGATTTGTTTATCATTCTAATGGCCTCTTCAAAACTATTCTGGATTACTACTTTGGATCTATTCTACATTACTTGGCAACAACATACTCTGTAACAGATTAGGCAGTATAATCACATATGTTAACTTGAGAGTGCCCACACTCAATCTACTTATCGTGATGTGTTAAATCAATTACTGTTAGACATTATTTGTCTGATAATCTACCAAATCTTTGAATTGAAGAATTTGTGATTTAATTAATAGCTTGTTCAGGGTAATCAGACTTGTATATAATTCTAATGGCCTTCTTTTGAAAACTATTCTGAATTACAACTTTGGATCTTATATTACTTTGCAACAATCTACTCGGTGAAAGATTAGGCAGTATAATCACATATGTTAACTTCAGTGCCCACACTGTATTTATTTATGGTTATTTGTTAAATCAAGTACTGTTAGACATGAAATAGGAAGTGTTTAACATAAATGTTATGGCTACTCACCATTGTAGCTCGCTCCTGGTCAATGATATGAGCCTCTTCTTGCAGTGGAAAACTTGCAGCCAACAAACACCGTGGAACCTAAAGGAATGAAATTAAACATTAACATTTCGCCCGGACCAACATTCACACGTACAACGCAACGCGGCTACACTTCTGCTATTACAAACGTAAATCTCCTTAAACACAACGAGTGTTACTTACCGTGTACGCTCTAGGCAAAATTGGATGTGATGCAATTCCAAATCTATCTGAAACGGCAGTTAAAAGTAGAGTTACATCAAGTTTTCTTTTTTAATCAACACAATCATTTACAACCGTTGACCAGAAAGAATCGTCGAAATTCGACGTCCCCCACAAACGCCACGCTCACTCGCTTTTCAGGGCAACAAAAGTACTTCTTTTTAAAAACGATGAGTTGTACTTACCGTGTACGCTCTGGACGGTCCAGTTGCAAGCAGAAAATAAAAATATTTCTCTTGTTAGTCGTATGTTACCATCCGCTGTGTCTTTGTCAACATCGCCGCCATTTTCCTACTTCCTGCTGCGAGCCACGCCCACGGATTTAAATTTGGGCGGAAGCTCTTTCCATTGGCGTCGTTTTCGCGTATAGCAAATCCGATTGGTTGGGAAGGGGGCACGGTTATGCAGCCGAGGAGTCCTGTGATCGGTGGGATGTAAAGTAGGCGTCGACGTCACGTCCGCGTCACGTGACCACGACGTGGCAGACGTCAAATAGCAACCGCTGTTTTGTTTAGTAGACTTACAGTTGTTATGCATTGACATAATGGCGCACACACCAAATAGATTTAAATAAATTAAATAATTCTTCTGCCCACTCTCTTTTAAACAAGTTAACTCTCCCCGCGGATTTGAATTCCGGCGAAAGTTACGCCCATCGACGTCACGTATGTCACGTGACCACGACGTGGCAGATGTCATATAGCAACCGCTGTTTTGTTTAGTAGATTTACAGTTGTTATGCATTGGCATAATGGTGTGCACTCAAAATAGATTTAAATAAATTAAATATTTCTTCTGCCTACTCCCTTTTAAACAAGTTAACTCTGCCCACGTCCATTGACGTCTTGTCTGCGTCACGTGACCACGACGTAGCGACGTCATATAGTAACCGCTGTTTTGACCAGTAGACTTAGTTATTATGCGTTGACATAATGGCGCACTGGTTAGCATGGCCACCTCTTAAGCATGATGATGCGGGTTCGACGCCTGATCAATGTTAGCATGGAGTGAGCTGAAGTGCATGGCGCTGAAGATTTGAATCTTTGAAATGCGCTGAGGTCTGACATATCAGGCAGAATGGTTTGCCATCACGTTCAACAAAAAATAGAAACTTTCCCACTCTGATTAAAACGTCCTGTGTTCATCTACGTATTTTCGTTTTGCTGTGCATCTTTTCCCTGCCATTTCGAGAGCCCAATTGACACTCATAGTTTAAAGAAATGTGTTTGCCCATCCTACTTTGTGGAATTTCACCACATGCGCTTTTGACCAAAATACCAAATTGAACTCAAGTGAAGCCAACACGCACAACCCCCCCCCCCCCCCCCCCCCCCCCCCACACACACACACACACACACAAATGTTGATATGAACATAAAAGAGCCGCATGCGGTTCGGGAGTTGCGGCTTGGCCAAACCTGTACTATACAACTTTATTTGTATAAAATTTTCACAACAGCTGTCACACAAACAAAGCGGGAAAAACCGAAGACGTGCGTGTTCCGCCCACGCTGGATTTATTTGCACCTTTGAAAAGACACCGTATTGCCGCAGATGTGGCAAAGAGTACTTTTGGGCATCTGAGACGGAAGGATGTCCAAAGCATCACGTCACCTGCTCTGGTAGGCATGGTGGTGGGACGTTGAGGTCAACCGCTTTGGGGTTGGCTGACTCTTTGATCGCAGGATGCCACACACTTGAAGACAGAAGCAGAAAAGCAGAGCTAAATGCAAAATGTACTCACCGGTGACTCCAATTTTTTTCCCCCCTGAAGAAACAGCTGGACGGGTGGCCCCGGCTGGCCAGTGGGACTCTTGTTATTCTGACCCTTTTTAGTGCGCGTTTGGGGCAACAACCGTTTTTTGTGGCGCTCTCTTCTGGTTCAAAAGTGCCCTGCATGTGAATTTGCTTTTCCTGCCTTCTGATTGGATGAGCGCCGGTGTGACGCGGTGCCTCTGTCACCGTGGCGGGGGGTATACGTTGGCATCGGAGCGTCTGCCAACGTCTGAGACCGGCTGGCAGTGTATCGGAGGTGTCGAGTGCGGTGCCGCTGGAGCTCACTCACCAGCTGGTGTTAGGGCCACAGAATGAAGGCCAAGGAGAAGAATAGAAAGAGAAACAGAAACTTCTCCTCCAATTGTTTGATTTGTCTCTTCTGAGCTTCGATGAATTCTTTCAGCTCTTTGTTCCTCTAGGACGGACAAATGGAAAGTGGCATTCAAAAGCCAGTAAGCGTGCAAGTAAGTGCCGGGCTGGCTTTGGGCCCTTACCTGTTGCGCGCTGTGCAGCAGATCCATTCTCTCTTGGAGGATGCAAGCGTCGCGCTCCCTCAACTCGCACATCAGGGCTCGCTTCCATTGGTCCACGGCGCTCCTAAGCTCTTCTCTCTGATCCGCCGTCAGCACGTCATTCACGCCAGCGTGGCTGGCTTTTTCGCCGTCCGTGGCGGGGCAGTCCCGCTGCGGTAGCGCCTCGTACAACATGGCCTCCAGCTCCAGGATCCTCTGGGCCGCAATCCTCGTCCATCAGTGGTCCGGCGGGAGATTTGAGGGCGGCTTACCTTATGAGCCTGGTCCATGGAACACTTCCTGAAGTCCAACTCTTCATCCAGGTAGCCCTTCTGCTTGCAGAACATATCCTAGCACAGCTCAAGGTCAGAATTGTTGGGGCACATTGCCGGAGTTCCCCTTGGCTGATGTCGCGTGTCTGTCTACCTTCTCACTTTCAATGTCCAACATCTTCTGTTGAAGTGCTGACTTGGTCACTTTGATGTATTCTAACCACTGAGGAAAGGCTGCTGTCACATAAGCAGAATGCGAGAGCGTGCGTGGACGTGCGCGTTACCTTCTCGGCTAGGGTGAGAAGGGTCCTGGCGTGAATCACGACCACCTGCTCCTCGTTGGTGAGATTCTGCAAGAGCCCAAAGGCACAGCGTCAACAAGCTTCTTTCAGCGCAAAGCCTTCCAAAAGTCACATTTGAGCCGCCGAGTCTCGTGGAGTGCGAACATAAGGAGTTCGACATACACTTACGGCGTTATAGCCCAGGATGTCCAGCTTCTTCATCAGATCACTGATGACGATGTCCGGGGGAAAGGCGCAAGGAGCAATGTAAGGTGTTCTGGGACCTCGGGTTAAGGTTAGGGTTGCGAGGGACGCCTTACGTACGCTCACGCCCTCGGCCTCGCAGTAGATCTGCAAAGGGCTGAGGCCGTCTGGGAAACGGACTTGCAGAAACTTCAAGACGGGGGAGCGCCACTCCCTCTCCTGAAAGGCAGAGGCATGCATCCGTCCGTCCGTCCGTCCGTCCGTCCGTCACATCTCTGGCCTCAACACGCTTGTGCGAGTCTTCCCACCTCCAGCTCCAGGATGCGGAACTCAAGCAGTTCGTTTTGGTCTCGGATATCCTGGATGTGCTCTTTCAGACGCGCTTCTTCCGCCTCCATCCGCCTGACCTGAAAAGACAGTCAGACCTCATCTGCGGGGCTTCCCGACAGGTGTGACGCCAAGCGACTCCGCCCAGCGCCTTTCTTTCCGTCACCTTTTCGGCCAACTGCTGATTGCTCTGACGCAGCAGCTGCTTCTCCTCCACCCACTTGACATTCTAGAAGAGACAAACGCGTGGACAGCTTTGGAATGTTGTGTCATTTTCATCCACAAATTCTTTGGTTGACTGGAAAATGACATTTGCTTTTCTCCGCATTTTCCCAGCCACGTTCGGGGGGGGGGGGGGGGTTGGTCCAGTAATGCCAGACGGATGAGTGACTGAAGAATGTAGCTATTTTGTCTGAGAAAAAGGTGTGCTCATTGATGAGCTTACCTGTCCTTGTTGCTTCAGCGCTGACTCCAGATCTGCTACTCTGCTTTGATAGTGACCCATTTCTACCATCAGCTTTTCTCTGGTCTGAAAGGAGGAGGAGGGAGGCTCCTCCTCCTCCTTTCAGACCAGAGAACACCCGAGGCTGGGTGAGAACGGGGAGGCTGCGACCCGGCCGGGGGTTGCGGGAAGGGGCGCCACCTTGATCTCCTTCTCGGCGTCGTAGTCCCCTTTCGCTGGTCTGGGCTAGCAGAGCGTAGGCTCGTTGCAGCGCTTGATATTCTTGCGTCAGCTGGCGGTAGCGAAGCTCCGCCTCTTCATGCACACACCAATGCAACACAGCACTAGTACCAGAATCAGTCAGACCGGCGACAAAGCACCCGCGACGCAAAGACGAGTCCGATTCCAGGCTGAAGAGGAATGTTTGGTGCCAATACGCTGGCAGAAATGGCGGGCTACCTCTTCGGGTTCCGTGTCGGGGGTTCTGTCGGTGTGAAAAGACAAGGACGATCCGTCCGAGTCCACCAACACGTCTTCGTCGTAGCCGTAAAATGTTTCGATGACCTGCGGGCGCGGAAGCAAACATCTCTCTGAACAAACTGAAGCGACACCTCACGATGAATCGACGAGAGGAACGATAGCGAGAAAAAGGCCATTTCATCTTGCGCAACACCAAGCAGCCGCAAACAAACAGACTCACCTTGCAGGACCTCACGCTTTGTTCCTCCTCAGAGATTCTCGACGTCGGTATCGTAGCAGCAAATCTCTCTCCTGTCGACACAAATAATCCGCCTTTGAGATTCTTTGGATGCAAAGGGAACGAACGGCTCCGGCGCAGAAACAAACGCGACTCACAATGACATTTCTGACATGAGCTCCTGTCTCCAGAGCCTGAAAAACACGTCACCGGCGATGATTGGAGGGACGCTCGTCTTTTCCAAAAGTGACAACTACAGGGTGTGTCAGGGTTTTCCAGATTATCTTTATCGTATCATTGTGTTGCTTTGACTTTGACTGCGACCTGTAATAAATAATATTATTTATCCCTTATTTATCCCTATCGCTTATCCCTTCCTACACAAAGTCGTAAAACACCCCTTGCTATGTTTTGACTAGAGGTCAAGGGCTTCCTCTATTCAATCCACTCTTACACCCACCCTGTTTCTCTTAATTAAAATGCTCGTGCAGGAGCCGAGAGTCAGACTTCATTCGTACAACGGATGGACTCTCCACCTGCAGGTGTCCAAAAGAACTTACTTGTCTCCCGTGTGGTTCTTGCAAAATAAGTTGGAGCGAGCGCAACTCTAACAGGGTGCATTTTGCCACTAGCTGCCTACGGACAATGACGTCGCGCTCGCGGCTCATGGTTGACGGGCTGAGCAGCCGGGCAAGTCCGTCGTTTTCAGCGCACAGCGAGTGGCAAAGGCGCTGACAAAACGGGAGCTTTGAGCTGCTGAAAACGGCAAAACAAGTCTAAAGCGTGTTCAAACGCGTGCGCACAATGTTCCTGCTTGAAAGGTCGGAATTTAAGGGGCCAATTTTTTGGATGGCGGCCGCCGGCCAAGCTTTGGACGGAAAAGGTTTCCTGGCGACAGCGAGCGAGCGCGGCGCTGCCGTACGTGCACCGAGTCGCCTGCCTGAAGACCTTGGACAAGTCGTCGATGATGTGCCGCTGCTCCACAACTTGAAGGAACTCCATTTCACCGTCCTGCTGGCCGCAACCGCGGTCCAGGTCATTGAGCGAACTAGGCCTTCTCTGTGGAACACAAATGCAGTGGACTCTGTTGGCACGCCGCCGTTGTCCGCGTCGACTTACCAAGCTTGCCATCTCCTCGTTCTCCTGGGTGACAAAGCGCACTTTGTTTTCAAGGCGACACAGCACCAGCGAGAGTTCTTCATTCTTCCTGCTCAGGCGTTTGTTTTTGTACAGGAGTGGCAGAAACTGGCTTTCTGTTTCTCTCAGTCGCTTTAGCTGCAAGCATGAAGTGCGGGATGTGAAAGACGCACAACACGCGGGCCAGAACGTATCCATTCCTTTTGCATCGGTTTGAACGGAATCGTGGCTTTGGCTCCCAATACAAGACATCTACCAGGCAACCGACTCGCCGCGCCGCTCAACTAATAAGCAAGCGCAATGGGTGCCTCGCTGGATGGCGCGCATCAAACGTAGCGCAAACCTTCAAGCGTGCCGTCAATAAATTACCAGTTCATTGCGCTCTTCAGAAAGCAGGGCGTTTCGATCCTCCAGTTTCCTGATGACTGCGCTGAGCTCAGCGATTTTCAGATGAAACCGTCGCGTGTCCCGATCCTCCTGAGACTGAAAACGCCCCGCAACACACACACACAAGCACTCGTTCAAAGTTCAAAACTGTTTTTGTGCTACCTTCCTCCAGCAACGAACTAAGTCATGCGTACTGCAAGTGTGTGATGAGGTGGCTTACGCAATGAAGAGGATTGCTAGTAGCGGCGTTGACCCCACTTCCAGGGTAGTTTAGGCCCGCCCTTTGGGAATCCCTCAGGGCAGCGATCTGCTGCTCGGCAGCCTGAGTCTGCAGCTGAAGGCGGTGGACGTGGCCGGCCCCAGGGCTTCATCCAAAACACTAACCGCTCTGTCTTTCAGCTTGATCTCATCCGTCTGGATGTACAAACGGGGAGCGCTCAGGCAGGCGGGCAAACTCATTTGCCAGAATTGTGACAAAAACAAAGAGAGCAACCGGCCAATTTTTTTCTGGAATCGACTAGAACACCTTTGCTGTGACAAAAGCGAAGCGAGCAACCGGACATTTTCTTCTTGTGAAATAGAATAGAATAGAATGCCTTAGGTGTCATTGCACTGCAGGTATACAACGAAATTGGGAACATAGCCACGCACCGCGCATCTGATCAGTCCTACCAGTCGGCGGATCTCCCTCTCGCAGTCTCTCTTGGTTCGGCTCAGCTCCTCCCGATGCTGGTGATGAGCCGATCGGAGCTCGGCCGCTCGGGACTGCCAGGCCTGCTGGGCCGCTGCCAGGGCTTCTTCCGCGCTCCTGGTGGAGGCGACACCGCTCGGTCTCCCGACACCGCCGCGTCTCCTCCACCTCCGCCAGCAAAGCGCCCCCCCTCCTCACCTGAGCAGACATTGCGCCACACCGGGCCGTTGAGACCGCAACGGAGCGCCGCGACGCTTACTGGGGACAAGCTACACAATACGGTAGCGGCCGCATCGAAGCCCGACGTGGCGTGCGGATAGTCAGACACGGATAGAGCGGATCACCTTGTCCATGGAGCCGTCCCTCAGGCTGAGGACCAAGGCATTCAGTCGCTGGATCTCTCCATCTTTGATTTTGATCACTCTCATCAGCTCCATTTCATGCTGCCGCAGTAATGTCTCCCTGGTAATGGCTAACTCTTTCTGCTTCTCCTCATGGAGTTTGCTTTTGAGTTCCGTCATGGCGGCGGTGGCACGGTGGTGCTCCGCCCGCAGGTCCTGACTTCTCTCTCTCTCCAGACAGCTGACCTGACATGACTTAGACTTAGACAAACTTTATTGTCATCTTGTCTGCACATGGTGCATACAAAACGAAATTCCGTTGCATACGTCTTACAACAAAGTAGTGATATTGCAGTTGAATAGAAGTAACATATCCTATGAAAATATATATATATACATATATACTATATATATATATATATATATATATTAAAAATAAGTATAAAGTGCAGCAGTGATAATTATGCAATAGTGCAAGTAGGCAAAACAGTATTCAAGAGTGTGCAGAGGAATGCTAAACCATGTATTAAACTTCTATTTAAAGGGTTTATACAAGTTCAGTAAAGTTGGTAGTGCGAGATAGTGCAAGATAGAGGTCCGTAGTGTCATAAAGTACAGTTCTGTGAATGTGTGATGCAGAGTTCAGTTTAGAGCTCAACAGTTCTAGTGTTCAACAGTCTGATGACAGCAGGGAAAAAGCTGTTGCAGAACCTGGTGGACCTGCAGCGGATGCTGCAAACCTCTTCCCAGAGGGCAGCAGGGAGAACAGTCCATGGTGGGGGTGTGATGGGTCATTGATGATGTTACGGGCACGGGACATGCAGCGCTGAGATGAAATGTCCTGAATGGAGGGAAGAGGAGCCCCTATGATCCTCTCTGCTGTCCTCACCACTCTCCTCACGTTCTTCCAATCGGAGGCGGTGCAGCCTCCACACCACACAGAGAGACAGCTTGTCAGAATGCTCTCTATGGTGCTCCTGTAGAACGTCCTCATGATGGGTGGGGGCAGGTGGGCTCTCCTCATCCTCCGCAGGAAGTACAAGCGCTTCTGTGCCCTCTTGACCAGTGCCGTAGTGTTCATAGTCCAGGTGAGGTCTTCTGTGATGTGGACCCCCAGGAATTTGGTGGTGCTGACCACCTCCACAGCTGAGCTGTTGATGATCAGTGGAGCGTGGTGAGGCTGTTTTTTCCTGAAGTCGACGATGATCTCCTTCATCTTCTCCTCATTCAGGATCAGGCTGTTTTCTCTGCACCAGCCCACCAGCTGCTCCACCTCCTCTCTGTAGTCCAGGTCGTTGTTGTCTCTGATGAGCCCCACCACCGTTGTGTCGTCTGCTGACTTCACGATGTGATTGGTGGTGAACCTGAGGACGCAGTCGTGTGTCATCAGGGTGCACAGCAGGGGGCTCAGGACGCAGCCCTGAAGGGAGCCTGTGCTGAGGGTGATGACATCAGAGGTGTTCTGTCCGACCCGGACTGACTGAGGTCTGTTGGTGAGGAAGTCTAGCAGCCAGTTGCGAAGGGGGGTGTTGAAGCCCAGGTGTTCCAATTTTCCTACCAGATGCTGTGGGATGATGGTGTTAAACGCTGAGCTGAAGTCCAGGAACAGCCTCCGCACATGGGTGTTCTTCTCCTCCAGGTGAGCCAGGCTCAGGTGAAGAACGGAGGAGATGGCGTCCTGAGTGGAGCGGTTTTGCCGGTCGGCAAACTGGAACGGGTCAAATAATAGGGGGAGTCTGGAAACGATGTGACCTTTAAGCAGCCTTTCGAAGCACTTCATCATAACCGGAGTCAGTGCAACAGGCCGGTAATCATTAAATGAGGTGATTTGAGGTTTCTTCGGCACCGGAATGATGGAGGCAGTCTTAAAGCACGCCGGCACTGTGGCTTGGCCCAGCGAGGTGTTAAAAATGTCTGTGATGACCCCAGCCAGATGACTTGCACATTCCCTGAACACACGCCCAGGAATGTTGTCGGGGCCAGGGGCCTTACAGGGGTTGACTCTCCTCAGGGTCTTCAACACATCGGCGGAGTCAAGGCAGAGTACCTCCTCTTCCTGATGGGGGACAGTTTTAACTGCTGGAGTGCCGTTTAGTGCCTCGAACCTCCCAAAGAAGTTATTTAGACCATTTAGAAAGTCAGCATCAACTACACCCACCGGGGGGGGGGGAGGGTGAGTTGTAGTCTGTAATCGCCCGTATGCCTTGCCACATACTCCTGATGTTTTTGACGTCGTGGAAACGATCCTGAAATTTTCGACTGCGGTCTCGCTTCGCTATCCTGATGGCACGGTTCAAGTTGGCTCTCGCTGTCCTCAGTGTCTCCTTGTCGCCAGACTTGAAGGCAGAGTTCCGCGCTCGTAGCGTTTGACGTACCTCCTCAGTCATCCAGGGTCGTTGGTTGCCCCGGGTGATGATATTCTTAGTGGTGCTGACGTCCTCGGTGCATTTGTTGATGTAGGCTGACACAGTCATGGCACACGCATGTCTAATCTACATCGGGAAAACTGGGAGGGAGGGAGGGAGGCAGGCAGGGAGGCAGGCAGGGAGGCAGGCAGGGAGGCAGGCAGTGTCTGTCTGTTGAGGTTTTCACCTTGTTCTTCTCCTGCTGAAGTTCTAACTGGACGTCCATCAGTTTGGTTCTCAGCTCGTCATTGGCGGCCTGAAGGGCGTCCGTTCGCTCCGCCTTGGCCCGCCCTGCCGGAGCTCGTTTGGACATCTCTTACTCGAGTCTCGCCCGGTCGTCAGTCAGAGATCACAACATTTGTACCTGGAGAGCACAAACGCAGCGCTGTTTTCCACTGGCTTCGAACTCAACTTCAATCGGTACCGTAACTTACAACATCATAAACATAGAACTAGCTTGACTTATTCATTGAATAATGCATTTGGTTCTTCAAAACTGCATCACGCAACATAGCGTGACCGAGACGGCCGTTATCCACCTGCGTGAAGTTATTTGGTGAAATGAATGAGATGTTTAAGACACCATCGTTCTGTCTCTATGTAGATGAAGGTAAATAATCGATTGCTGAAGGTCCAAAGGTGTTGTGATAAACAAATAAACATATTAGTGATTAGTGACATATTTGTGATAAACATATTAGGCAGGATAATCACATATGTTAACGTGACTGCCCACACTGTATTTATTTATGGTTATTTGTTAAATCGAGTACTGTTAGACATGAAATAGGAAGTGTTTAACATAAATGGAAGACGAAAGGGGTACTCACCATTGTAGCTCCTGCTGGTCAATGATACGAGCCTCTTCTTGCAGTGGAAAACATACAGCCAACAAACACCGTGGAACCTAAAGGAATGAAATTAAACATTAACATTTAGCCTCAACCAACATTCACAGATACAACGCAACGCAAACTACACAAACGTAAATCTTTTTAAACACAATGAGTTGTACTTACCGTGTACGCTCTAGACGGTCCACTTGCAAGCGGAAAATAAAGATATTTCTGTTGATAATCGTCGTGTTTGTATCCGGTGTCTCGCTCAAGGCCATTGCGCCCACAGATTTGAATTTTGGCGAGAGTTCAGCCTATTGACGTCATTTCCGCGGTGTAATACCCGTATATCTGAAACGGCAAAGTTAAGAGTAGAGTTAAATAAAGTTTTTAGTCAACGCAATAATTTACAACCGTTGACCAGTCGAAATAATCGTCGAAATTTGGCGTCTGTGGCTGGAAGCAGACGCCGAGTTCGACATTCCTCCCAAACGCCACACTCCCTTGCTTTTCAGGGCTAAAAAAAAACAGTTGTAATTACCTTGTACGCTCTAGACGGTCAAGTTGCAAGCTGAAAACAAAAATATTTGCCTTGTTAGTCATCGTGTTACTAACAGCTGTGTCTTGTTTGCCAGAACTGCCGCTTTCCTACTTCCTGTTGCAAGCCACGCCCACGGATTATAATTTTGCCGTGAGTTCCGCCTATTGACGTCATGTCCGCGTCACATGACTGCGACGTAATATTATCTAAAACTGTTTGTGCGGTATTGTGTTGTTCTGTGCGGTATTGTGTTATTCTGTGCGGCGTCGTGTTGTTCTGTGCGGCGTCGTGTTGTTCAGTGCGACGTCGTGTTGTTCAGTGCGGCATGGTGTTGTTCAGTGCGGCATGGTGTTGTTCAGTGCGGCATGGTGTTGTTCAGTGCGGCATAATGTTGTTCAGTGCGGCATAATGTTGTTCAGTGCGGCATGGTGTTGTTCAGTGCGGCATGGTGTTGTTCAGTGCGGCATGGTGTTGTTCAGTGCGGCATAATGTTGTTCAGTGCGCCATAATGTTGTTCAGTGCGGCATGGTGTTGTTCAGTGCGGGATGGTGTTGTTCAGTGCAGGATGGTGTTGTTCAGTGCGGCACGGTGTTGTTCAATGCGGCATGGTGTTGTTCAGTGCGGGATGGTGTTGTTCAGTGCGGCATGGTGTTGTTCAGTGCGGCATAATGTTGTTCAGTGCGGCATGGTGTTGTTCAGTGCGGCATGGTGTTGTTCAGTGCGGCATGGTGTTGTTCAGTGCGGCATGGTGTTGTTCAGTGCGGAATGGTGTTGTTCAGTGCGGCATGGTGTTGTTCAGTCCGGGATGGTGTTGTTCAATGCGGGATCGTGTTGTTCAGTGCAGGATGGTGTTGTTCAGTGCAGGATGGTGTTGTTCAGTGCGGAATGGTGTTGTTCAGTGCGGCATGGTGTTGTTCAGTGCGGCATGGTGTTGTTCAGTGCAGGATGGTGTTGTTCAATGCGGGATGGTGTTGTTCAGTGCGGGATGGTGTTGTTCAGTGCAGGATGGTGTTGTTCAGTGCGGCATGGTGTTGTTCAATGCGGCATGGTGTTGTTCAGTGCAGGATGGTGTTGTTCAGTGCGGCATGGTGTTGTTCAATGCGGCATGGTGTTGTTCAATGCGGCATGGTGTTGTTCAGTGCGGCATGGTGTTGTTCAGTGCGGCATGGTGTTGTTCAGTGCAGCGTAATGTTGTTCAGTGCGGCATGGTGTTGTTCAGTGCGGAATGGTGTTGTTCAGTGCGGCATGGTGTTGTTCAGTGCAGGATGGTGTTGTTCAGTGCGGCATGGTGTTGCTCAGTGCGGCATGGTGTTGTTCAGTGCGGGATGGTGTTGTTCATTGCGGCATGGTGTTGTTCATTGCGGCATGGTGTTGTTCAGTGCGGCATGGTGTTGTTCAGTGCGGCATAATGTTGTTCAGTGCGCCATAATGTTGTTCAGTGCGGCATGGTGTTGTTCAGTGCGGGATGGTGTTGTTCAGTGCAGGATGGTGTTGTTCAGTGCGGCATGGTGTTGTTCAGTGCGGCATGGTGTTGTTCAGTGCGGCATAATGTTGTTCAGTGCGGCATAATGTTGTTCAGTGCGGGATGGTGTTGTTCATTGCGGCATGGTGTTGTTCAGTGCGGCATGGTGTTGTTCAGTGCGGCATGGTGTTGTTCAGTGCGGGATGGTGTTGTTCAGTGCAGGATGGTGTTGTTCAGTGCGGCATGGTGTTGTTCAGTGCGGCATGGTGTTGTTCATTTCGGCATAATGTTGTTCAGTGCGGCATAATGTTGTTTAGTGCGGCATGGTGTTGTTCAGTGCGGGATGGTGTTGTTCAGTGCGTTATAATGTTGTTCAGTGCGGCATGGTGTTGTTCAGTGCGGCATGGTGTTGTTCAGTGCGGCATGGTGTTGTTCAGTGCGGCATAATGTTGTTCAGTGCGGCATAATGTTGTTCAGTGCGGCATGGTGTTGTTCAGTGCGGGATGGTGTTGTTCAGTGCGGGATGGTGTTGTTCAGTGCGGCATGGTTTTCAATGCGGAATGGTGTTGTTCAGTGCAGGATGGTGTTGTTCAGTGCGGCATGGTGTTGTTCAGTGCGGCATAATGTTGTTCAGTGCGGCATGGTGTTGTTCAGTGCGGCATGGTGTTGTTCAGTGCGGCATGGTGTTGTTCAGTGCGGCATAATGTTGTTCAGTGCGGCATGGTGTTGTTCAGTGCGGCATGGTGATGTTCAGTGCGGCATAATGTTCAGTGCGGCATAATGTTGTTCAGTGCGGCATGGTGTTGTTCAGTGCGGGATGGTGTTGTTCAGTGCAGGATGGTGTTGTTCAGTGCGGCATGGTGTTCAGTGCGGGATGGTGTCTTTCAGTGCGGCATGGTGTCGTTCAGTGCGGCATGGTGTCTTTCAGTGCGGCATGGTGTCGTTCAGTGAGGCATGGTGTTGTTCAGTGCGGCATGGTGTTGTTTAGTGCGGCATGGTGTTGTTCAGTGCGGGATGGTGTTGTTCAGTGTGGCATGGTGTTCAGTGCGGCATGGTGTTGTTCAGTGCGGTATCGTGTTGTTCAGTGCGGTATCGTGTTTCTCAGTGCGGTATCGTGTTGTTCAGTGCAGTATCGTTGTGTTGTTCGTATTGTGTTTAACACTTAGCCTCTAACACTTAGCCTCTAACACTTAGCCTCTAGCATCTAGAAGGTAAATAAATAGGAAGGAAGGACTCACCGGTGACGTCTTCGCCCACGTCCAAGCGTTGTACTTTGTATTTTCATCCTTCTGACAGTGGAAAACATAGCCAACAAACACCGTGGAACCTAAACGAATGAAAGAAAACTATCATTTGGCCACAACCAACATTCACAGATACAACACAATGTGACGTGCGGGGTTGAGGTTAAAGGTTGAGTGAAGGGCCCTCGTTTTAAACTACTTTTTTGAAAAGGATTGGGAACAAGTAAGACGTATTTAATTTATTTAATGGGAAGTAGTAAGAGCTATTGAATTTAATCTATGTATTATATTCTATTGTATTGTATTCTGTTGTATTCTTTTGGATTGTATTCACACTAACCCCACTAAAACTTCAGCCCACAAAAACTCGCCTCTGGCGCCTAGCCTCTGGCACTTAGCCTCTAACACTTAGCCTTTAACACTTAGCCTTTAACACTTAGCCTTTAACACTTAGCCTAGAAGGTGAATAAATAGGGTTAAAGGTTGAGTGAAGGGACCTCGTTTTAAACTACTTTTTTGTAAAGGAGTGGGAACAAGTAAGACGTATTTAATTTATTTAATGGGAAGTAGTAAGACTTATTAAATTTATTTAATCTACTTTTCTTCCCAGGCAAAATTTGATGTGCTGCAATTCCAAATTTCCAAAGTGAATGAAGGAATGAAGTCCTTTAAATTATGATTTTGTATAAATACTAGGCATTAACACAAAATCGACGGCACAAAATGGGCAGACTTTACTTGTTTGAAAAGGACTGGTTACAAGACAGACTTTTTTAATTTATTTAATGGGAAGAAGACTTATTTAGTTTAATTGATCTATTTTTGTTCCCTGGCAAAATTCGATTTGCTGCAATTCCAAATTTCCAAAGTGAATGAAGGAAAGAAGTCGTTTAAATTATGATTTTGTTTAAATACTAGGCATAGACACAAAATCTACGGCACAAAATGGGCAGACTTTACTTGTTTGAAGAGGACTGGTTACAAGACAGACTTTTCTGATTTATTTAATGGGAAGAAGACTTATTTAGTTTATTTAATCTATTTTTGTTCCCTGGCAAAATTGGATTTGCTGAAATTGTATTTTGCCAAATCTTGCCTTGAGACCTGATAGGAAGTATTAAACGCTTAGTTAAATCAATACAAGTTGGTAATAAGAGCGAGTAATGTTGGTTGAACCGATGAATGAAGGTTGAAAGCAATTTAAATTATGACTTTGTATAAATACTAGATATTAACAGAACATCTACTGCGCGAAATGGGCAGAGTTTACTTGTTTGAGAAGGAGTGGCTTATTCAAAACTAAGATTTATTTAATCTGTTTGTTCCCAGGCAAAATTGGATGTGATGCAATTCCAAATTTCACCACATGATGGTGCCCAATTTTGACTTCATAGGACATATTAAACACTTAGCTTGTTATTATGTTCAAGGTAATCAGATTTGTTTATTATTCTAATGGCCTCTTCAAAACTATTCTGGATTACTACTTTGGATCTATTCTACATTACTTGGCAACAACATACTCTGTAACAGATTAGGCAGTATAATCATATCTGTTAACTTGAGAGTGCCCACACTCAATCTACTTATCGTGATGTGTTAAATCAATTACTGTTAGACATTATTTGTCTGATAATCTACCAAATCTTTGAATTGAAGAATTTGTGATTTAATTAATAGCTTGTTGTTATGTTAAGGGTAATCAGACTTGTATATAATTCTAATGGCCTTCTTTTGAAAACTATTCTGAATTACAACTTTGGATCTTATATTACTTTGCAACAATCTACTCCGTGACAGATTAGGCAGTATAATCACATATGTTAACTTCAGTGCCCACACTGTATTTATTTATGGTTATTTGTTAAATCAAGTACTGTTAGACATGAAATAGGAAGTGTTTAACATAAATGTTATGGCTACTCACCATTGTAGCTCGCTCCTGGTCAATGATACGAGCCTCTTCTTGCAGTGGAAAACTTGCAGCCAACAAACACCGTGGAACCTAAAGGAATGAAATTAAACATTAACATTTCGCCTCGACCAATTTTCACACGTACAACGCAACGCGGCTACACTTCTGCTATTACAAACGTAAATCTCCTTAAACACAATGAGTGTTACTTACCGTGTACGCTCTAGACGGTCCAGTTGCAAGCAGAAAATAAAGATATTTCTGTTGATAATCGTCGCTGCTCAGTGGCTCACGGCCATCGCGCCAACAGATTTGAATTTTGGCGGAGGTTCGGGCAATTACGTCATATCCACGGCACATGACTGCGACGTAATACCCGCTTATCTGAAACGGCAGTTAAAAGTAGAGTTACATCAAGTTTTCTTGGAACCTAAACGAATGAAAGAAAACTATCATTTGGCCACAACCAACATTCACAGATACAACACAACGTGCGGGGTTGGGGTTAAAGATTGAGTGAAGGGCCCTCGTTTTAAACTACTGTTTTGAAAAGGAGTGGGAACAAGTAAGACGTATTTAATTTATTTAATGGGAAGTAGTAAGACTTATTAAATTTATTTAATCTACTTTTCTTCCCAGGCAAAATTTGATGTGCTGCAATTCCAAATTTCCAAAGTGAATGAAGGAATGAAGTCCTTTAAATTATGATTTTGTATAAATACTAGGCATTAACACAAAATCGACGGCACAAAATGGGCAGACTTTACTTGTTTGAAAAGGACTGGTTACAAGACAGACTTTTTTAATTTATTTAATGGGAAGAAGACTTATTTAGTTTAATTGATCTATTTTTGTTCCCTGCCAAAATTCGATTTGCTGCAATTCCAAATTTCCAAAGTGAATGAAGGAAAGAAGTCGTTTAAATTATGATTTTGTTTAAATACTAGGCATAGACACAAAATCTACGGCACAAAATGGGCAGACTTTACTTGTTTGAAGAGGACTGGTTACAAGACAGACTTTTCTGATTTATTTAATGGGAAGAGGACTTATTTAGTTTATTTAATCTATTTTTGTTCCCTGGCAAAATTGGATTTGCTGAAATTGTATTTTGCCAAATCTCGATTTGAGACCTGATAGGAAGTATTAAACGCTTAGTTAAATCAATACAAGTTGGTAATAAGAGCGAGTAATGTTGGTTGAACCGATGAATGAAGGTTGAAAGCAATTTAAATTATGACTTTGTATAAATACTAGATATTAACAGAACATCTACTGCGCAAAATGGGCAGAGTTTACTTGTTTGAGAAGGAGTGGCTTATTCAAAACTAAGATTTATGTAATCTGTTTGTTCCCAGGCAAAATTGGATGTGATGCAATTCCAAATTTCACCACATGATGGTGCCCAATTTTGACTTCATAGGACATATTAAACACTTAGCTTGTTATTATGTTCAAGGTAATCAGATTTGTTTATCATTCTAATGGCCTCTTCAAAACTATTCTGGATTACTACTTTGGATCTATTCTACATTACTTGGCAACAACATACTCTGTAACAGATTAGGCAGTATAATCACATATGTTAACTTGAGAGTGCCCACACTCAATCTACTTATCGTGATGTGTTAAATCAATTACTGTTAGACATTATTTGTCTGATAATCTACCAAATCTTTGAATTGAAGAATTTGTGATTTAATTAATAGCTTGTTCAGGGTAATCAGACTTGTATATAATTCTAATGGCCTTCTTTTGAAAACTATTCTGAATTACAACTTTGGATCTTATATTACTTTGCAACAATCTACTCCGTGACAGATTAGGCAGTATAATCACATATGTTAACTTCAGTGCCCACACTGTATTTATTTATGGTTATTTGTTAAATCAAGTACTGTTAGACATGAAATAGGAAGTGTTTAACATAAATGTTATGGCTACTCACCATTGTAGCTCGCTCCTGGTCAATGATACGAGCCTCTTCTTGCAGTGGAAAACTTGCAGCCAACAAACACCGTGGAACCTAAAGGAATGAAATTAAACATTAACATTTCGCCTCGACCAATTTTCACACGTACAACGCAACGCGGCTACACTTCTGCTATTACAAACGTAAATCTCCTTAAACACAATGAGTGTTACTTCACTGGTTTCTTTTATATCAAACAAATTGTTTTAGGTTATTCACCTGACATGTTTCGGCGGTTTCTTCCGCCTTCATCAGAGTGTCACAGATGTGATAGTGACGCATCTTTATCAGCTGATGGATGAAGGCGTGGCTCACCTGTCAGATTTGACAGGTGAGCCACGCCCTCTGCTGTCCATTCACCTCTCCAGAATGCTGTTCCAGGTTGTAGAGAGCATATAGGCTCCCTCATCCCTGTTGATGGTTCTCGGGCCCCGCTTGCGGATCTCAATGGCCTCCCTGATCCAACGCTGATGTTTATTTTCTTCAGTGCGGATGACTCTGGCCTTTTCCCAGTTCATGATGTGGTTTTCTCTTTTACAGTGATCGGTTATGGCTGACTTGTAGTGCTCCTGTTCTGCTTGTAGTTTTATTGCTCTTGTTTGTCTTGTTGCCGTCTCCTTCTCACACTCCTTCTTGTGTTCTATTTTTCTTGTGATGAAGTTCCTCCCTGTCTCTCCAATGTATGATTTATTGCATGATTTGCATGGAATTTCGTATATGGAATTGCATTTGTTTTCCGGGTTGACTTTGTCTTTTGGGTGGACCAGTATTCGACGGAGTGTTGTATGTGGTTTGATAGGTGTGGTTATGTTATGTTTATTCATGGCTCTTTTGATGCGTTCCGTAATTCCTCTGACATACGGCAAAATCACCATTCCACTGGGTTCTTGTTTCCGTGTTTGTTTCTTTCTTTTCCCCTGTGTTTTGTATCCTTTGTTTTTTACCTGTTCTGCACCTTTGGTTATTGCCCATTGTGGATACTGACATTTTTTAAGTGCCTGTTGTATGTATTGTTCTTCCTGTGCTACGTCCTCCGGATCCGTGATTATTGTTGTGCGTTCATATAGTGTTCTGACAACTGACAGTTTATGTATAGTGGGATGTTCTGATGTCCAGAGGAGGTATTGGTCGGTGTGTGTGGGTTTTCTGTGTACTTTTATTTTTATGTCTCCGTTGTTTGTATGGTGTATGTTGATGTCTAGAAAGGCTATGGCTTGGTCTGTCTCTGGGAAAAGGCCAGAGTCATCCGCACTGAAGAAAATAAACATCAGCGTTGGATCAGGGAGGCCATTGAGATCCGCAAGCGGGGCCCGAGAACCATCAACAGGGGTGAGGGAGCCTATATGCTCTCTACAACCTGGAACAGCATTCTGGAGAGGTGAATGGACAGCAGAGGGCGTGGCTCACCTGTCAAATCTGACAGGTGAGCCACGCCTTCATCCATCAGCTGATAAAGATGCGTCACTATCACATCTGTGACACTCTGATGAAGGCGGAAGAAACCGCCGAAACATGTCAGGTGAATAACCTAAAACAATTTGTTTGATATAAAAGAAACCAGTGAAGTGATTAAATAAGGAAAAACAAAATGAACTTAGTACAAGTACAATGAGTGTTACTTACCGTGTACGCTCTAGACGGTCCAGTTGCAAGCAGAAAATAAAGATATTTCTGTTGATAATCGTCGCTGCTCAGTGGCTCACGGCCATCGCGCCAACAGATTTGAATTTTGGCGGAGGTTCGGGCAATTACGTCATATCCGCGGCATTTGACTGCGACGTAATACCCGCTTATCTGAAACGGCAGTTAAAAGTAGAGTTACATCAAGTTTTCTTGGAACCTAAACGAATGAAAGAAAACTATCATTTGGCCACAACCAACATTCACAGATACAACACAACGTGCGGGGTTGAGGTTAAAGATTGAGTGAAGGGCCCTCGTTTTAAACTACTGTTTTGAAAAGGAGTGGGAACAAGTAAGACGTATTTAATTTATTTAATGGGAAGTAGTAAGACTTATTAAATTTATTTAATCTACTTTTCTTCCCAGGCAAAATTTGATGTGCTGCAATTCCAAATTTCCAAAGTGAATGAAGGAATGAAGTCCTTTAAATTATGATTTTGTATAAATACTAGGCATTAACACAAAATCGACGGCACAAAATGGGCAGACTTTACTTGTTTGAAAAGGACTGGTTACAAGACAGACTTTTTTAATTTATTTAATGGGAAGAAGACTTATTTAGTTTAATTGATCTATTTTTGTTCCCTGCCAAAATTCGATTTGCTGCAATTCCAAATTTCCAAAGTGAATGAAGGAAAGAAGTCGTTTAAATTATGATTTTGTTTAAATACTAGGCATAGACACAAAATCTACGGCACAAAATGGGCAGACTTTACTTGTTTGAAGAGGACTGGTTACAAGACAGACTTTTCTGATTTATTTAATGGGAAGAGGACTTATTTAGTTTATTTAATCTATTTTTGTTCCCTGGCAAAATTGGATTTGCTGAAATTGTATTTTGCCAAATCTCGATTTGAGACCTGATAGGAAGTATTAAACGCTTAGTTAAATCAATACAAGTTGGTAATAAGAGCGAGTAATGTTGGTTGAACCGATGAATGAAGGTTGAAAGCAATTTAAATTATGACTTTGTATAAATACTAGATATTAACAGAACATCTACTGCGCAAAATGGGCAGAGTTTACTTGTTTGAGAAGGAGTGGCTTATTCAAAACTAAGATTTATGTAATCTGTTTGTTCCCAGGCAAAATTGGATGTGATGCAATTCCAAATTTCACCACATGATGGTGCCCAATTTTGACTTCATAGGACATATTAAACACTTAGCTTGTTATTATGTTCAAGGTAATCAGATTTGTTTATCATTCTAATGGCCTCTTCAAAACTATTCTGGATTACTACTTTGGATCTATTCTACATTACTTGGCAACAACATACTCTGTAACAGATTAGGCAGTATAATCACATATGTTAACTTGAGAGTGCCCACACTCAATCTACTTATCGTGATGTGTTAAATCAATTACTGTTAGACATTATTTGTCTGATAATCTACCAAATCTTTGAATTGAAGAATTTGTGATTTAATTAATAGCTTGTTCAGGGTAATCAGACTTGTATATAATTCTAATGGCCTTCTTTTGAAAACTATTCTGAATTACAACTTTGGATCTTATATTACTTTGCAACAATCTACTCGGTGACAGATTAGGCAGTATAATCACATATGTTAACTTCAGTGCCCACACTGTATTTATTTATGGTTATTTGTTAAATCAAGTACTGTTAGACATGAAATAGGAAGTGTTTAACATAAATGTTATGGCTACTCACCATTGTAGCTCGCTCCTGGTCAATGATATGAGCCTCTTCTTGCAGTGGAAAACTTGCAGCCAACAAACACCGTGGAACCTAAAGGAATGAAATTAAACATTAACATTTCGCCCGGACCAACATTCACACGTACAACGCAACGCGGCTACACTTCTGCTATTACAAACGTAAATCTCCTTAAACACAACGAGTGTTACTTACCGTGTACGCTCTAGGCAAAATTGGATGTGATGCAATTCCAAATCTATCTGAAACGGCAGTTAAAAGTAGAGTTACATCAAGTTTTCTTTTTTAATCAACACAATCATTTACAACCGTTGACCAGAAAGAATCGTCGAAATTCGACGTCCCCCACAAACGCCACGCTCACTCGCTTTTCAGGGCAACAAAAGTACTTCTTTTTAAAAACGATGAGTTGTACTTACCGTGTACGCTCTGGACGGTCCAGTTGCAAGCAGAAAATAAAAATATTTCTCTTGTTAGTCGTATGTTACCATCCGCTGTGTCTTTGTCAACATCGCCGCCATTTTCCTACTTCCTGCTGCGAGCCACGCCCACGGATTTAAATTTGGGCGGAAGCTCTTTCCATTGGCGTCGTTTTCGCGTATAGCAAATCCGATTGGTTGGGAAGGGGGCACGGTTATGCAGCCGAGGAGTCCTGTGATCGGTGGGATGTAAAGTAGGCGTCGACGTCACGTCCGCGTCACGTGACCACGACGTGGCAGACGTCAAATAGCAACCGCTGTTTTGTTTAGTAGACTTACAGTTGTTATGCATTGACATAATGGCGCACACACCAAATAGATTTAAATAAATTAAATAATTCTTCTGCCCACTCTCTTTTAAACAAGTTAACTCTCCCCGCGGATTTGAATTCCGGCGAAAGTTACGCCCATCGACGTCACGTATGTCACGTGACCACGACGTGGCAGATGTCATATAGCAACCGCTGTTTTGTTTAGTAGATTTACAGTTGTTATGCATTGGCATAATGGTGTGCACTCAAAATAGATTTAAATAAATTAAATATTTCTTCTGCCTACTCCCTTTTAAACAAGTTAACTCTGCCCACGTCCATTGACGTCTTGTCTGCGTCACGTGACCACGACGTAGCGACGTCATATAGTAACCGCTGTTTTGACCAGTAGACTTAGTTATTATGCGTTGACATAATGGCGCACTGGTTAGCATGGCCACCTCTTAAGCATGATGATGCGGGTTCGACGCCTGATCAATGTTAGCATGGAGTGAGCTGAAGTGCATGGCGCTGAAGATTTGAATCTTTGAAATGCGCTGAGGTCTGACATATCAGGCAGAATGGTTTGCCATCACGTTCAACAAAAAATAGAAACTTTCCCACTCTGATTAAAACGTCCTGTGTTCATCTACGTATTTTCGTTTTGCTGTGCATCTTTTCCCTGCCATTTCGAGAGCCCAATTGACACTCATAGTTTAAAGAAATGTGTTTGCCCATCCTACTTTGTGGAATTTCACCACATGCGCTTTTGACCAAAATACCAAATTGAACTCAAGTGAAGCCAACACGCACAACCCCCCCCCCCCCACACACACACACACACACACACACAAATGTTGATATGAACATAAAAGAGCCGCATGCGGTTCGGGAGTTGCGGCTTGGCCAAACCTGTACTATACAACTTTATTTGTATAAAATTTTCACAACAGCTGTCACACAAACAAAGCGGGAAAAACCGAAGACGTGCGTGTTCCGCCCACGCTGGATTTATTTGCACCTTTGAAAAGACACCGTATTGCCGCAGATGTGGCAAAGAGTACTTTTGGGCATCTGAGACGGAAGGATGTCCAAAGCATCACGTCACCTGCTCTGGTAGGCATGGTGGTGGGACGTTGAGGTCAACCGCTTTGGGGTTGGCTGACTCTTTGATCGCAGGATGCCACACACTTGAAGACAGAAGCAGAAAAGCAGAGCTAAATGCAAAATGTACTCACCGGTGACTCCAATTTTTTTCCCCCCTGAAGAAACAGCTGGACGGGTGGCCCCGGCTGGCCAGTGGGACTCTTGTTATTCTGACCCTTTTTAGTGCGCGTTTGGGGCAACAACCGTTTTTTGTGGCGCTCTCTTCTGGTTCAAAAGTGCCCTGCATGTGAATTTGCTTTTCCTGCCTTCTGATTGGATGAGCGCCGGTGTGACGCGGTGCCTCTGTCACCGTGGCGGGGGGTATACGTTGGCATCGGAGCGTCTGCCAACGTCTGAGACCGGCTGGCAGTGTATCGGAGGTGTCGAGTGCGGTGCCGCTGGAGCTCACTCACCAGCTGGTGTTAGGGCCACAGAATGAAGGCCAAGGAGAAGAATAGAAAGAGAAACAGAAACTTCTCCTCCAATTGTTTGATTTGTCTCTTCTGAGCTTCGATGAATTCTTTCAGCTCTTTGTTCCTCTAGGACGGACAAATGGAAAGTGGCATTCAAAAGCCAGTAAGCGTGCAAGTAAGTGCCGGGCTGGCTTTGGGCCCTTACCTGTTGCGCGCTGTGCAGCAGATCCATTCTCTCTTGGAGGATGCAAGCGTCGCGCTCCCTCAACTCGCACATCAGGGCTCGCTTCCATTGGTCCACGGCGCTCCTAAGCTCTTCTCTCTGATCCGCCGTCAGCACGTCATTCACGCCAGCGTGGCTGGCTTTTTCGCCGTCCGTGGCGGGGCAGTCCCGCTGCGGTAGCGCCTCGTACAACATGGCCTCCAGCTCCAGGATCCTCTGGGCCGCAATCCTCGTCCATCAGTGGTCCGGCGGGAGATTTGAGGGCGGCTTACCTTATGAGCCTGGTCCATGGAACACTTCCTGAAGTCCAACTCTTCATCCAGGTAGCCCTTCTGCTTGCAGAACATATCCTAGCACAGCTCAAGGTCAGAATTGTTGGGGCACATTGCCGGAGTTCCCCTTGGCTGATGTCGCGTGTCTGTCTACCTTCTCACTTTCAATGTCCAACATCTTCTGTTGAAGTGCTGACTTGGTCACTTTGATGTATTCTAACCACTGAGGAAAGGCTGCTGTCACATAAGCAGAATGCGAGAGCGTGCGTGGACGTGCGCGTTACCTTCTCGGCTAGGGTGAGAAGGGTCCTGGCGTGAATCACGACCACCTGCTCCTCGTTGGTGAGATTCTGCAAGAGCCCAAAGGCACAGCGTCAACAAGCTTCTTTCAGCGCAAAGCCTTCCAAAAGTCACATTTGAGCCGCCGAGTCTCGTGGAGTGCGAACATAAGGAGTTCGACATACACTTACGGCGTTATAGCCCAGGATGTCCAGCTTCTTCATCAGATCACTGATGACGATGTCCGGGGGAAAGGCGCAAGGAGCAATGTAAGGTGTTCTGGGACCTCGGGTTAAGGTTAGGGTTGCGAGGGACGCCTTACGTACGCTCACGCCCTCGGCCTCGCAGTAGATCTGCAAAGGGCTGAGGCCGTCTGGGAAACGGACTTGCAGAAACTTCAAGACGGGGGAGCGCCACTCCCTCTCCTGAAAGGCAGAGGCATGCATCCGTCCGTCCGTCCGTCCGTCCGTCCGTCACATCTCTGGCCTCAACACGCTTGTGCGAGTCTTCCCACCTCCAGCTCCAGGATGCGGAACTCAAGCAGTTCGTTTTGGTCTCGGATATCCTGGATGTGCTCTTTCAGACGCGCTTCTTCCGCCTCCATCCGCCTGACCTGAAAAGACAGTCAGACCTCATCTGCGGGGCTTCCCGACAGGTGTGACGCCAAGCGACTCCGCCCAGCGCCTTTCTTTCCGTCACCTTTTCGGCCAACTGCTGATTGCTCTGACGCAGCAGCTGCTTCTCCTCCACCCACTTGACATTCTAGAAGAGACAAACGCGTGGACAGCTTTGGAATGTTGTGTCATTTTCATCCACAAATTCTTTGGTTGACTGGAAAATGACATTTGCTTTTCTCCGCATTTTCCCAGCCACGTTCGGGGGGGGGGGGGGGTTGGTCCAGTAATGCCAGACGGATGAGTGACTGAAGAATGTAGCTATTTTGTCTGAGAAAAAGGTGTGCTCATTGATGAGCTTACCTGTCCTTGTTGCTTCAGCGCTGACTCCAGATCTGCTACTCTGCTTTGATAGTGACCCATTTCTACCATCAGCTTTTCTCTGGTCTGAAAGGAGGAGGAGGGAGGCTCCTCCTCCTCCTTTCAGACCAGAGAACACCCGAGGCTGGGTGAGAACGGGGAGGCTGCGACCCGGCCGGGGGTTGCGGGAAGGGGCGCCACCTTGATCTCCTTCTCGGCGTCGTAGTCCCCTTTCGCTGGTCTGGGCTAGCAGAGCGTAGGCTCGTTGCAGCGCTTGATATTCTTGCGTCAGCTGGCGGTAGCGAAGCTCCGCCTCTTCATGCACACACCAATGCAACACAGCACTAGTACCAGAATCAGTCAGACCGGCGACAAAGCACCCGCGACGCAAAGACGAGTCCGATTCCAGGCTGAAGAGGAATGTTTGGTGCCAATACGCTGGCAGAAATGGCGGGCTACCTCTTCGGGTTCCGTGTCGGGGGTTCTGTCGGAGTGAAAAGACAAGGACGATCCGTCCGAGTCCACCAACACGTCTTCGTCGTAGCCGTAAAATGTTTCGATGACCTGCGGGCGCGGAAGCAAACATCTCTCTGAACAAACTGAAGCGACACCTCACGATGAATCGACGAGAGGAACGATAGCGAGAAAAAGGCCATTTCATCTTGCGCAACACCAAGCAGCCGCAAACAAACAGACTCACCTTGCAGGACCTCACGCTTTGTTCCTCCTCAGAGATTCTCGACGTCGGTATCGTAGCAGCAAATCTCTCTCCTGTCGACACAAATAATCCGCCTTTGAGATTCTTTGGATGCAAAGGGAACGAACGGCTCCGGCGCAGAAACAAACGCGACTCACAATGACATTTCTGACATGAGCTCCTGTCTCCAGAGCCTGAAAAACACGTCACCGGCGATGATTGGAGGGACGCTCGTCTTTTCCAAAAGTGACAACTACAGGGTGTGTCAGGGTTTTCCAGATTATCTTTATCGTATCATTGTGTTGCTTTGACTTTGACTGCGACCTGTAATAAATAATATTATTTATCCCTTATTTATCCCTATCGCTTATCCCTTCCTACACAAAGTCGTAAAACACCCCTTGCTATGTTTTGACTAGAGGTCAAGGGCTTCCTCTATTCAATCCACTCTTACACCCACCCTGTTTCTCTTAATTAAAATGCTCGTGCAGGAGCCGAGAGTCAGACTTCATTCGTACAACGGATGGACTCTCCACCTGCAGGTGTCCAAAAGAACTTACTTGTCTCCCGTGTGGTTCTTGCAAAATAAGTTGGAGCGAGCGCAACTCTAACAGGGTGCATTTTGCCACTAGCTGCCTACGGACAATGACGTCGCGCTCGCGGCTCATGGTTGACGGGCTGAGCAGCCGGGCAAGTCCGTCGTTTTCAGCGCACAGCGAGTGGCAAAGGCGCTGACAAAACGGGAGCTTTGAGCTGCTGAAAACGGCAAAACAAGTCTAAAGCGTGTTCAAACGCGTGCGCACAATGTTCCTGCTTGAAAGGTCGGAATTTAAGGGGCCAATTTTTTGGATGGCGGCCGCCGGCCAAGCTTTGGACGGAAAAGGTTTCCTGGCGACAGCGAGCGAGCGCGGCGCTGCCGTACGTGCACCGAGTCGCCTGCCTGAAGACCTTGGACAAGTCGTCGATGATGTGCCGCTGCTCCACAACTTGAAGGAACTCCATTTCACCGTCCTGCTGGCCGCAACCGCGGTCCAGGTCATTGAGCGAACTAGGCCTTCTCTGTGGAACACAAATGCAGTGGACTCTGTTGGCACGCCGCCGTTGTCCGCGTCGACTTACCAAGCTTGCCATCTCCTCGTTCTCCTGGGTGACAAAGCGCACTTTGTTTTCAAGGCGACACAGCACCAGCGAGAGTTCTTCATTCTTCCTGCTCAGGCGTTTGTTTTTGTACAGGAGTGGCAGAAACTGGCTTTCTGTTTCTCTCAGTCGCTTTAGCTGCAAGCATGAAGTGCGGGATGTGAAAGACGCACAACACGCGGGCCAGAACGTATCCATTCCTTTTGCATCGGTTTGAACGGAATCGTGGCTTTGGCTCCCAATAAAAGACATCTACCAGGCAACCGACTCGCCGCGCCGCTCAACTAATAAGCAAGCGCAATGGGTGCCTCGCTGGATGGCGCGCATCAAACGTAGCGCAAACCTTCAAGCGTGCCGTCAATAAATTACCAGTTCATTGCGCTCTTCAGAAAGCAGGGCGTTTCGATCCTCCAGTTTCCTGATGACTGCGCTGAGCTCAGCGATTTTCAGATGAAACCGTCGCGTGTCCCGATCCTCCTGAGACTGAAAACGCCCCGCAACACACACACACAAGCACTCGTTCAAAGTTCAAAACTGTTTTTGTGCTACCTTCCTCCAGCAACGAACTAAGTCATGCGTACTGCAAGTGTGTGATGAGGTGGCTTACGCAATGAAGAGGATTGCTAGTAGCGGCGTTGACCCCACTTCCAGGGTAGTTTAGGCCCGCCCTTTGGGAATCCCTCAGGGCAGCGATCTGCTGCTCGGCAGCCTGAGTCTGCAGCTGAAGGCGGTGGACGTGGCCGGCCCCAGGGCTTCATCCAAAACACTAACCGCTCTGTCTTTCAGCTTGATCTCATCCGTCTGGATGTACAAACGGGGAGCGCTCAGGCAGGCGGGCAAACTCATTTGCCAGAATTGTGACAAAAACAAAGAGAGCAACCGGCCAATTTTTTTCTGGAATCGACTAGAACACCTTTGCTGTGACAAAAGCGAAGCGAGCAACCGGACATTTTCTTCTTGTGAAATAGAATAGAATAGAATGCCTTAGGTGTCATTGCACTGCAGGTATACAACGAAATTGGGAACATAGCCACGCACCGCGCATCTGATCAGTCCTACCAGTCGGCGGATCTCCCTCTCGCAGTCTCTCTTGGTTCGGCTCAGCTCCTCCCGATGCTGGTGATGAGCCGATCGGAGCTCGGCCGCTCGGGACTGCCAGGCCTGCTGGGCCGCTGCCAGGGCTTCTTCCGCGCTCCTGGTGGAGGCGACACCGCTCGGTCTCCCGACACCGCCGCGTCTCCTCCACCTCCGCCAGCAAAGCGCCCCCCCTCCTCACCTGAGCAGACATTGCGCCACACCGGGCCGTTGAGACCGCAACGGAGCGCCGCGACGCTTACTGGGGACAAGCTACACAATACGGTAGCGGCCGCATCGAAGCCCGACGTGGCGTGCGGATAGTCAGACACGGATAGAGCGGATCACCTTGTCCATGGAGCCGTCCCTCAGGCTGAGGACCAAGGCATTCAGTCGCTGGATCTCTCCATCTTTGATTTTGATCACTCTCATCAGCTCCATTTCATGCTGCCGCAGTAATGTCTCCCTGGTAATGGCTAACTCTTTCTGCTTCTCCTCATGGAGTTTGCTTTTGAGTTCCGTCATGGCGGCGGTGGCACGGTGGTGCTCCGCCCGCAGGTCCTGACTTCTCTCTCTCTCCAGACAGCTGACCTGACATGACTTAGACTTAGACAAACTTTATTGTCATCTTGTCTGCACATGGTGCATACAAAACGAAATTCCGTTGCATACGTCTTACAACAAAGTAGTGATATTGCAGTTGAATAGAAGTAACATATCCTATGAAAATATATATATATACATATATACTATATATATATATATATATATATATTAAAAATAAGTATAAAGTGCAGCAGTGATAATTATGCAATAGTGCAAGTAGGCAAAACAGTATTCAAGAGTGTGCAGAGGAATGCTAAACCATGTATTAAACTTCTATTTAAAGGGTTTATACAAGTTCAGTAAAGTTGGTAGTGCGAGATAGTGCAAGATAGAGGTCCGTAGTGTCATAAAGTACAGTTCTGTGAATGTGTGATGCAGAGTTCAGTTTAGAGCTCAACAGTTCTAGTGTTCAACAGTCTGATGACAGCAGGGAAAAAGCTGTTGCAGAACCTGGTGGACCTGCAGCGGATGCTGCAAACCTCTTCCCAGAGGGCAGCAGGGAGAACAGTCCATGGTGGGGGTGTGATGGGTCATTGATGATGTTACGGGCACGGGACATGCAGCGCTGAGATGAAATGTCCTGAATGGAGGGAAGAGGAGCCCCTATGATCCTCTCTGCTGTCCTCACCACTCTCCTCACGTTCTTCCAATCGGAGGCGGTGCAGCCTCCACACCACACAGAGAGACAGCTTGTCAGAATGCTCTCTATGGTGCTCCTGTAGAACGTCCTCATGATGGGTGGGGGCAGGTGGGCTCTCCTCATCCTCCGCAGGAAGTACAAGCGCTTCTGTGCCCTCTTGACCAGTGCCGTAGTGTTCATAGTCCAGGTGAGGTCTTCTGTGATGTGGACCCCCAGGAATTTGGTGGTGCTGACCACCTCCACAGCTGAGCTGTTGATGATCAGTGGAGCGTGGTGAGGCTGTTTTTTCCTGAAGTCGACGATGATCTCCTTCATCTTCTCCTCATTCAGGATCAGGCTGTTTTCTCTGCACCAGCCCACCAGCTGCTCCACCTCCTCTCTGTAGTCCAGGTCGTTGTTGTCTCTGATGAGCCCCACCACCGTTGTGTCGTCTGCTGACTTCACGATGTGATTGGTGGTGAACCTGAGGACGCAGTCGTGTGTCATCAGGGTGCACAGCAGGGGGCTCAGGACGCAGCCCTGAAGGGAGCCTGTGCTGAGGGTGATGACATCAGAGGTGTTCTGTCCGACCCGGACTGACTGAGGTCTGTTGGTGAGGAAGTCTAGCAGCCAGTTGCGAAGGGGGGTGTTGAAGCCCAGGTGTTCCAATTTTCCTACCAGATGCTGTGGGATGATGGTGTTAAACGCTGAGCTGAAGTCCAGGAACAGCCTCCGCACATGGGTGTTCTTCTCCTCCAGGTGAGCCAGGCTCAGGTGAAGAACGGAGGAGATGGCGTCCTGAGTGGAGCGGTTTTGCCGGTCGGCAAACTGGAACGGGTCAAATAATAGGGGGAGTCTGGAAACGATGTGACCTTTAAGCAGCCTTTCGAAGCACTTCATCATAACCGGAGTCAGTGCAACAGGCCGGTAATCATTAAATGAGGTGATTTGAGGTTTCTTCGGCACCGGAATGATGGAGGCAGTCTTAAAGCACGCCGGCACTGTGGCTTGGCCCAGCGAGGTGTTAAAAATGTCTGTGATGACCCCAGCCAGATGACTTGCACATTCCCTGAACACACGCCCAGGAATGTTGTCGGGGCCAGGGGCCTTACAGGGGTTGACTCTCCTCAGGGTCTTCAACACATCGGCGGAGTCAAGGCAGAGTACCTCCTCTTCCTGATGGGGGACAGTTTTAACTGCTGGAGTGCCGTTTAGTGCCTCGAACCTCCCAAAGAAGTTATTTAGACCATTTAGAAAGTCAGCATCAACTACACCCACCGGGGGGGGGGGAGGGTGAGTTGTAGTCTGTAATCGCCCGTATGCCTTGCCACATACTCCTGATGTTTTTGACGTCGTGGAAACGATCCTGAAATTTTCGACTGCGGTCTCGCTTCGCTATCCTGATGGCACGGTTCAAGTTGGCTCTCGCTGTCCTCAGTGTCTCCTTGTCGCCAGACTTGAAGGCAGAGTTCCGCGCTCGTAGCGTTTGACGTACCTCCTCAGTCATCCAGGGTCGTTGGTTGCCCCGGGTGATGATATTCTTAGTGGTGCTGACGTCCTCGGTGCATTTGTTGATGTAGGCTGACACAGTCATGGCACACGCATGTCTAATCTACATCGGGAAAACTGGGAGGGAGGGAGGGAGGCAGGCAGGGAGGCAGGCAGGGAGGCAGGCAGGGAGGCAGGCAGTGTCTGTCTGTTGAGGTTTTCACCTTGTTCTTCTCCTGCTGAAGTTCTAACTGGACGTCCATCAGTTTGGTTCTCAGCTCGTCATTGGCGGCCTGAAGGGCGTCCGTTCGCTCCGCCTTGGCCCGCCCTGCCGGAGCTCGTTTGGACATCTCTTACTCGAGTCTCGCCCGGTCGTCAGTCAGAGATCACAACATTTGTACCTGGAGAGCACAAACGCAGCGCTGTTTTCCACTGGCTTCGAACTCAACTTCAATCGGTACCGTAACTTACAACATCATAAACATAGAACTAGCTTGACTTATTCATTGAATAAATGCATTTGGTTCTTCAAAACTGCATCACGCAACATAGCGTGACCGAGACGGCCGTTATCCACCTGCGTGAAGTTATTTGGTGAAATGAATGAGATGTTTAAGACACCATCGTTCTGTCTCTATGTAGATGAAGGTAAATAATCGATTGCTGAAGGTCCAAAGGTGTTGTGATAAACAAATAAACATATTAGTGATTAGTGACATATTTGTGATAAACATATTAGGCAGGATAATCACATATGTTAACGTGACTGCCCACACTGTATTTATTTATGGTTATTTGTTAAATCGAGTACTGTTAGACATGAAATAGGAAGTGTTTAACATAAATGGAAGACGAAAGGGGTACTCACCATTGTAGCTCCTGCTGGTCAATGATACGAGCCTCTTCTTGCAGTGGAAAACATACAGCCAACAAACACCGTGGAACCTAAAGGAATGAAATTAAACATTAACATTTAGCCTCAACCAACATTCACAGATACAACGCAACGCAAACTACACAAACGTAAATCTTTTTAAACACAATGAGTTGTACTTACCGTGTACGCTCTAGACGGTCCACTTGCAAGCGGAAAATAAAGATATTTCTGTTGATAATCGTCGTGTTTGTATCCGGTGTCTCGCTCAAGGCCATTGCGCCCACAGATTTGAATTTTGGCGAGAGTTCAGCCTATTGACGTCATTTCCGCGGTGTAATACCCGCATATCTGAAACGGCAAAGTTAAGAGTAGAGTTAAATAAAGTTTTTAGTCAACGCAATAATTTACAACCGTTGACCAGTCGAAATAATCGTCGAAATTTGGCGTCTGTGGCTGGAAGCAGACGCCGAGTTCGACATTCCTCCCAAACGCCACACTCCCTTGCTTTTCAGGGCTAAAAAAAAACAGTTGTAATTACCTTGTACGCTCTAGACGGTCAAGTTGCAAGCTGAAAACAAAAATATTTGCCTTGTTAGTCATCGTGTTACTAACAGCTGTGTCTTGTTTGCCAGAACTGCCGCTTTCCTACTTCCTGTTGCAAGCCACGCCCACGGATTATAATTTTGCCGTGAGTTCCGCCTATTGACGTCATGTCCGCGTCACATGACTGCGACGTAATATTATCTAAAACTGTTTGTGCGGTATTGTGTTGTTCTGTGCGGTATTGTGTTATTCTGTGCGGCGTCGTGTTGTTCTGTGCGGCGTCGTGTTGTTCAGTGCGACGTCGTGTTGTTCAGTGCGGCATGGTGTTGTTCAGTGCGGCATGGTGTTGTTCAGTGCGGCATGGTGTTGTTCAGTGCGGCATAATGTTGTTCAGTGCGGCATAATGTTGTTCAGTGCGGCATGGTGTTGTTCAGTGCGGCATGGTGTTGTTCAGTGCGGCATGGTGTTGTTCAGTGCGGCATAATGTTGTTCAGTGCGCCATAATGTTGTTCAGTGCGGCATGGTGTTGTTCAGTGCGGGATGGTGTTGTTCAGTGCAGGATGGTGTTGTTCAGTGCGGCATGGTGTTGTTCAATGCGGCATGGTGTTGTTCAGTGCGGGATGGTGTTGTTCAGTGCGGCATGGTGTTGTTCAGTGCGGCATAATGTTGTTCAGTGCGGCATGGTGTTGTTCAGTGCGGCATGGTGTTGTTCAGTGCGGCATGGTGTTGTTCAGTGCGGAATGGTGTTGCTCAGTGCGGCATGGATTTGTTCAGTCCGGGATGGTGTTGTTCAATGCGGGATCGTGTTGTTCAGTGCGGGGTGGTGTTGTTCAGTGCGGGATGGTGTTGTTCAGTGCGGCATGGTGTTGTTCAATGCGGCATGGTGTTGTTCAGTGCGGGATGGTGTTGTTCATTGCGGCATGGTGTTGTTCAGTGCGGCATGGTGTTGTTCAGTGCGGCATAGTGTTGTTCAGTGCGGCATGGTGTTGTTCAGTGCGGCATGGTGTTGTTCAGTGCGGAATGGTGTTGTTCAGTGCGGCATGGTGTTGTTCAGTCCGGGATGGTGTTGTTCAATGCGGGATCGTGTTGTTCAGTGCGGGGTGGTGTTGTTCAGTGCGGGATGGTGTTGTTCAGTGCGGCATGGTGTTGTTCAATGCGGCATGGTGTTGTTCAGTGCGGGATGGTGTTGTTCATTGCGGCATGGTGTTGTTCAGTGCGGCATGGTGTTGTTCAGTGCGGCATGGTGTTGTTCAGTGCGGCATGGTGTTGTTAAGTGCGGCATAATGTTGTTCAGTGCGGCATGGTGTTGTTCAGTGTGGAAAGGTGTTGTTCAGTGCAGGATGGTGTTGTTCAGTGCGGCATGGTGTTGTTCAATGCAGGATCGTGTTGTTCAGTGCAGCATAATGTTGTTCAGTGCAGCATGGTGTTGTTCAGTGCGGCATGGTGTTGTTCAATGCGGCATGGTGTTGTTCACTGCGGGATGGTGTTGTTCAATGCGGGATCGTGTTGTTCAGTGCGGCATAATGTTGTTCAGTGCAGCATGGTGTTGTTCAGTGCGGCATGGTGTTGTTCAGTGCGACATAATGTTGTTTAGTGCGGCATAATGTTGTTCAGTGCGGCATAATGTTGTTCAGTGCGGCATGGTGTTGTTCAGTGCGGCATGGTGTTGTTCAGTGCGGCATGGTGTTGTTCAGTGCAGGATGGTGTTGTTCAGTGCGGCATGGTGTTGTTCAATGCGGCATGGTGTTGTTCAGTGCGGAATGGTGTTGTTCAGTGCAGGATGGTGTTGTTCAGTGCGGCATGGTGTTGTTCAGTGCGGAATGGTGTTGTTCAGTGGGGCATGGTGTTGTTCAGTGCGGCATGGTGTTGTTCAGTGCAGGATGGTGTTGTTCAATGCGGGATCGTGTTGTTCAGTGCGGCATGGTGTTGTTCAGTGCGGCATGGTGTTGTTCAGTGCGGCATAATGTTGTTCAGTGCGGCATGGTGTTGTTCAGTGCGGCATGGTGTTGTTCAGTGCGGCATGGTGTTGTTCAGCGCGGCATGGTGTTGTTCAGTGCGGCATAATGTTGTCCAGTGCGCCATAATGTTGTTCAGTGCGGCATGGTGTTGTTTAGTGCGGGATGGTGTTGTTCAGTGCAGGATGGTGTTGTTCAGTGCGGCATGGTGTTGTTCAATGCGGCATGGTGTTGTTCAGTGCGGGATGGTGTTGTTCAGTGCGGCATGGTGTTGTTCAGTGCGACATAATGTTGTTCAGTGCGGCATGGTGTTGTTCAGTGCGGCATGGTGTTGTTCAGTGCGGCATGGTGTTGTTCAGTGCGGCATGGTGTTGTTCAGTGCGGAATGGTGTTGTTCAGTGCGGCATGGTGTTGTTCAGTGCGGGATGGTGTTGTTCAATGCGGGATCGTGTTGTTCAGTGCGGGGTGGTGTTGTTCAGTGCAGGATGGTGTTGTTCAGTGCAGGATGGTGTTGTTCAGTGCGGCATGGTGTTGTTCAATGCAGGATCGTGTTGTTCAGTGCAGCATAATGTTGTTCAGTGCAGCATGGTGTTGTTCAGTGCGGCATGGTGTTGTTCAATGCGGCATGGTGTTGTTCAGTGCGGGATGGTGTTGTTCAGTGCGGCATGGTGTTTTTCAGTGCGGGATAATGTTGTTCAGTGCGGCATGGTGTTGTTCAGTGCGGCATGGTGTTGTTCAGTGCAGGATGGTGTTGTTCAGTGCGGCATGGTGTTGTTCAATGCAGGATCGTGTTGTTCAGTGCAGCATAATGTTGTTCAGTGCAGCATGGTGTTGTTCAGTGCGGCATGGTGTTGTTCAATGCGGCATGGTGTTGTTCACTGCGGGATGGTGTTGTTCAATGCGGGATCGTGTTGTTCAGTGCGGCATAATGTTGTTCAGTGCAGCATGGTGTTGTTCAGTGCGGCATGGTGTTGTTCAGTGCGACATAATGTTGTTTAGTGCGGCATAATGTTGTTCAGTGCGGCATAATATTGTTCAGTGCGGCATGGTGTTGTTCAGTGCGGCATGGTGTTGTTCAGTGCGGCATGGTGTTGTTCAGTGCAGGATGGTGTTGTTCAGTGCGGCATGGTGTTGTTTAATGCGGCATGGTGTTGTTCAGTGCGGGATGGTGTTGTTCAGTGCAGGATGGTGTCGTTCAGTGCGGCATGGTGTTGTTCAGTGCGGAATGGTGTTGTTCAGTGCGGCATGGTGTTGTTCAGTGCGGCATGGTGTTGTTCAGTGCAGGATGGTGTTGTTCAATGCGGGATCGTGTTGTTCAGTGCGGCATGGTGTTGTTCAGTGCGGCATGGTGTTGTTCAGTGCGGCATAATGTTGTTCAGTGCGGCATGGTGTTGTTCAGTGCGGCATGGTGTTGTTCAGTGCGGCATGGTGTTGTTCAGTGCGGCATGGTGTTGTTCAGTGCGGCATAATGTTGTCCAGTGCGCCATAATGTTGTTCAGTGCGGCATGGTGTTGTTTAGTGCGGGATGGTGTTGTTCAGTGCAGGATGGTGTTGTTCAGTGCGGCATGGTGTTGTTCAATGCGGCATGGTGTTGTTCAGTGCGGGATGGTGTTGTTCAGTGCGGCATGGTGTTGTTCAGTGCGGCATAATGTTGTTCAGTGCGGCATGGTGTTGTTCAGTGCGGCATGGTGTTGTTCAGTGCGGCATGGTGTTGTTCAGTGCGGCATGGTGTTGTTCAGTGCGGAATGGTGTTGTTCAGTGCGGCATGGTGTTGTTCAGTGCGGGATGGTGTTCAATGCGGGATCGTGTTGTTCAGTGCGGGGTGGTGTTGTTCAGTGCAGGATGGTGTTGTTCAGTGCAGGATGGTGTTGTTCAGTGCGGCATGGTGTTGTTCAATGCAGGATCGTGTTGTTCAGTGCAGCATAATGTTGTTCAGTGCAGCATGGTGTTGTTCAGTGCGGCATGGTGTTGTTCAATGCGGCATGGTGTTGTTCAGTGCGGGATGGTGTTGTTCAGTGCGGCATGGTGTTTTTCAGTGCGGCATAATGTTGTTCAGTGCGGCATGGTGTTGTTCAGTGCGGCATGGTGTTGTTCAGTGCGACATAATGTTGTTCAGTGCGGCATAATGTTGTTCAGTGCGGCATGGTGTTGTTCAGTGCGGCATGGTGTTGTTCAGTGCGGCATGGTGTTGTTCAGTGCGGCATGGTGTTGTTCAGTGCAGGATGGTGTTGTTCAGTGCAGGATGGTGTTGTTCAGTGCAGGATGGTGTTGTTCAGTGCGGGATGGTGTTGTTCAGTGCGGGATGGTGTTCAGTGCGGCATGGTGTTGTTCAGTGCGGAATGGTGTTGTTCAGTGCGGCATGGTGTTGTTCAGTGCGGCATGGTGTTGTTCAGTGCAGGATGGTGTTGTTCAATGCGGGATGGTGTTGTTCAGTGCGGGATGGTGTTGTTCAGTGCAGGATGGTGTTTTTCAGTGCGGCATGGTGTTGTTCAATGCGGCATGGTGTTGTTCAGTGCAGGATGGTGTTGTTCAGTGCGGCATGGTGTTGTTCAATGCGGCATGGTGTTGTTCAATGCGGCATGGTGTTGTTCAGTGCGGCATGGTGTTGTTCAGTGCGGCATGGTGTTGTTCAGTGCAGCGTAATGTTGTTCAGTGCGGCATGGTGTTGTTCAGTGCGGAATGGTGTTGTTCAGTGCGGCATGGTGTTGTTCAGTGCAGGATGGTGTTGTTCAGTGCGGCATGGTGTTGCTCAGTGCGGCATGGTGTTGTTCAGTGCGGGATGGTGTTGTTCATTGCGGCATGGTGTTGTTCAGTGCGGCATGGTGTTGTTCAGTGCGGCATGGTGTTGTTCAGTGCGCCATATTGTTGTTCAGTGCGCCATAATGTTGTTCAGTGCGGCATGGTGTTGTTCAGTGCGGGATGGTGTTGTTCAGTGCAGGATGGTGTTGTTCAGTGCGGCATGGTGTTGTTCAGTGCGGCATGGTGTTGTTCAGTGCGGCATAATGTTGTTCAGTGCGGCATAATGTTGTTCAGTGCGGGATGGTGTTGTTCATTGCGGCATGGTGTTGTTCAGTGCGGCATGGTGTTGTTCAGTGCGGCATGGTGTTGTTCAGTGCGGGATGGTGTTGTTCAGTGCAGGATGGTGTTGTTCAGTGCGGCATGGTGTTGTTCAGTGCGGCATGGTGTTGTTCATTTCGGCATAATGTTGTTCAGTGCGGCATAATGTTGTTTAGTGCGGCATGGTGTTGTTCAGTGCGGGATGGTGTTGTTCAGTGCGTTATAATGTTGTTCAGTGCGGCATGGTGTTGTTCAGTGCGGCATGGTGTTGTTCAGTGCGGCATGGTGTTGTTCAGTGCGGCATAATGTTGTTCAGTGCGGCATAATGTTGTTCAGTGCGGCATGGTGTTGTTCAGTGCGGGATGGTGTTGTTCAGTGCGGGATGGTGTTGTTCAGTGCGGCATGGTGTTCAATGCGGAATGGTGTTGTTCAGTGCAGGATGGTGTTGTTCAGTGCGGCATGGTGTTGTTCAGTGCGGCATAATGTTGTTCAGTGCGGCATGGTGTTGTTCAGTGCGGCATGGTGTTGTTCAGTGCGGCATGGTGTTGTTCAGTGCGGCATAATGTTGTTCAGTGCGGCATGGTGTTGTTCAGTGCGGCATGGTGTTGTTCAGTGCGGCATAATGTTCAGTGCGGCATAATGTTGTTCAGTGCGGCATGGTGTTGTTCAGTGCGGGATGGTGTTGTTCAGTGCAGGATGGTGTTGTTCAGTGCGGCATGGTGTTCAGTGCGGGATGGTGTCTTTCAGTGCGGCATGGTGTCGTTCAGTGCGGCATGGTGTCTTTCAGTGCGGCATGGTGTCGTTCAGTGAGGCATGGTGTTGTTCAGTGCGGCATGGTGTTGTTTAGTGCGGCATGGTGTTGTTCAGTGCGGGATGGTGTTGTTCAGTGTGGCATGGTGTTCAGTGCGGCATGGTGTTGTTCAGTGCGGTATCGTGTTGTTCAGTGCGGTATCGTGTTTCTCAGTGCGGTATCGTGTTGTTCAGTGCAGTATCGTTGTGTTGTTCGTATTGTGTTTAACACTTAGCCTCTAACACTTAGCCTCTAACACTTAGCCTCTAGCATCTAGAAGGTAAATAAATAGGAAGGAAGGACTCACCGGTGACGTCTTCGCCCACGTCCAAGCGTTGTACTTTGTATTTTCATCCTTCTGACAGTGGAAAACATAGCCAACAAACACCGTGGAACCTAAACGAATGAAAGAAAACTATCATTTGGCCACAACCAACATTCACAGATACAACACAATGTGACGTGCGGGGTTGAGGTTAAAGGTTGAGTGAAGGGCCCTCGTTTTAAACTACTTTTTTGAAAAGGATTGGGAACAAGTAAGACGTATTTAATTTATTTAATGGGAAGTAGTAAGAGCTATTGAATTTAATCTATGTATTATATTCTATTGTATTGTATTCTGTTGTATTCTTTTGGATTGTATTCACACTAACCCCACTAAAACTTCAGCCCACAAAAACTCGCCTCTGGCGCCTAGCCTCTGGCACTTAGCCTCTAACACTTAGCCTTTAACACTTAGCCTTTAACACTTAGCCTTTAACACTTAGCCTAGAAGGTGAATAAATAGGGTTAAAGGTTGAGTGAAGGGACCTCGTTTTAAACTACTTTTTTGGAAAGGAGTGGGAACAAGTAAGACGTATTTAATTTATTTAATGGGAAGTAGTAAGACTTATTAAATTTATTTAATCTACTTTTCTTCCCAGGCAAAAATTGATGTGCTGCAATTCCAAATTTCCAAAGTGAATGAAGGAATGAAGTCCTTTAAATTATGATTTTGTATAAATACTAGGCATTAACACAAAATCGACGGCACAAAATGGGCAGACTTTACTTGTTTGAAAAGGACTGGTTACAAGACAGACTTTTTTAATTTATTTAATGGGAAGAAGACTTATTTAGTTTAATTGATCTATTTTTGTTCCCTGGCAAAATTCGATTTGCTGCAATTCCAAATTTCCAAAGTGAATGAAGGAAAGAAGTCGTTTAAATTATGATTTTGTTTAAATACTAGGCATAGACACAAAATCTACGGCACAAAATGGGCAGACTTTACTTGTTTGAAGAGGACTGGTTACAAGACAGACTTTTCTGATTTATTTAATGGGAAGAAGACTTATTTAGTTTATTTAATCTATTTTTGTTCCCTGGCAAAATTGGATTTGCTGAAATTGTATTTTGCCAAATCTTGCCTTGAGACCTGATAGGAAGTATTAAACGCTTAGTTAAATCAATACAAGTTGGTAATAAGAGCGAGTAATGTTGGTTGAACCGATGAATGAAGGTTGAAAGCAATTTAAATTATGACTTTGTATAAATACTAGATATTAACAGAACATCTACTGCGCGAAATGGGCAGAGTTTACTTGTTTGAGAAGGAGTGGCTTATTCAAAACTAAGATTTATTTAATCTGTTTGTTCCCAGGCAAAATTGGATGTGATGCAATTCCAAATTTCACCACATGATGGTGCCCAATTTTGACTTCATAGGACATATTAAACACTTAGCTTGTTATTATGTTCAAGGTAATCAGATTTGTTTATTATTCTAATGGCCTCTTCAAAACTATTCTGGATTACTACTTTGGATCTATTCTACATTACTTGGCAACAACATACTCTGTAACAGATTAGGCAGTATAATCATATCTGTTAACTTGAGAGTGCCCACACTCAATCTACTTATCGTGATGTTAAATCAATTACTGTTAGACATTATTTGTCTGATAATCTACCAAATCTTTGAATTGAAGAATTTGTGATTTAATTAATAGCTTGTTGTTATGTTAAGGGTAATCAGACTTGTATATAATTCTAATGGCCTTCTTTTGAAAACTATTCTGAATTACAACTTTGGATCTTATATTACTTTGCAACAATCTACTCCGTGACAGATTAGGCAGTATAATCACATATGTTAACTTCAGTGCCCACACTGTATTTATTTATGGTTATTTGTTAAATCAAGTACTGTTAGACATGAAATAGGAAGTGTTTAACATAAATGTTATGGCTACTCACCATTGTAGCTCGCTCCTGGTCAATGATACGAGCCTCTTCTTGCAGTGGAAAACTTGCAGCCAACAAACACCGTGGAACCTAAAGGAATGAAATTAAACATTAACATTTCGCCTCGACCAATTTTCACACGTACAACGCAACGCGGCTACACTTCTGCTATTACAAACGTAAATCTCCTTAAACACAATGAGTGTTACTTACCGTGTACGCTCTAGACGGTCCAGTTGCAAGCAGAAAATAAAGATATTTCTGTTGATAATCGTCGCTGCTCAGTGGCTCACGGCCATCGCGCCAACAGATTTGAATTTTGGCGGAGGTTCGGGCAATTACGTCATATCCACGGCACATGACTGCGACGTAATACCCGCTTATCTGAAACGGCAGTTAAAAGTAGAGTTACATCAAGTTTTCTTGGAACCTAAACGAATGAAAGAAAACTATCATTTGGCCACAACCAACATTCACAGATACAACACAACGTGCGGGGTTGGGGTTAAAGATTGAGTGAAGGGCCCTCGTTTTAAACTACTGTTTTGAAAAGGAGTGGGAACAAGTAAGACGTATTTAATTTATTTAATGGGAAGTAGTAAGACTTATTAAATTTATTTAATCTACTTTTCTTCCCAGGCAAAATTTGATGTGCTGCAATTCCAAATTTCCAAAGTGAATGAAGGAATGAAGTCCTTTAAATTATGATTTTGTATAAATACTAGGCATTAACACAAAATCGACGGCACAAAATGGGCAGACTTTACTTGTTTGAAAAGGACTGGTTACAAGACAGACTTTTTTAATTTATTTAATGGGAAGAAGACTTATTTAGTTTAATTGATCTATTTTTGTTCCCTGCCAAAATTCGATTTGCTGCAATTCCAAATTTCCAAAGTGAATGAAGGAAAGAAGTCGTTTAAATTATGATTTTGTTTAAATACTAGGCATAGACACAAAATCTACGGCACAAAATGGGCAGACTTTACTTGTTTGAAGAGGACTGGTTACAAGACAGACTTTTCTGATTTATTTAATGGGAAGAGGACTTATTTAGTTTATTTAATCTATTTTTGTTCCCTGGCAAAATTGGATTTGCTGAAATTGTATTTTGCCAAATCTCGATTTGAGACCTGATAGGAAGTATTAAACGCTTAGTTAAATCAATACAAGTTGGTAATAAGAGCGAGTAATGTTGGTTGAACCGATGAATGAAGGTTGAAAGCAATTTAAATAATGACTTTGTATAAATACTAGATATTAACAGAACATCTACTGCGCAAAATGGGCAGAGTTTACTTGTTTGAGAAGGAGTGGCTTATTCAAAACTAAGATTTATGTAATCTGTTTGTTCCCAGGCAAAATTGGATGTGATGCAATTCCAAATTTCACCACATGATGGTGCCCAATTTTGACTTCATAGGACATATTAAACACTTAGCTTGTTATTATGTTCAAGGTAATCAGATTTGTTTATCATTCTAATGGCCTCTTCAAAACTATTCTGGATTACTACTTTGGATCTATTCTACATTACTTGGCAACAACATACTCTGTAACAGATTAGGCAGTATAATCACATATGTTAACTTGAGAGTGCCCACACTCAATCTACTTATCGTGATGTGTTAAATCAATTACTGTTAGACATTATTTGTCTGATAATCTACCAAATCTTTGAATTGAAGAATTTGTGATTTAATTAATAGCTTGTTCAGGGTAATCAGACTTGTATATAATTCTAATGGCCTTCTTTTGAAAACTATTCTGAATTACAACTTTGGATCTTATATTACTTTGCAACAATCTACTCCGTGACAGATTAGGCAGTATAATCACATATGTTAACTTCAGTGCCCACACTGTATTTATTTATGGTTATTTGTTAAATCAAGTACTGTTAGACATGAAATAGGAAGTGTTTAACATAAATGTTATGGCTACTCACCATTGTAGCTCGCTCCTGGTCAATGATACAAGCCTCTTCTTGCAGTGGAAAACTTGCAGCCAACAAACACCGTGGAACCTAAAGGAATGAAATTAAACATTAACATTTCGCCTCGACCAATTTTCACACGTACAACGCAACGCGGCTACACTTCTGCTATTACAAACGTAAATCTCCTTAAACACAATGAGTGTTACTTACCGTGTACGCTCTAGACGGTCCAGTTGCAAGCAGAAAATAAAGATATTTCTGTTGATAATCGTCGCTGCTCAGTGGCTCACGGCCATCGCGCCAACAGATTTGAATTTTGGCGGAGGTTCGGGCAATTACGTCATATCCGCGGCATTTGACTGCGACGTAATACCCGCTTATCTGAAACGGCAGTTAAAAGTAGAGTTACATCAAGTTTTCTTGGAACCTAAACAAATGAAAGAAAACTATCATTTGGCCACAACCAACATTCACAGATACAACACAACGTGCGGGGTTGAGGTTAAAGATTGAGTGAAGGGCCCTCGTTTTAAACTACTGTTTTGAAAAGGAGTGGGAACAAGTAAGACGTATTTAATTTATTTAATGGGAAGTAGTAAGACTTATTAAATTTATTTAATCTACTTTTCTTCCCAGGCAAAATTTGATGTGCTGCAATTCCAAATTTCCAAAGTGAATGAAGGAATGAAGTCCTTTAAATTATGATTTTGTATAAATACTAGGCATTAACACAAAATCGACGGCACAAAATGGGCAGACTTTACTTGTTTGAAAAGGACTGGTTACAAGACAGACTTTTTTAATTTATTTAATGGGAAGAAGACTTATTTAGTTTAATTGATCTATTTTTGTTCCCTGCCAAAATTCGATTTGCTGCAATTCCAAATTTCCAAAGTGAATGAAGGAAAGAAGTCGTTTAAATTATGATTTTGTTTAAATACTAGGCATAGACACAAAATCTACGGCACAAAATGGGCAGACTTTACTTGTTTGAAGAGGACTGGTTACAAGACAGACTTTTCTGATTTATTTAATGGGAAGAGGACTTATTTAGTTTATTTAATCTATTTTTGTTCCCTGGCAAAATTGGATTTGCTGAAATTGTATTTTGCCAAATCTCGATTTGAGACCTGATAGGAAGTATTAAACGCTTAGTTAAATCAATACAAGTTGGTAATAAGAGCGAGTAATGTTGGTTGAACCGATGAATGAAGGTTGAAAGCAATTTAAATTATGACTTTGTATAAATACTAGATATTAACAGAACATCTACTGCGCAAAATGGGCAGAGTTTACTTGTTTGAGAAGGAGTGGCTTATTCAAAACTAAGATTTATGTAATCTGTTTGTTCCCAGGCAAAATTGGATGTGATGCAATTCCAAATTTCACCACATGATGGTGCCCAATTTTGACTTCATAGGACATATTAAACACTTAGCTTGTTATTATGTTCAAGGTAATCAGATTTGTTTATCATTCTAATGGCCTCTTCAAAACTATTCTGGATTACTACTTTGGATCTATTCTACATTACTTGGCAACAACATACTCTGTAACAGATTAGGCAGTATAATCACATATGTTAACTTGAGAGTGCCCACACTCAATCTACTTATCGTGATGTGTTAAATCAATTACTGTTAGACATTATTTGTCTGATAATCTACCAAATCTTTGAATTGAAGAATTTGTGATTTAATTAATAGCTTGTTCAGGGTAATCAGACTTGTATATAATTCTAATGGCCTTCTTTTGAAAACTATTCTGAATTACAACTTTGGATCTTATATTACTTTGCAACAATCTACTCGGTGACAGATTAGGCAGTATAATCACATATGTTAACTTCAGTGCCCACACTGTATTTATTTATGGTTATTTGTTAAATCAAGTACTGTTAGACATGAAATAGGAAGTGTTTAACATAAATGTTATGGCTACTCACCATTGTAGCTCGCTCCTGGTCAATGATATGAGCCTCTTCTTGCAGTGGAAAACTTGCAGCCAACAAACACCGTGGAACCTAAAGGAATGAAATTAAACATTAACATTTCGCCCGGACCAACATTCACACGTACAACGCAACGCGGCTACACTTCTGCTATTACAAACGTAAATCTCCTTAAACACAACGAGTGTTACTTACCGTGTACGCTCTAGGCAAAATTGGATGTGATGCAATTCCAAATCTATCTGAAACGGCAGTTAAAAGTAGAGTTACATCAAGTTTTCTTTTTTAATCAACACAATCATTTACAACCGTTGACCAGAAAGAATCGTCGAAATTCGACGTCCCCCACAAACGCCACGCTCACTCGCTTTTCAGGGCAACAAAAGTACTTCTTTTTAAAAACGATGAGTTGTACTTACCGTGTACGCTCTGGACGGTCCAGTTGCAAGCAGAAAATAAAAATATTTCTCTTGTTAGTCGTATGTTACCATCCGCTGTGTCTTTGTCAACATCGCCGCCATTTTCCTACTTCCTGCTGCGAGCCACGCCCACGGATTTAAATTTGGGCGGAAGCTCTTTCCATTGGCGTCGTTTTCGCGTATAGCAAATCCGATTGGTTGGGAAGGGGGCACGGTTATGCAGCCGAGGAGTCCTGTGATCGGTGGGATGTAAAGTAGGCGTCGACGTCACGTCCGCGTCACGTGACCACGACGTGGCAGACGTCAAATAGCAACCGCTGTTTTGTTTAGTAGACTTACAGTTGTTATGCATTGACATAATGGCGCACACACCAAATAGATTTAAATAAATTAAATAATTCTTCTGCCCACTCTCTTTTAAACAAGTTAACTCTCCCCGCGGATTTGAATTCCGGCGAAAGTTACGCCCATCGACGTCACGTATGTCACGTGACCACGACGTGGCAGATGTCATATAGCAACCGCTGTTTTGTTTAGTAGATTTACAGTTGTTATGCATTGGCATAATGGTGTGCACTCAAAATAGATTTAAATAAATTAAATATTTCTTCTGCCTACTCCCTTTTAAACAAGTTAACTCTGCCCACGTCCATTGACGTCTTGTCTGCGTCACGTGACCACGACGTAGCGACGTCATATAGTAACCGCTGTTTTGACCAGTAGACTTAGTTATTATGCGTTGACATAATGGCGCACTGGTTAGCATGGCCACCTCTTAAGCATGATGATGCGGGTTCGACGCCTGATCAATGTTAGCATGGAGTGAGCTGAAGTGCATGGCGCTGAAGATTTGAATCTTTGAAATGCGCTGAGGTCTGACATATCAGGCAGAATGGTTTGCCATCACGTTCAACAAAAAATAGAAACTTTCCCACTCTGATTAAAACGTCCTGTGTTCATCTACGTATTTTCGTTTTGCTGTGCATCTTTTCCCTGCCATTTCGAGAGCCCAATTGACACTCATAGTTTAAAGAAATGTGTTTGCCCATCCTACTTTGTGGAATTTCACCACATGCGCTTTTGACCAAAATACCAAATTGAACTCAAGTGAAGCCAACACGCACAACCCCCCCCCCCCCCCCCCCCACACACACACACACAAATGTTGATATGAACATAAAAGAGCCGCATGCGGTTCGGGAGTTGCGGCTTGGCCAAACCTGTACTATACAACTTTATTTGTATAAAATTTTCACAACAGCTGTCACACAAACAAAGCGGGAAAAACCGAAGACGTGCGTGTTCCGCCCACGCTGGATTTATTTGCACCTTTGAAAAGACACCGTATTGCCGCAGATGTGGCAAAGAGTACTTTTGGGCATCTGAGACGGAAGGATGTCCAAAGCATCACGTCACCTGCTCTGGTAGGCATGGTGGTGGGACGTTGAGGTCAACCGCTTTGGGGTTGGCTGACTCTTTGATCGCAGGATGCCACACACTTGAAGACAGAAGCAGAAAAGCAGAGCTAAATGCAAAATGTACTCACCGGTGACTCCAATTTTTTTCCCCCCTGAAGAAACAGCTGGACGGGTGGCCCCGGCTGGCCAGTGGGACTCTTGTTATTCTGACCCTTTTTAGTGCGCGTTTGGGGCAACAACCGTTTTTTGTGGCGCTCTCTTCTGGTTCAAAAGTGCCCTGCATGTGAATTTGCTTTTCCTGCCTTCTGATTGGATGAGCGCCGGTGTGACGCGGTGCCTCTGTCACCGTGGCGGGGGGTATACGTTGGCATCGGAGCGTCTGCCAACGTCTGAGACCGGCTGGCAGTGTATCGGAGGTGTCGAGTGCGGTGCCGCTGGAGCTCACTCACCAGCTGGTGTTAGGGCCACAGAATGAAGGCCAAGGAGAAGAATAGAAAGAGAAACAGAAACTTCTCCTCCAATTGTTTGATTTGTCTCTTCTGAGCTTCGATGAATTCTTTCAGCTCTTTGTTCCTCTAGGACGGACAAATGGAAAGTGGCATTCAAAAGCCAGTAAGCGTGCAAGTAAGTGCCGGGCTGGCTTTGGGCCCTTACCTGTTGCGCGCTGTGCAGCAGATCCATTCTCTCTTGGAGGATGCAAGCGTCGCGCTCCCTCAACTCGCACATCAGGGCTCGCTTCCATTGGTCCACGGCGCTCCTAAGCTCTTCTCTCTGATCCGCCGTCAGCACGTCATTCACGCCAGCGTGGCTGGCTTTTTCGCCGTCCGTGGCGGGGCAGTCCCGCTGCGGTAGCGCCTCGTACAACATGGCCTCCAGCTCCAGGATCCTCTGGGCCGCAATCCTCGTCCATCAGTGGTCCGGCGGGAGATTTGAGGGCGGCTTACCTTATGAGCCTGGTCCATGGAACACTTCCTGAAGTCCAACTCTTCATCCAGGTAGCCCTTCTGCTTGCAGAACATATCCTAGCACAGCTCAAGGTCAGAATTGTTGGGGCACATTGCCGGAGTTCCCCTTGGCTGATGTCGCGTGTCTGTCTACCTTCTCACTTTCAATGTCCAACATCTTCTGTTGAAGTGCTGACTTGGTCACTTTGATGTATTCTAACCACTGAGGAAAGGCTGCTGTCACATAAGCAGAATGCGAGAGCGTGCGTGGACGTGCGCGTTACCTTCTCGGCTAGGGTGAGAAGGGTCCTGGCGTGAATCACGACCACCTGCTCCTCGTTGGTGAGATTCTGCAAGAGCCCAAAGGCACAGCGTCAACAAGCTTCTTTCAGCGCAAAGCCTTCCAAAAGTCACATTTGAGCCGCCGAGTCTCGTGGAGTGCGAACATAAGGAGTTCGACATACACTTACGGCGTTATAGCCCAGGATGTCCAGCTTCTTCATCAGATCACTGATGACGATGTCCGGGGGAAAGGCGCAAGGAGCAATGTAAGGTGTTCTGGGACCTCGGGTTAAGGTTAGGGTTGCGAGGGACGCCTTACGTACGCTCACGCCCTCGGCCTCGCAGTAGATCTGCAAAGGGCTGAGGCCGTCTGGGAAACGGACTTGCAGAAACTTCAAGACGGGGGAGCGCCACTCCCTCTCCTGAAAGGCAGAGGCATGCATCCGTCCGTCCGTCCGTCCGTCCGTCCGTCCGTCACATCTCTGGCCTCAACACGCTTGTGCGAGTCTTCCCACCTCCAGCTCCAGGATGCGGAACTCAAGCAGTTCGTTTTGGTCTCGGATATCCTGGATGTGCTCTTTCAGACGCGCTTCTTCCGCCTCCATCCGCCTGACCTGAAAAGACAGTCAGACCTCATCTGCGGGGCTTCCCGACAGGTGTGACGCCAAGCGACTCCGCCCAGCGCCTTTCTTTCCGTCACCTTTTCGGCCAACTGCTGATTGCTCTGACGCAGCAGCTGCTTCTCCTCCACCCACTTGACATTCTAGAAGAGACAAACGCGTGGACAGCTTTGGAATGTTGTGTCATTTTCATCCACAAATTCTTTGGTTGACTGGAAAATGACATTTGCTTTTCTCCGCATTTTCCCAGCCACGTTCGGGGGGGGGGGGCAGAGCTAAATGCAAAATGTACTCACCGGTGACTCCAATTTTTTTCCCCCCTGAAGAAACAGCTGGACGGGTGGCCCCGGCTGGCCAGTGGGACTCTTGTTATTCTGACCCTTTTTAGTGCGCGTTTGGGGCAACAACCGTTTTTTGTGGCGCTCTCTTCTGGTTCAAAAGTGCCCTGCATGTGAATTTGCTTTTCCTGCCTTCTGATTGGATGAGCGCCGGTGTGATGCGGTGCCTCTGTCACCGTGGCGGGGGGTATACGTTGGCATTGGAGCGTCTGCCAACGTCTGAGACCGGCTGGCAGTGTATCGGAGGTGTCGAGTGCGGTGCCGCTGGAGCTCACTCACCAGCTGGTGTTAGGGCCACAGAATGAAGGCCAAGGAGAAGAATAGAAAGAGAAACAGAAACTTCTCCTCCAATTGTTTGATTTGTCTCTTCTGAGCTTCGATGAATTCTTTCAGCTCTTTGTTCCTCTAGGACGGACAAATGGAAAGTGGCATTCAAAAGCCAGTAAGCGTGCAAGTAAGTGCCGGGCTGGCTTTGGGCCCTTACCTGTTGCGCGCTGTGCAGCAGATCCATTCTCTCTTGGAGGATGCAAGCGTCGCGCTCCCTCAACTCGCACATCAGGGCTCGCTTCCATTGGTCCACGGCGCTCCTAAGCTCTTCTCTCTGATCCGCCGTCAGCACGTCATTCACGCCAGCGTGGCTGGCTTTTTCGCCGTCCGTGGCGGGGCAGTCCCGCTGCGGTAGCGCCTCGTACAACATGGCCTCCAGCTCCAGGATCCTCTGGGCCGCAATCCTCGTCCATCAGTGGTCCGGCGGGAGATTTGAGGGCGGCTTACCTTATGAGCCTGGTCCATGGAACACTTCCTGAAGTCCAACTCTTCATCCAGGTAGCCCTTCTGCTTGCAGAACATATCCTAGCCAGTAATGCCAGACGGATGAGTGACTGAAGAATGTAGCTATTTTGTCTGAGAAAAAGGTGTGCTCATTGATGAGCTTACCTGTCCTTGTTGCTTCAGCGCTGACTCCAGATCTGCTACTCTGCTTTGATAGTGACCCATTTCTACCATCAGCTTTTCTCTGGTCTGAAAGGAGGAGGAGGGAGGCTCCTCCTCCTCCTTTCAGACCAGAGAACACCCGAGGCTGGGTGAGAACGGGGAGGCTGCGACCCGGCCGGGGGTTGCGGGAAGGGGCGCCACCTTGATCTCCTTCTCGGCGTCGTAGTCCCCTTTCGCTGGTCTGGGCTAGCAGAGCGTAGGCTCGTTGCAGCGCTTGATATTCTTGCGTCAGCTGGCGGTAGCGAAGCTCCGCCTCTTCATGCACACACCAATGCAACACAGCACTAGTACCAGAATCAGTCAGACCGGCGACAAAGCACCCGCGACGCAAAGACGAGTCCGATTCCAGGCTGAAGAGGAATGTTTGGTGCCAATACGCTGGCAGAAATGGCGGGCTACCTCTTCGGGTTCCGTGTCGGGGGTTCTGTCGGTGTGAAAAGACAAGGACGATCCGTCCGAGTCCACCAACACGTCTTCGTCGTAGCCGTAAAATGTTTCGATGACCTGCGGGCGCGGAAGCGAACATCTCTCTGAACAAACTGAAGCGACACCTCACGATGAATCGACGAGAGGAACGATAGCGAGAAAAAGGCCATTTCATCTTGCGCAACACCAAGCAGCCGCAAACAAACAGACTCACCTTGCAGGACCTCACGCTTTGTTCCTCCTCAGAGATTCTCGACGTCGGTATCGTAGCAGCAAATCTCTCTCCTGTCGACACAAATAATCCGCCTTTGAGATTCTTTGGATGCAAAGGGAACGAACGGCTCCGGCGCAGAAACAAACGCGACTCACAATGACATTTCTGACATGAGCTCCTGTCTCCAGAGCCTGAAAAACACGTCACCGGCGATGATTGGAGGGACGCTCGTCTTTTCCAAAAGTGACAACTACAGGGTGTGTCAGGGTTTTCCAGATTATCTTTATCGTATCATTGTGTTGCTTTGACTTTGACTGCGACCTGTAATAAATAATATTATTTATCCCTTATTTATCCCTATCGCTTATCCCTTCCTACACAAAGTCGTAAAACACCCCTTGCTATGTTTTGACTAGAGGTCAAGGGCTTCCTCTATTCAATCCACTCTTACACCCACCCTGTTTCTCTTAATTAAAATGCTCGTGCAGGAGCCGAGAGTCAGACTTCATTCGTACAACGGATGGACTCTCCACCTGCAGGTGTCCAAAAGAACTTACTTGTCTCCCGTGTGGTTCTTGCAAAATAAGTTGGAGCGAGCGCAACTCTAACAGGGTGCATTTTGCCACTAGCTGCCTACGGACAATGACGTCGCGCTCGCGGCTCATGGTTGACGGGCTGAGCAGCCGGGCAAGTCCGTCGTTTTCAGCGCACAGCGAGTGGCAAAGGCGCTGACAAAACGGGAGCTTTGAGCTGCTGAAAACGGCAAAACAAGTCTAAAGCGTGTTCAAACGCGTGCGCACAATGTTCCTGCTTGAAAGGTCGGAATTTAAGGGGCCAATTTTTTGGATGGCGGCCGCCGGCCAAGCTTTGGACGGAAAAGGTTTCCTGGCGACAGCGAGCGAGCGCGGCGCTGCCGTACGTGCACCGAGTCGCCTGCCTGAAGACCTTGGACAAGTCGTCGATGATGTGCCGCTGCTCCACAACTTGAAGGAACTCCATTTCACCGTCCTGCTGGCCGCAACCGCGGTCCAGGTCATTGAGCGAACTAGGCCTTCTCTGTGGAACACAAATGCAGTGGACTCTGTTGGCACGCCGCCGTTGTCCGCGTCGACTTACCAAGCTTGCCATCTCCTCGTTCTCCTGGGTGACAAAGCGCACTTTGTTTTCAAGGCGACACAGCACCAGCGAGAGTTCTTCATTCTTCCTGCTCAGGCGTTTGTTTTTGTACAGGAGTGGCAGAAACTGGCTTTCTGTTTCTCTCAGTCGCTTTAGCTGCAAGCATGAAGTGCGGGATGTGAAAGACGCACAACACGCGGGCCAGAACGTATCCATTCCTTTTGCATCGGTTTGAACGGAATCGTGGCTTTGGCTCCCAATAAAAGACATCTACCAGGCAACCGACTCGCCGCGCCGCTCAACTAATAAGCAAGCGCAATGGGTGCCTCGCTGGATGGCGCGCATCAAACGTAGCGCAAACCTTCAAGCGTGCCGTCAATAAATTACCAGTTCATTGCGCTCTTCAGAAAGCAGGGCGTTTCGATCCTCCAGTTTCCTGATGACTGCGCTGAGCTCAGCGATTTTCAGATGAAACCGTCGCGTGTCCCGATCCTCCTGAGACTGAAAACGCCCCGCAACACACACACACAAGCACTCGTTCAAAGTTCAAAACTGTTTTTGTGCTACCTTCCTCCAGCAACGAACTAAGTCATGCGTACTGCAAGTGTGTGATGAGGTGGCTTACGCAATGAAGAGGATTGCTAGTAGCGGCGTTGACCCCACTTCCAGGGTAGTTTAGGCCCGCCCTTTGGGAATCCCTCAGGGCAGCGATCTGCTGCTCGGCAGCCTGAGTCTGCAGCTGAAGGCGGTGGACGTGGCCGGCCCCAGGGCTTCATCCAAAACACTAACCGCTCTGTCTTTCAGCTTGATCTCATCCGTCTGGATGTACAAACGGGGAGCGCTCAGGCAGGCGGGCAAACTCATTTGCCAGAATTGTGACAAAAACAAAGAGAGCAACCGGCCAATTTTTTTCTTGAATCGACTAGAACACCTTTGCTGTGACAAAAGCGAAGCGAGCAACCGGACATTTTCTTCTTGTGAAATAGAATAGAATAGAATGCCTTAGGTGTCATTGCACTGCAGGTATACAACGAAATTGGGAACATAGCCACGCACCGCGCATCTGATCAGTCCTACCAGTCGGCGGATCTCCCTCTCGCAGTCTCTCTTGGTTCGGCTCAGCTCCTCCCGATGCTGGTGATGAGCCGATCGGAGCTCGGCCGCTCGGGACTGCCAGGCCTGCTGGGCCGCTGCCAGGGCTTCTTCCGCGCTCCTGGTGGAGGCGACACCGCTCGGTCTCCCGACACCGCCGCGTCTCCTCCACCTCCGCCAGCAAAGCGCCCCCCCTCCTCACCTGAGCAGACATTGCGCCACACCGGGCCGTTGAGACCGCAACGGAGCGCCGCGACGCTTACTGGGGACAAGCTACACAATACGGTAGCGGCCGCATCGAAGCCCGACGTGGCGTGCGGATAGTCAGACACGGATAGAGCGGATCACCTTGTCCATGGAGCCGTCCCTCAGGCTGAGGACCAAGGCATTCAGTCGCTGGATCTCTCCATCTTTGATTTTGATCACTCTCATCAGCTCCATTTCATGCTGCCGCAGTAATGTCTCCCTGGTAATGGCTAACTCTTTCTGCTTCTCCTCATGGAGTTTGCTTTTGAGTTCCGTCATGGCGGCGGTGGCACGGTGGTGCTCCGCCCGCAGGTCCTGACTTCTCTCTCTCTCCAGACAGCTGACCTGACATGACTTAGACTTAGACAAACTCTATTGTCATCTTGTCTGCACATGGTGCATACAAAACGAAATTCCGTTGCATACGTCTTACAACAAAGTAGTGATATTGCAGTTGAATAGAAGTAACATATCCTATGAAAATATATATATATACATATATACTATATATATATATATATATATATATTAAAAATAAGTATAAAGTGCAGCAGTGATAATTATGCAATAGTGCAAGTAGGCAAAACAGTATTCAAGAGTGTGCAGAGGAATGCTAAACCATGTATTAAACTTCTATTTAAAGGGTTTATACAAGTTCAGTAAAGTTGGTAGTGCGAGATAGTGCAAGATAGAGGTCCGTAGTGTCATAAAGTACAGTTCTGTGAATGTGTGATGCAGAGTTCAGTTTAGAGCTCAACAGTTCTAGTGTTCAACAGTCTGATGACAGCAGGGAAAAAGCTGTTGCAGAACCTGGTGGACCTGCAGCGGATGCTGCAAACCTCTTCCCAGAGGGCAGCAGGGAGAACAGTCCATGGTGGGGGTGTGATGGGTCATTGATGATGTTACGGGCACGGGACATGCAGCGCTGAGATGAAATGTCCTGAATGGAGGGAAGAGGAGCCCCTATGATCCTCTCTGCTGTCCTCACCACTCTCCTCACGTTCTTCCAATCGGAGGCGGTGCAGCCTCCACACCACACAGAGAGACAGCTTGTCAGAATGCTCTCTATGGTGCTCCTGTAGAACGTCCTCATGATGGGTGGGGGCAGGTGGGCTCTCCTCATCCTCCGCAGGAAGTACAAGCGCTTCTGTGCCCTCTTGACCAGTGCCGTAGTGTTCATAGTCCAGGTGAGGTCTTCTGTGATGTGGACCCCCAGGAATTTGGTGGTGCTGACCACCTCCACAGCTGAGCTGTTGATGATCAGTGGAGCGTGGTGAGGCTGTTTTTTCCTGAAGTCGACGATGATCTCCTTCATCTTCTCCTCATTCAGGATCAGGCTGTTTTCTCTGCACCAGCCCACCAGCTGCTCCACCTCCTCTCTGTAGTCCAGGTCGTTGTTGTCTCTGATGAGCCCCACCACCGTTGTGTCGTCTGCTGACTTCACGATGTGATTGGTGGTGAACCTGAGGACGCAGTCGTGTGTCATCAGGGTGCACAGCAGGGGGCTCAGGACGCAGCCCTGAAGGGAGCCTGTGCTGAGGGTGATGACATCAGAGGTGTTCTGTCCGACCCGGACTGACTGAGGTCTGTTGGTGAGGAAGTCTAGCAGCCAGTTGCGAAGGGGGGTGTTGAAGCCCAGGTGTTCCAATTTTCCTACCAGATGCTGTGGGATGATGGTGTTAAACGCTGAGCTGAAGTCCAGGAACAGCCTCCGCACATGGGTGTTCTTCTCCTCCAGGTGAGCCAGGCTCAGGTGAAGAACGGAGGAGATGGCGTCCTGAGTGGAGCGGTTTTGCCGGTCGGCAAACTGGAACGGGTCAAATAATAGGGGGAGTCTGGAAACGATGTGACCTTTAAGCAGCCTTTCGAAGCACTTCATCATAACCGGAGTCAGTGCAACAGGCCGGTAATCATTAAATGAGGTGATTTGAGGTTTCTTCGGCACCGGAATGATGGAGGCAGTCTTAAAGCACGCCGGCACTGTGGCTTGGCCCAGCGAGGTGTTAAAAATGTCTGTGATGACCCCAGCCAGATGACTTGCACATTCCCTGAACACACGCCCAGGAATGTTGTCGGGGCCAGGGGCCTTACAGGGGTTGACTCTCCTCAGGGTCTTCAACACATCGGCGGAGTCAAGGCAGAGTACCTCCTCTTCCTGATGGGGGACAGTTTTAACTGCTGGAGTGCCGTTTAGTGCCTCGAACCTCCCAAAGAAGTTATTTAGACCATTTAGAAAGTCAGCATCAACTACACCCACCGGGGGGGGGGAGGGTGAGTTGTAGTCTGTAATCGCCCGTATGCCTTGCCACATACTCCTGATGTTTTTGACGTCGTGGAAACGATCCTGAAATTTTTGACTGCGGTCTCGCTTCGCTATCCTGATGGCACGGTTCAAGTTGGCTCTCGCTGTCCTCAGTGTCTCCTTGTCGCCAGACTTGAAGGCAGAGTTCCGCGCTCGTAGCGTTTGACGTACCTCCTCAGTCATCCAGGGTCGTTGGTTGCCCTGGGTGATGATATTCTTAGTGGTGCTGACGTCCTCGGTGCATTTGTTGATGTAGGCTGACACAGTCATGGCACACGCATGTCTAATCTACATCGGGAAAACTGGGAGGGAGGGAGGCAGGCAGGGAGGCAGGCAGGGAGGCAGGCAGGGAGGCAGGCAGTGTCTGTCTGTTGAGGTTTTCACCTTGTTCTTCTCCTGCTGAAGTTCTAACTGGACGTCCATCAGTTTGGTTCTCAGCTCGTCATTGGCGGCCTGAAGGGCGTCCGTTCGCTCCGCCTTGGCCCGCCCTGCCGGAGCTCGTTTGGACATCTCTTACTCGAGTCTCGCCCGGTCGTCAGTCAGAGATCACAACATTTGTACCTGGAGAGCACAAACGCAGCGCTGTTTTCCACTGGCTTCGAACTCAACTTCAATCGGTACCGTAACTTACAACATCATAAACATAGAACTAGCTTGACTTATTCATTGAATAAATGCATTTGGTTCTTCAAAACTGCATCACGCAACATAGCGTGACCGAGACGGCCGTTATCCACCTGCGTGAAGTTATTTGGTGAAATGAATGAGATGTTTAAGACACCATCGTTCTGTCTCTATGTAGATGAAGGTAAATAATCGATTGCTGAAGGTCCAAAGGTGTTGTGATAAACAAATAAACATATTAGTGATTAGTGACATATTTGTGATAAACATATTAGGCAGGATAATCACATATGTTAACGTGACTGCCCACACTGTATTTATTTATGGTTATTTGTTAAATCGAGTACTGTTAGACATGAAATAGGAAGTGTTTAACATAAATGGAAGACGAAAGGGGTACTCACCATTGTAGCTCCTGCTGGTCAATGATACGAGCCTCTTCTTGCAGTGGAAAACATACAGCCAACAAACACCGTGGAACCTAAAGGAATGAAATTAAACATTAACATTTAGCCTCAACCAACATTCACAGATACAACGCAACGCAAACTACACAAACGTAAATCTTTTTAAACACAATGAGTTGTACTTACCGTGTACGCTCTAGACGGTCCACTTGCAAGCGGAAAATAAAGATATTTCTGTTGATAATCGTCGTGTTTGTATCCGGTGTCTCGCTCAAGGCCATTGCGCCCACAGATTTGAATTTTGGCGAGAGTTCAGCCTATTGACGTCATTTCCGCGGTGTAATACCCGCATATCTGAAACGGCAAAGTTAAGAGTAGAGTTAAATAAAGTTTTTAGTCAACGCAATAATTTACAACCGTTGACCAGTCGAAATAATCGTCGAAATTTGGCGTCTGTGGCTGGAAGCAGACGCCGAGTTCGACATTCCTCCCAAACGCCACACTCCCTTGCTTTTCAGGGCTAAAAAAAAACAGTTGTAATTACCTTGTACGCTCTAGACGGTCAAGTTGCAAGCTGAAAACAAAAATATTTGCCTTGTTAGTCATCGTGTTACTAACAGCTGTGTCTTGTTTGCCAGAACTGCCGCTTTCCTACTTCCTGTTGCAAGCCACGCCCACGGATTATAATTTTGCCGTGAGTTCCGCCTATTGACGTCATGTCCGCGTCACATGACTGCGACGTAATATTATCTAAAACTGTTTGTGCGGTATTGTGTTGTTCTGTGCGGTATTGTGTTATTCTGTGCGGCGTCGTGTTGTTCTGTGCGGCGTCGTGTTGTTCAGTGCGACGTCGTGTTGTTCAGTGCGGCATGGTGTTGTTCAGTGCGGCATGGTGTTGTTCAGTGCGGCATGGTGTTGTTCAGTGCGGCATAATGTTGTTCAGTGCGGCATAATGTTGTTCAGTGCGGCATAATGTTGTTCAGTGCGGCATGGTGTTGTTCAGTGCGGCATGGTGTTGTTCAGTGCGGCATAATGTTGTTCAGTGCGCCATAATGTTGTTCAGTGCGGCATGGTGTTGTTCAGTGCGGGATGGTGTTGTTCAGTGCAGGATGGTGTTGTTCAGTGCGGCATGGTGTTGTTCAATGCGGCATGGTGTTGTTCAGTGCGGGATGGTGTTGTTCAGTGCGGCATGGTGTTGTTCAGTGCGGCATAATGTTGTTCAGTGCGGCATGGTGTTGTTCAGTGCGGCATGGTGTTGTTCAGTGCGGCATGGTGTTGTTCAGTGCGGCATGGTGTTGTTCAGTGCGGCATGGTGTTGTTCAGTCCGGGATGGTGTTGTTCAATGCGGGATCGTGTTGTTCAGTGCGGGGTGGTGTTGTTCAGTGCGGGATGGTGTTGTTCAGTGCGGCATGGTGTTGTTCAATGCGGCATGGTGTTGTTCAGTGCGGGATGGTGTTGTTCATTGCGGCATGGTGTTGTTCAGTGCGGCATGGTGTTGTTCAGTGCGGCATGGTGTTGTTCAGTGCGGCATGGTGTTGTTCAGTGCGGCATGGTGTTGTTCAGTGCGGAATGGTGTTGTTCAGTGCGGCATGGTGTTGTTCAGTCCGGGATGGTGTTGTTCAATGCGGGATCGTGTTGTTCAGTGCGGGGTGGTGTTGTTCAGTGCGGGATGGTGTTGTTCAGTGCGGCATGGTGTTGTTCAATGCGGCATGGTGTTGTTCAGTGCGGGATGGTGTTGTTCATTGCGGCATGGTGTTGTTCAGTGCGGCATGGTGTTGTTCAGTGCGGCATGGTGTTGTTCAGTGCGGCATGGTGTTGTTCAGTGCGGCATAATGTTGTTCAGTGCGGCATGGTGTTGTTCAGTGTGGAAAGGTGTTGTTCAGTGCAGGATGGTGTTGTTCAGTGCGGCATGGTGTTGTTCAATGCAGGATCGTGTTGTTCAGTGCAGCATAATGTTGTTCAGTGCAGCATGGTGTTGTTCAGTGCGGCATGGTGTTGTTCAATGCGGCATGGTGTTGTTCACTGCGGGATGGTGTTGTTCAATGCGGGATCGTGTTGTTCAGTGCGGCATAATGTTGTTCAGTGCAGCATGGTGTTGTTCAGTGCGGCATGGTGTTGTTCAGTGCGACATAATGTTGTTTAGTGCGGCATAATGTTGTTCAGTGCGGCATAATGTTGTTCAGTGCGGCATGGTGTTGTTCAGTGCGGCATGGTGTTGTTCAGTGCGGCATGGTGTTGTTCAGTGCAGGATGGTGTTGTTCAGTGCGGCATGGTGTTGTTCAATGCGGCATGGTGTTGTTCAGTGCGGAATGGTGTTGTTCAGTGCAGGATGGTGTTGTTCAGTGCGGCATGGTGTTGTTCAGTGCGGAATGGTGTTGTTCAGTGCGGCATGGTGTTGTTCAGTGCGGCATGGTGTTGTTCAGTGCAGGATGGTGTTGTTCAATGCGGGATCGTGTTGTTCAGTGCGGCATGGTGTTGTTCAGTGCGGCATGGTGTTGTTCAGTGCGGCATAATGTTGTTCAGTGCGGCATGGTGTTGTTCAGTGCGGCATGGTGTTGTTCAGTGCGGCATGGTGTTGTTCAGTGCGGCATGGTGTTGTTCAGTGCGGCATAATGTTGTCCAGTGCGCCTTAATGTTGTTCAGTGCGGCATGGTGTTGTTTAGTGCGGGATGGTGTTGTTCAGTGCAGGATGGTGTTGTTCAGTGCGGCATGGTGTTGTTCAATGCGGCATGGTGTTGTTCAGTGCGGGATGGTGTTGTTCAGTGCGGCATGGTGTTGTTCAGTGCGGCATAATGTTGTTCAGTGCGGCATGGTGTTGTTCAGTGCGGCATGGTGTTGTTCAGTGCGGCATGGTGTTGTTCAGTGCGGCATGGTGTTGTTCAGTGCGGAATGGTGTTGTTCAGTGCGGCATGGTGTTGTTCAGTGCGGGATGGTGTTGTTCAATGCGGGATCGTGTTGTTCAGTGCGGGGTGGTGTTGTTCAGTGCAGGATGGTGTTGTTCAGTGCAGGATGGTGTTGTTCAGTGCGGCATGGTGTTGTTCAATGCAGGATCGTGTTGTTCAGTGCAGCATAATGTTGTTCAGTGCAGCATGGTGTTGTTCAGTGCGGCATGGTGTTGTTCAATGCGGCATGGTGTTGTTCAGTGCGGGATGGTGTTGTTCAGTGCGGCATGGTGTTTTTCAGTGCGGCATAATGTTGTTCAGTGCGGCATGGTGTTGTTCAGTGCGGCATGGTGTTGTTCAGTGCAGGATGGTGTTGTTCAGTGCGGCATGGTGTTGTTCAATGCAGGATCGTGTTGTTCAGTGCAGCATAATGTTGTTCAGTGCAGCATGGTGTTGTTCAGTGCGGCATGGTGTTGTTCAATGCGGCATGGTGTTGTTCACTGCGGGATGGTGTTGTTCAATGCGGGATCGTGTTGTTCAGTGCGGCATAATGTTGTTCAGTGCAGCATGGTGTTGTTCAGTGCGGCATGGTGTTGTTCAGTGCGACATAATGTTGTTTAGTGCGGCATAATGTTGTTCAGTGCGGCATAATGTTGTTCAGTGCGGCATGGTGTTGTTCAGTGCGGCATGGTGTTGTTCAGTGCGGCATGGTGTTGTTCAGTGCAGGATGGTGTTGTTCAGTGCGGCATGGTGTTGTTTAATGCGGCATGGTGTTGTTCAGTGCGGGATGGTGTTGTTCAGTGCAGGATGGTGTCGTTCAGTGCGGCATGGTGTTGTTCAGTGCGGAATGGTGTTGTTCAGTGCGGCATGGTGTTGTTCAGTGCGGCATGGTGTTGTTCAGTGCAGGATGGTGTTGTTCAATGCGGGATCGTGTTGTTCAGTGCGGCATGGTGTTGTTCAGTGCGGCATGGTGTTGTTCAGTGCGGCATAATGTTGTTCAGTGCGGCATGGTGTTGTTCAGTGCGGCATGGTGTTGTTCAGTGCGGCATGGTGTTGTTCAGTGCGGCATGGTGTTGTTCAGTGCGGCATACTGTTGTCCAGTGCGCCATAATGTTGTTCAGTGCGGCATGGTGTTGTTTAGTGCGGGATGGTGTTGTTCAGTGCAGGATGGTGTTGTTCAGTGCGGGATGGTGTTGTTCAGTGCGGCATGGTGTTGTTCAGTGCGGGATGGTGTTGTTCAGTGCGGCATGGTGTTGTTCAGTGCGGCATAATGTTGTTCAGTGCGGCATGGTGTTGTTCAGTGCGGCATGGTGTTGTTCAGTGCGGCATGGTGTTGTTCAGTGCGGCATGGTGTTGTTCAGTGCGGAATGGTGTTGTTCAGTGCGGCATGGTGTTGTTCAGTGCGGGATGGTGTTCAATGCGGGATCGTGTTGTTCAGTGCGGGGTGGTGTTGTTCAGTGCAGGATGGTGTTGTTCAGTGCAGGATGGTGTTGTTCAGTGCGGCATGGTGTTGTTCAATGCGGCATGGTGTTGTTCAGTGCAGGATGGTGTTGTTCAGTGCGGCATGGTGTTGTTCAATGCGGCATGGTGTTGTTCAATGCGGCATGGTGTTGTTCAGTGCGGCATGGTGTTGTTCAGTGCGGCATGGTGTTGTTCAGTGCAGCGTAATGTTGTTCAGTGCGGCATGGTGTTGTTCAGTGCGGAATGGTGTTGTTCAGTGTGGCATGGTGTTGTTCAGTGCAGGATGGTGTTGTTCAGTGCGGCATGGTGTTGCTCAGTGCGGCATGGTGTTGTTCAGTGCGGGATGGTGTTGTTCATTGCGGCATGGTGTTGTTCATTGCGGCATGGTGTTGTTCAGTGCGGCATGGTGTTGTTCAGTGCGGCATAATGTTGTTCAGTGCGCCATAATGTTGTTCAGTGCGGCATGGTGTTGTTCAGTGCGGGATGGTGTTGTTCAGTGCAGGATGGTGTTGTTCAGTGCGGCATGGTGTTGTTCAGTGCGGCATGGTGTTGTTCAGTGCGGCATAATGTTGTTCAGTGCGGCATAATGTTGTTCAGTGCGGGATGGTGTTGTTCATTGCGGCATGGTGTTGTTCAGTGCGGCATGGTGTTGTTCAGTGCGGCATGGTGTTGTTCAGTGCGGGATGGTGTTGTTCAGTGCAGGATGGTGTTGTTCAGTGCGGCATGGTGTTGTTCAGTGCGGCATGGTGTTGTTCATTTCGGCATAATGTTGTTCAGTGCGGCATAATGTTGTTTAGTGCGGCATGGTGTTGTTCAGTGCGGGATGGTGTTGTTCAGTGCGTTATAATGTTGTTCAGTGCGGCATGGTGTTGTTCAGTGCGGCATGGTGTTGTTCAGTGCGGCATGGTGTTGTTCAGTGCGGCATAATGTTGTTCAGTGAGGCATAATGTTGTTCAGTGCGGCATGGTGTTGTTCAGTGCGGGATGGTGTTGTTCAGTGCGGGATGGTGTTGTTCAGTGCGGCATGGTGTTCAATGCGGAATGGTGTTGTTCAGTGCAGGATGGTGTTGTTCAGTGCGGCATGGTGTTGTTCAGTGCGGCATAATGTTGTTCAGTGCGGCATGGTGTTGTTCAGTTCGGCATGGTGTTGTTCAGTGCGGCATGGTGTTGTTCAGTGCGGCATAATGTTGTTCAGTGCGGCATGGTGTTGTTCAGTGCGGCATGGTGTTGTTCAGTGCGGCATAATGTTCAGTGCGGCATAATGTTGTTCAGTGCGGCATGGTGTTGTTCAGTGCGGGATGGTGTTGTTCAGTGCAGGATGGTGTTGTTCAGTGCGGCATGGTGTTCAGTGCGGGATGGTGTCTTTCAGTGCGGCATGGTGTCGTTCAGTGCGGCATGGTGTCTTTCAGTGCGGCATGGTGTCGTTCAGTGAGGCATGGTGTTGTTCAGTGCGGCATGGTGTTGTTTAGTGCGGCATGGTGTTGTTCAGTGCGGGATGGTGTTGTTCAGTGTGGCATGGTGTTCAGTGCGGCATGGTGTTGTTCAGTGCGGTATCGTGTTGTTCAGTGCGGTATCGTGTTTCTCAGTGCGGTATCGTGTTGTTCAGTGCAGTATCGTTGTGTTGTTCGTATTGTGTTTAACACTTAGCCTCTAACACTTAGCCTCTAACACTTAGCCTCTAGCATCTAGAAGGTAAATAAATAGGAAGGAAGGACTCACCGGTGACGTCTTCGCCCACGTCCAAGCGTACTTTGTATTTTCATCCTTCTGACAGTGGAAAACATAGCCAACAAACACCGTGGAACCTAAACGAATGAAAGAAAACTATCATTTGGCCACAACCAACATTCACAGATACAACACAATGTGACGTGCGGGGTTGAGGTTAAAGGTTGAGTGAAGGGCCCTCGTTTTAAACTACTTTTTTGAAAAGGATTGGGAACAAGTAAGACGTATTTAATTTATTTAATGGGAAGTAGTAAGAGCTATTGAATTTAATCTATGTATTATATTCTATTGTATTGTATTCTGTTGTATTCTTTTGGATTGTATTCACACTAACCCCACTAAAACTTCAGCCCACAAAAACTCGCCTCTGGCGCCTAGCCTCTGGCACTTAGCCTCTAACACTTAGCCTTTAACACTTAGCCTTTAACACTTAGCCTTTAACACTTAGCCTAGAAGGTGAATAAATAGGGTTAAAGGTGGAGTGAAGGGACCTCGTTTTAAACTACTTTTTTGTAAAGGAGTGGGAACAAGTAAGACGTATTTAATTTATTTAATGGGAAGTAGTAAGACTTATTAAATTTATTTAATCTACTTTTCTTCCCAGGCAAAATTTGATGTGCTGCAATTCCAAATTTCCAAAGTGAATGAAGGAATGAAGTCCTTTAAATTATGATTTTGTATAAATACTAGGCATTAACACAAAATCGACGGCACAAAATGGGCAGACTTTACTTGTTTGAAAAGGACTGGTTACAAGACAGACTTTTTTAATTTATTTAATGGGAAGAAGACTTATTTAGTTTAATTGATCTATTTTTGTTCCCTGGCAAAATTCGATTTGCTGCAATTCCAAATTTCCAAAGTGAATGAAGGAAAGAAGTCGTTTAAATTATGATTTTGTTTAAATACTAGGCATAGACACAAAATCTACGGCACAAAATGGGCAGACTTTACTTGTTTGAAGAGGACTGGTTACAAGACAGACTTTTCTGATTTATTTAATGGGAAGAAGACTTATTTAGTTTATTTAATCTATTTTTGTTCCCTGGCAAAATTGGATTTGCTGAAATTGTATTTTGCCAAATCTTGCCTTGAGACCTGATAGGAAGTATTAAACGCTTAGTTAAATCAATACAAGTTGGTAATAAGAGCGAGTAATGTTGGTTGAACCGATGAATGAAGGTTGAAAGCAATTTAAATTATAACTTTGTATAAATACTAGATATTAACAGAACATCTACTGCGCGAAATGGGCAGAGTTTACTTGTTTGAGAAGGAGTGGCTTATTCAAAACTAAGATTTATTTAATCTGTTTGTTCCCAGGCAAAATTGGATGTGATGCAATTCCAAATTTCACCACATGATGGTGCCCAATTTTGACTTCATAGGACATATTAAACACTTAGCTTGTTATTATGTTCAAGGTAATCAGATTCGTTTATTATTCTAATGGCCTCTTCAAAACTATTCTGGATTACTACTTTGGATCTATTCTACATTACTTGGCAACAACATACTCTGTAACAGATTAGGCAGTATAATCATATCTGTTAACTTGAGAGTGCCCACACTCAATCTACTTATCGTGATGTTAAATCAATTACTGTTAGACATTATTTGTCTGATAATCTACCAAATCTTTGAATTGAAGAATTTGTGATTTAATTAATAGCTTGTTGTTATGTTAAGGGTAATCAGACTTGTATATAATTCTAATGGCCTTCTTTTGAAAACTATTCTGAATTACAACTTTGGATCTTATATTACTTTGCAACAATCTACTCCGTGACAGATTAGGCAGTATAATCACATATGTTAACTTCAGTGCCCACACTGTATTTATTTATGGTTATTTGTTAAATCAAGTACTGTTAGACATGAAATAGGAAGTGTTTAACATAAATGTTATGGCTACTCACCATTGTAGCTCGCTCCTGGTCAATGATACGAGCCTCTTCTTGCAGTGGAAAACTTGCAGCCAACAAACACCGTGGAACCTAAAGGAATGAAATTAAACATTAACATTTCGCCTCGACCAATTTTCACACGTACAACGCAACGCGGCTACACTTCTGCTATTACAAACGTAAATCTCCTTAAACACAATGAGTGTTACTTACCGTGTACGCTCTAGACGGTCCAGTTGCAAGCAGAAAATAAAGATATTTCTGTTGATAATCGTCGCTGCTCAGTGGCTCACGGCCATCGCGCCAACAGATTTGAATTTTGGCGGAGGTTCGGGCAATTACGTCATATCCACGGCACATGACTGCGACGTAATACCCGCTTATCTGAAACGGCAGTTAAAAGTAGAGTTACATCAAGTTTTCTTGGAACCTAAACGAATGAAAGAAAACTATCATTTGGCCACAACCAACATTCACAGATACAACACAACGTGCGGGGTTGGGGTTAAAGATTGAGTGAAGGGCCCTCGTTTTAAACTACTGTTTTGAAAAGGAGTGGGAACAAGTAAGACGTATTTAATTTATTTAATGGGAAGTAGTAAGACTTATTAAATTTATTTAATCTACTTTTCTTCCCAGGCAAAATTTGATGTGCTGCAATTCCAAATTTCCAAAGTGAATGAAGGAATGAAGTCCTTTAAATTATGATTTTGTATAAATACTAGGCATTAACACAAAATCGACGGCACAAAATGGGCAGACTTTACTTGTTTGAAAAGGACTGGTTACAAGACAGACTTTTTTAATTTATTTAATGGGAAGAAGACTTATTTAGTTTAATTGATCTATTTTTGTTCCCTGCCAAAATTCGATTTGCTGCAATTCCAAATTTCCAAAGTGAATGAAGGAAAGAAGTCGTTTAAATTATGATTTTGTTTAAATACTAGGCATAGACACAAAATCTACGGCACAAAATGGGCAGACTTTACTTGTTTGAAGAGGACTGGTTACAAGACAGACTTTTCTGATTTATTTAATGGGAAGAGGACTTATTTAGTTTATTTAATCTATTTTTGTTCCCTGGCAAAATTGGATTTGCTGAAATTGTATTTTGCCAAATCTCGATTTGAGACCTGATAGGAAGTATTAAACGCTTAGTTAAATCATTACAAGTTGGTAATAAGAGCGAGTAATGTTGGTTGAACCGATGAATGAAGGTTGAAAGCAATTTAAATTATGACTTTGTATAAATACTAGATATTAACAGAACATCTACTGCGCAAAATGGGCAGAGTTTACTTGTTTGAGAAGGAGTGGCTTATTCAAAACTAAGATTTATGTAATCTGTTTGTTCCCAGGCAAAATTGGATGTGATGCAATTCCAAATTTCACCACATGATGGTGCCCAATTTTGACTTCATAGGACATATTAAACACTTAGCTTGTTATTATGTTCAAGGTAATCAGATTTGTTTATCATTCTAATGGCCTCTTCAAAACTATTCTGGATTACTACTTTGGATCTATTCTACATTACTTGGCAACAACATACTCTGTAACAGATTAGGCAGTATAATCACATATGTTAACTTGAGAGTGCCCACACTCAATCTACTTATCGTGATGTGTTAAATCAATTACTGTTAGACATTATTTGTCTGATAATCTACCAAATCTTTGAATTGAAGAATTTGTGATTTAATTAATAGCTTGTTCAGGGTAATCAGACTTGTATATAATTCTAATGGCCTTCTTTTGAAAACTATTCTGAATTACAACTTTGGATCTTATATTACTTTGCAACAATCTACTCCGTGACAGATTAGGCAGTATAATCACATATGTTAACTTCAGTGCCCACACTGTATTTATTTATGGTTATTTGTTAAATCAAGTACTGTTAGACATGAAATAGGAAGTGTTTAACATAAATGTTATGGCTACTCACCATTGTAGCTCGCTCCTGGTCAATGATACGAGCCTCTTCTTGCAGTGGAAAACTTGCAGCCAACAAACACCGTGGAACCTAAAGGAATGAAATTAAACATTAACATTTCGCCTCGACCAATTTTCACACGTACAACGCAACGCGGCTACACTTCTGCTATTACAAACGTAAATCTCCTTAAACACAATGAGTGTTACTTACCGTGTACGCTCTAGACGGTCCAGTTGCAAGCAGAAAATAAAGATATTTCTGTTGATAATCGTCGCTGCTCAGTGGCTCACGGCCATCGCGCCAACAGATTTGAATTTTGGCGGAGGTTCGGGCAATTACGTCATATCCACGGCACATGACTGCGACGTAATACCCGCTTATCTGAAACGGCAGTTAAAAGTAGAGTTACATCAAGTTTTCTTGGAACCTAAACGAATGAAAGAAAACTATCATTTGGCCACAACCAACATTCACAGATACAACACAACGTGCGGGGTTGGGGTTAAAGATTGAGTGAAGGGCCCTCGTTTTAAACTACTGTTTTGAAAAGGAGTGGGAACAAGTAAGACGTATTTAATTTATTTAATGGGAAGTAGTAAGACTTATTAAATTTATTTAATCTACTTTTCTTCCCAGGCAAAATTTGATGTGCTGCAATTCCAAATTTCCAAAGTGAATGAAGGAATGAAGTCCTTTAAATTATGATTTTGTATAAATACTAGGCATTAACACAAAATCGACGGCACAAAATGGGCAGACTTTACTTGTTTGAAAAGGACTGGTTACAAGACAGACTTTTTTAATTTATTTAATGGGAAGAAGACTTATTTAGTTTAATTGATCTATTTTTGTTCCCTGCCAAAATTCGATTTGCTGCAATTCCAAATTTCCAAAGTGAATGAAGGAAAGAAGTCGTTTAAATTATGATTTTGTTTAAATACTAGGCATAGACACAAAATCTACGGCACAAAATGGGCAGACTTTACTTGTTTGAAGAGGACTGGTTACAAGACAGACTTTTCTGATTTATTTAATGGGAAGAGGACTTATTTAGTTTATTTAATCTATTTTTGTTCCCTGGCAAAATTGGATTTGCTGAAATTGTATTTTGCCAAATCTCGATTTGAGACCTGATAGGAAGTATTAAACGCTTAGTTAAATCAATACAAGTTGGTAATAAGAGCGAGTAATGTTGGTTGAACCGATGAATGAAGGTTGAAAGCAATTTAAATTATGACTTTGTATAAATACTAGATATTAACAGAACATCTACTGCGCAAAATGGGCAGAGTTTACTTGTTTGAGAAGGAGTGGCTTATTCAAAACTAAGATTTATGTAATCTGTTTGTTCCCAGGCAAAATTGGATGTGATGCAATTCCAAATTTCACCACATGATGGTGCCCAATTTTGACTTCATAGGACATATTAAACACTTAGCTTGTTATTATGTTCAAGGTAATCAGATTTGTTTATCATTCTAATGGCCTCTTCAAAACTATTCTGGATTACTACTTTGGATCTATTCTACATTACTTGGCAACAACATACTCTGTAACAGATTAGGCAGTATAATCACATATGTTAACTTGAGAGTGCCCACACTCAATCTACTTATCGTGATGTGTTAAATCAATTACTGTTAGACATTATTTGTCTGATAATCTACCAAATCTTTGAATTGAAGAATTTGTGATTTAATTAATAGCTTGTTCAGGGTAATCAGACTTGTATATAATTCTAATGGCCTTCTTTTGAAAACTATTCTGAATTACAACTTTGGATCTTATATTACTTTGCAACAATCTACTCCGTGACAGATTAGGCAGTATAATCACATATGTTAACTTCAGTGCCCACACTGTATTTATTTATGGTTATTTGTTAAATCAAGTACTGTTAGACATGAAATAGGAAGTGTTTAACATAAATGTTATGGCTACTCACCATTGTAGCTCGCTCCTGGTCAATGATACGAGCCTCTTCTTGCAGTGGAAAACTTGCAGCCAACAAACACCGTGGAACCTAAAGGAATGAAATTAAACATTAACATTTCGCCTCGACCAATTTTCACACGTACAACGCAACGCGGCTACACTTCTGCTATTACAAACGTAAATCTCCTTAAACACAATGAGTGTTACTTACCGTGTACGCTCTAGACGGTCCAGTTGCAAGCAGAAAATAAAGATATTTCTGTTGATAATCGTCGCTGCTCAGTGGCTCACGGCCATCGCGCCAACAGATTTGAATTTTGGCGGAGGTTCGGGCAATTACGTCATATCCGCGGCATTTGACTGCGACGTAATACCCGCTTATCTGAAACGGCAGTTAAAAGTAGAGTTACATCAAGTTTTCTTGGAACCTAAACGAATGAAAGAAAACTATCATTTGGCCACAACCAACATTCACAGATACAACACAACGTGCGGGGTTGAGGTTAAAGATTGAGTGAAGGGCCCTCGTTTTAAACTACTGTTTTGAAAAGGAGTGGGAACAAGTAAGACGTATTTAATTTATTTAATGGGAAGTAGTAAGACTTATTAAATTTATTTAATCTACTTTTCTTCCCAGGCAAAATTTGATGTGCTGCAATTCCAAATTTCCAAAGTGAATGAAGGAATGAAGTCCTTTAAATTATGATTTTGTATAAATACTAGGCATTAACACAAAATCGACGGCACAAAATGGGCAGACTTTACTTGTTTGAAAAGGACTGGTTACAAGACAGACTTTTTTAATTTATTTAATGGGAAGAAGACTTATTTAGTTTAATTGATCTATTTTTGTTCCCTGCCAAAATTCGATTTGCTGCAATTCCAAATTTCCAAAGTGAATGAAGGAAAGAAGTCGTTTAAATTATGATTTTGTTTAAATACTAGGCATAGACACAAAATCTACGGCACAAAATGGGCAGACTTTACTTGTTTGAAGAGGACTGGTTACAAGACAGACTTTTCTGATTTATTTAATGGGAAGAGGACTTATTTAGTTTATTTAATCTATTTTTGTTCCCTGGCAAAATTGGATTTGCTGAAATTGTATTTTGCCAAATCTCGATTTGAGACCTGATAGGAAGTATTAAACGCTTAGTTAAATCAATACAAGTTGGTAATAAGAGCGAGTAATGTTGGTTGAACCGATGAATGAAGGTTGAAAGCAATTTAAATTATGACTTTGTATAAATACTAGATATTAACAGAACATCTACTGCGCAAAATGGGCAGAGTTTACTTGTTTGAGAAGGAGTGGCTTATTCAAAACTAAGATTTATGTAATCTGTTTGTTCCCAGGCAAAATTGGATGTGATGCAATTCCAAATTTCACCACATGATGGTGCCCAATTTTGACTTCATAGGACATATTAAACACTTAGCTTGTTATTATGTTCAAGGTAATCAGATTTGTTTATCATTCTAATGGCCTCTTCAAAACTATTCTGGATTACTACTTTGGATCTATTCTACATTACTTGGCAACAACATACTCTGTAACAGATTAGGCAGTATAATCACATATGTTAACTTGAGAGTGCCCACACTCAATCTACTTATCGTGATGTGTTAAATCAATTACTGTTAGACATTATTTGTCTGATAATCTACCAAATCTTTGAATTGAAGAATTTGTGATTTAATTAATAGCTTGTTCAGGGTAATCAGACTTGTATATAATTCTAATGGCCTTCTTTTGAAAACTATTCTGAATTACAACTTTGGATCTTATATTACTTTGCAACAATCTACTCGGTGACAGATTAGGCAGTATAATCACATATGTTAACTTCAGTGCCCACACTGTATTTATTTATGGTTATTTGTTAAATCAAGTACTGTTAGACATGAAATAGGAAGTGTTTAACATAAATGTTATGGCTACTCACCATTGTAGCTCGCTCCTGGTCAATGATATGAGCCTCTTCTTGCAGTGGAAAACTTGCAGCCAACAAACACCGTGGAACCTAAAGGAATGAAATTAAACATTAACATTTCGCCCGGACCAACATTCACACGTACAACGCAACGCGGCTACACTTCTGCTATTACAAACGTAAATCTCCTTAAACACAACGAGTGTTACTTACCGTGTACGCTCTAGGCAAAATTGGATGTGATGCAATTCCAAATCTATCTGAAACGGCAGTTAAAAGTAGAGTTACATCAAGTTTTCTTTTTTAATCAACACAATCATTTACAACCGTTGACCAGAAAGAATCGTCGAAATTCGACGTCCCCCACAAACGCCACGCTCACTCGCTTTTCAGGGCAACAAAAGTACTTCTTTTTAAAAACGATGAGTTGTACTTACCGTGTACGCTCTGGACGGTCCAGTTGCAAGCAGAAAATAAAAATATTTCTCTTGTTAGTCGTATGTTACCATCCGCTGTGTCTTTGTCAACATCGCCGCCATTTTCCTACTTCCTGCTGCGAGCCACGCCCACGGATTTAAATTTGGGCGGAAGCTCTTTCCATTGGCGTCGTTTTCGCGTATAGCAAATCCGATTGGTTGGGAAGGGGGCATATATGCAGCCGAGGAGTCCTGTGATCGGTGGGATGTAAAGTAGGCGTCGACGTCACGTCCGCGTCACGTGACCACGACGTGGCAGACGTCAAATAGCAACCGCTGTTTTGTTTAGTAGACTTACAGTTGTTATGCATTGACATAATGGCGCACACACCAAATAGATTTAAATAAATTAAATAATTCTTCTGCCCACTCTCTTTTAAACAAGTTAACTCTCCCCGCGGATTTGAATTCCGGCGAAAGTTACGCCCATCGACGTCACGTATGTCACGTGACCACGACGTGGCAGATGTCATATAGCAACCGCTGTTTTGTTTAGTAGATTTACAGTTGTTATGCATTGGCATAATGGTGTGCACTCAAAATAGATTTAAATAAATTAAATATTTCTTCTGCCTACTCCCTTTTAAACAAGTTAACTCTGCCCACGTCCATTGACGTCTTGTCTGCGTCACGTGACCACGACGTAGCGACGTCATATAGTAACCGCTGTTTTGACCAGTAGACTTAGTTATTATGCGTTGACATAATGGCGCACTGGTTAGCATGGCCACCTCTTAAGCATGATGATGCGGGTTCGACGCCTGATCAATGTTAGCATGGAGTGAGCTGAAGTGCATGGCGCTGAAGATTTGAATCTTTGAAATGCGCTGAGGTCTGACATATCAGGCAGAATGGTTTGCCATCACGTTCAACAAAAAATAGAAACTTTCCCACTCTGATTAAAACGTCCTGTGTTCATCTACGTATTTTCGTTTTGCTGTGCATCTTTTCCCTGCCATTTCGAGAGCCCAATTGACACTCATAGTTTAAAGAAATGTGTTTGCCCATCCTACTTTGTGGAATTTCACCACATGCGCTTTTGACCAAAATACCAAATTGAACTCAAGTGAAGCCAACACGCACAACCCCCCCCCCCCCCCCCCCCCCCCCACACACACACACAAATGTTGATATGAACATAAAAGAGCCGCATGCGGTTCGGGAGTTGCGGCTTGGCCAAACCTGTACTATACAACTTTATTTGTATAAAATTTTCACAACAGCTGTCACACAAACAAAGCGGGAAAAACCGAAGACGTGCGTGTTCCGCCCACGCTGGATTTATTTGCACCTTTGAAAAGACACCGTATTGCCGCAGATGTGGCAAAGAGTACTTTTGGGCATCTGAGACGGAAGGATGTCCAAAGCATCACGTCACCTGCTCTGGTAGGCATGGTGGTGGGACGTTGAGGTCAACCGCTTTGGGGTTGGCTGAATCTTTGATCGCAGGATGCCACACACTTGAAGACAGAAGCAGAAAAGCAGAGCTAAATGCAAAATGTACTCACCGGTGACTCCAATTTTTTTCCCCCCTGAAGAAACAGCTGGACGGGTGGCCCCGGCTGGCCAGTGGGACTCTTGTTATTCTGACCCTTTTTAGTGCGCGTTTGGGGCAACAACCGTTTTTTGTGGCGCTCTCTTCTGGTTCAAAAGTGCCCTGCATGTGAATTTGCTTTTCCTGCCTTCTGATTGGATGAGCGCCGGTGTGACGCGGTGCCTCTGTCACCGTGGCGGGGGGTATACGTTGGCATCGGAGCGTCTGCCAACGTCTGAGACCGGCTGGCAGTGTATCGGAGGTGTCGAGTGCGGTGCCGCTGGAGCTCACTCACCAGCTGGTGTTAGGGCCACAGAATGAAGGCCAAGGAGAAGAATAGAAAGAGAAACAGAAACTTCTCCTCCAATTGTTTGATTTGTCTCTTCTGAGCTTCGATGAATTCTTTCAGCTCTTTGTTCCTCTAGGACGGACAAATGGAAAGTGGCATTCAAAAGCCAGTAAGCGTGCAAGTAAGTGCCGGGCTGGCTTTGGGCCCTTACCTGTTGCGCGCTGTGCAGCAGATCCATTCTCTCTTGGAGGATGCAAGCGTCGCGCTCCCTCAACTCGCACATCAGGGCTCGCTTCCATTGGTCCACGGCGCTCCTAAGCTCTTCTCTCTGATCCGCCGTCAGCACGTCATTCACGCCAGCGTGGCTGGCTTTTTCGCCGTCCGTGGCGGGGCAGTCCCGCTGCGGTAGCGCCTCGTACAACATGGCCTCCAGCTCCAGGATCCTCTGGGCCGCAATCCTCGTCCATCAGTGGTCCGGCGGGAGATTTGAGGGCGGCTTACCTTATGAGCCTGGTCCATGGAACACTTCCTGAAGTCCAACTCTTCATCCAGGTAGCCCTTCTGCTTGCAGAACATATCCTAGCACAGCTCAAGGTCAGAATTGTTGGGGCACATTGCCGGAGTTCCCCTTGGCTGATGTCGCGTGTCTGTCTACCTTCTCACTTTCAATGTCCAACATCTTCTGTTGAAGTGCTGACTTGGTCACTTTGATGTATTCTAACCACTGAGGAAAGGCTGCTGTCACATAAGCAGAATGCGAGAGCGTGCGTGGACGTGCGCGTTACCTTCTCGGCTAGGGTGAGAAGGGTCCTGGCGTGAATCACGACCACCTGCTCCTCGTTGGTGAGATTCTGCAAGAGCCCAAAGGCACAGCGTCAACAAGCTTCTTTCAGCGCAAAGCCTTCCAAAAGTCACATTTGAGCCGCCGAGTCTCGTGGAGTGCGAACATAAGGAGTTCGACATACACTTACGGCGTTATAGCCCAGGATGTCCAGCTTCTTCATCAGATCACTGATGACGATGTCCGGGGGAAAGGCGCAAGGAGCAATGTAAGGTGTTCTGGGACCTCGGGTTAAGGTTAGGGTTGCGAGGGACGCCTTACGTACGCTCACGCCCTCGGCCTCGCAGTAGATCTGCAAAGGGCTGAGGCCGTCTGGGAAACGGACTTGCAGAAACTTCAAGACGGGGGAGCGCCACTCCCTCTCCTGAAAGGCAGAGGCATGCATCCGTCCGTCCGTCCGTCCGTCCGTCACATCTCTGGCCTCAACACGCTTGTGCGAGTCTTCCCACCTCCAGCTCCAGGATGCGGAACTCAAGCAGTTCGTTTTGGTCTCGGATATCCTGGATGTGCTCTTTCAGACGCGCTTCTTCCGCCTCCATCCGCCTGACCTGAAAAGACAGTCAGACCTCATCTGCGGGGCTTCCCGACAGGTGTGACGCCAAGCGACTCCGCCCAGCGCCTTTCTTTCCGTCACCTTTTCGGCCAACTGCTGATTGCTCTGACGCAGCAGCTGCTTCTCCTCCACCCACTTGACATTCTAGAAGAGACAAACGCGTGGACAGCTTTGGAATGTTGTGTCATTTTCATCCACAAATTCTTTGGTTGACTGGAAAATGACATTTGCTTTTCTCCGCATTTTCCCAGCCACGTTCGGGGGGGGGGGGGGGGGTGTTGGTCCAGTAATGCCAGACGGATGAGTGACTTAAGAATGTAGCTATTTTGTCTGAGAAAAAGGTGTGCTCATTGATGAGCTTACCTGTCCTTGTTGCTTCAGCGCTGACTCCAGATCTGCTACTCTGCTTTGATAGTGACCCATTTCTACCATCAGCTTTTCTCTGGTCTGAAAGGAGGAGGAGGGAGGCTCCTCCTCCTCCTTTCAGACCAGAGAACACCCGAGGCTGGGTGAGAACGGGGAGGCTGCGACCCGGCCGGGGGTTGCGGGAAGGGGCGCCACCTTGATCTCCTTCTCGGCGTCGTAGTCCCCTTTCGCTGGTCTGGGCTAGCAGAGCGTAGGCTCGTTGCAGCGCTTGATATTCTTGCGTCAGCTGGCGGTAGCGAAGCTCCGCCTCTTCATGCACACACCAATGCAACACAGCACTAGTACCAGAATCAGTCAGACCGGCGACAAAGCACCCGCGACGCAAAGACGAGTCCGATTCCAGGCTGAAGAGGAATGTTTGGTGCCAATACGCTGGCAGAAATGGCGGGCTACCTCTTCGGGTTCCGTGTCGGGGGTTCTGTCGGTGTGAAAAGACAAGGACGATCCGTCCGAGTCCACCAACACGTCTTCGTCGTAGCCGTAAAATGTTTCGATGACCTGCGGGCGCGGAAGCGAACATCTCTCTGAACAAACTGAAGCGACACCTCACGATGAATCGACGAGAGGAACGATAGCGAGAAAAAGGCCATTTCATCTTGCGCAACACCAAGCAGCCGCAAACAAACAGACTCACCTTGCAGGACCTCACGCTTTGTTCCTCCTCAGAGATTCTCGACGTCGGTATCGTAGCAGCAAATCTCTCTCCTGTCGACACAAATAATCCGCCTTTGAGATTCTTTGGATGCAAAGGGAACGAACGGCTCCGGCGCAGAAACAAACGCGACTCACAATGACATTTCTGACATGAGCTCCTGTCTCCAGAGCCTGAAAAACACGTCACCGGCGATGATTGGAGGGACGCTCGTCTTTTCCAAAAGTGACAACTACAGGGTGTGTCAGGGTTTTCCAGATTATCTTTATCGTATCATTGTGTTGCTTTGACTTTGACTGCGACCTGTAATAAATAATATTATTTATCCCTTATTTATCCCTATCGCTTATCCCTTCCTACACAAAGTCGTAAAACACCCCTTGCTATGTTTTGACTAGAGGTCAAGGGCTTCCTCTATTCAATCCACTCTTACACCCACCCTGTTTCTCTTAATTAAAATGCTCGTGCAGGAGCCGAGAGTCAGACTTCATTCGTACAACGGATGGACTCTCCACCTGCAGGTGTCCAAAAGAACTTACTTGTCTCCCGTGTGGTTCTTGCAAAATAAGTTGGAGCGAGCGCAACTCTAACAGGGTGCATTTTGCCACTAGCTGCCTACGGACAATGACGTCGCGCTCGCGGCTCATGGTTGACGGGCTGAGCAGCCGGGCAAGTCCGTCGTTTTCAGCGCACAGCGAGTGGCAAAGGCGCTGACAAAACGGGAGCTTTGAGCTGCTGAAAACGGCAAAACAAGTCTAAAGCGTGTTCAAACGCGTGCGCACAATGTTCCTGCTTGAAAGGTCGGAATTTAAGGGGCCAATTTTTTGGATGGCGGCCGCCGGCCAAGCTTTGGACGGAAAAGGTTTCCTGGCGACAGCGAGCGAGCGCGGCGCTGCCGTACGTGCACCGAGTCGCCTGCCTGAAGACCTTGGACAAGTCGTCGATGATGTGCCGCTGCTCCACAACTTGAAGGAACTCCATTTCACCGTCCTGCTGGCCGCAACCGCGGTCCAGGTCATTGAGCGAACTAGGCCTTCTCTGTGGAAGACAAATGCAGTGGACTCTGTTGGCACGCCGCCGTTGTCCGCGTCGACTTACCAAGCTTGCCATCTCCTCGTTCTCCTGGGTGACAAAGCGCACTTTGTTTTCAAGGCGACACAGCACCAGCGAGAGTTCTTCATTCTTCCTGCTCAGGCGTTTGTTTTTGTACAGGAGTGGCAGAAACTGGCTTTCTGTTTCTCTCAGTCGCTTTAGCTGCAAGCATGAAGTGCGGGATGTGAAAGACGCACAACACGCGGGCCAGAACGTATCCATTCCTTTTGCATCGGTTTGAACTGAATCGTGGCTTTGGCTCCCAATAAAAGACATCTACCAGGCAACCGACTCGCCGCGCCGCTCAACTAATAAGCAAGCGCAATGGGTGCCTCGCTGGATGGCGCGCATCAAACGTAGCGCAAACCTTCAAGCGTGCCGTCAATAAATTACCAGTTCATTGCGCTCTTCAGAAAGCAGGGCGTTTCGATCCTCCAGTTTCCTGATGACTGCGCTGAGCTCAGCGATTTTCAGATGAAACCGTCGCGTGTCCCGATCCTCCTGAGACTGAAAACGCCCCGCAACACACACACACAAGCACTCGTTCAAAGTTCAAAACTGTTTTTGTGCTACCTTCCTCCAGCAACGAACTAAGTCATGCGTACTGCAAGTGTGTGATGAGGTGGCTTACGCAATGAAGAGGATTGCTAGTAGCGGCGTTGACCCCACTTCCAGGGTAGTTTAGGCCCGCCCTTTGGGAATCCCTCAGGGCAGCGATCTGCTGCTCGGCAGCCTGAGTCTGCAGCTGAAGGCGGTGGACGTGGCCGGCCCCAGGGCTTCATCCAAAACACTAACCGCTCTGTCTTTCAGCTTGATCTCATCCGTCTGGATGTACAAACGGGGAGCGCTCAGGCAGGCGGGCAAACTCATTTGCCAGAATTGTGACAAAAACAAAGAGAGCAACCGGCCAATTTTTTTCTGGAATCGACTAGAACACCTTTGCTGTGACAAAAGCGAAGCGAGCAACCGGACATTTTCTTCTTGTGAAATAGAATAGAATAGAATGCCTTAGGTGTCATTGCACTGCAGGTATACAACGAAATTGGGAACATAGCCACGCACCGCGCATCTGATCAGTCCTACCAGTCGGCGGATCTCCCTCTCGCAGTCTCTCTTGGTTCGGCTCAGCTCCTCCCGATGCTGGTGATGAGCCGATCGGAGCTCGGCCGCTCGGGACTGCCAGGCCTGCTGGGCCGCTGCCAGGGCTTCTTCCGCGCTCCTGGTGGAGGCGACACCGCTCGGTCTCCCGACACCGCCGCGTCTCCTCCACCTCCGCCAGCAAAGCGCCCCCCCTCCTCACCTGAGCAGACATTGCGCCACACCGGGCCGTTGAGACCGCAACGGAGCGCCGCGACGCTTACTGGGGACAAGCTACACAATACGGTAGCGGCCGCATCGAAGCCCGACGTGGCGTGCGGATAGTCAGACACGGATAGAGCGGATCACCTTGTCCATGGAGCCGTCCCTCAGGCTGAGGACCAAGGCATTCAGTCGCTGGATCTCTCCATCTTTGATTTTGATCACTCTCATCAGCTCCATTTCATGCTGCCGCAGTAATGTCTCCCTGGTAATGGCTAACTCTTTCTGCTTCTCCTCATGGAGTTTGCTTTTGAGTTCCGTCATGGCGGCGGTGGCACGGTGGTGCTCCGCCCGCAGGTCCTGACTTCTCTCTCTCTCCAGACAGCTGACCTGACATGACTTAGACTTAGACAAACTTTATTGTCATCTTGTCTGCACATGGTGCATACAAAACGAAATTCCGTTGCATACGTCTTACAACAAAGTAGTGATATTGCAGTTGAATAGAAGTAACATATCCTATGAAAATATATATATATACATATATACTATATATATATATATATATATATATATATTAAAAATAAGTATAAAGTGCAGCAGTGATAATTATGCAATAGTGCAAGTAGGCAAAACAGTATTCAAGAGTGTGCAGAGGAATGCTAAACCATGTATTAAACTTCTATTTAAAGGGTTTATACAAGTTCAGTAAAGTTGGTAGTGCGAGATAGTGCAAGATAGAGGTCCGTAGTGTCATAAAGTACAGTTCTGTGAATGTGTGATGCAGAGTTCAGTTTAGAGCTCAACAGTTCTAGTGTTCAACAGTCTGATGACAGCAGGGAAAAAGCTGTTGCAGAACCTGGTGGACCTGCAGCGGATGCTGCAAACCTCTTCCCAGAGGGCAGCAGGGAGAACAGTCCATGGTGGGGGTGTGATGGGTCATTGATGATGTTACGGGCACGGGACATGCAGCGCTGAGATGAAATGTCCTGAATGGAGGGAAGAGGAGCCCCTATGATCCTCTCTGCTGTCCTCACCACTCTCCTCACGTTCTTCCAATCGGAGGCGGTGCAGCCTCCACACCACACAGAGAGACAGCTTGTCAGAATGCTCTCTATGGTGCTCCTGTAGAACGTCCTCATGATGGGTGGGGGCAGGTGGGCTCTCCTCATCCTCCGCAGGAAGTACAAGCGCTTCTGTGCCCTCTTGACCAGTGCCGTAGTGTTCATAGTCCAGGTGAGGTCTTCTGTGATGTGGACCCCCAGGAATTTGGTGGTGCTGACCACCTCCACAGCTGAGCTGTTGATGATCAGTGGAGCGTGGTGAGGCTGTTTTTTCCTGAAGTCGACGATGATCTCCTTCATCTTCTCCTCATTCAGGATCAGGCTGTTTTCTCTGCACCAGCCCACCAGCTGCTCCACCTCCTCTCTGTAGTCCAGGTCGTTGTTGTCTCTGATGAGCCCCACCACCGTTGTGTCGTCTGCTGACTTCACGATGTGATTGGTGGTGAACCTGAGGACGCAGTCGTGTGTCATCAGGGTGCACAGCAGGGGGCTCAGGACGCAGCCCTGAAGGGAGCCTGTGCTGAGGGTGATGACATCAGAGGTGTTCTGTCCGACCCGGACTGACTGAGGTCTGTTGGTGAGGAAGTCTAGCAGCCAGTTGCGAAGGGGGGTGTTGAAGCCCAGGTGTTCCAATTTTCCTACCAGATGCTGTGGGATGATGGTGTTAAACGCTGAGCTGAAGTCCAGGAACAGCCTCCGCACATGGGTGTTCTTCTCCTCCAGGTGAGCCAGGCTCAGGTGAAGAACGGAGGAGATGGCGTCCTGAGTGGAGCGGTTTTGCCGGTCGGCAAACTGGAACGGGTCAAATAATAGGGGGAGTCTGGAAACGATGTGACCTTTAAGCAGCCTTTCGAAGCACTTCATCATAACCGGAGTCAGTGCAACAGGCCGGTAATCATTAAATGAGGTGATTTGAGGTTTCTTCGGCACCGGAATGATGGAGGCAGTCTTAAAGCACGCCGGCACTGTGGCTTGGCCCAGCGAGGTGTTAAAAATGTCTGTGATGACCCCAGCCAGATGACTTGCACATTCCCTGAACACACGCCCAGGAATGTTGTCGGGGCCAGGGGCCTTACAGGGGTTGACTCTCCTCAGGGTCTTCAACACATCGGCGGAGTCAAGGCAGAGTACCTCCTCTTCCTGATGGGGGACAGTTTTAACTGCTGGAGTGCCGTTTAGTGCCTCGAACCTCCCAAAGAAGTTATTTAGACCATTTAGAAAGTCAGCATCAACTACACTCACCGGGGGGGGGGGAGGGTGAGTTGTAGTCTGTAATCGCCCGTATGCCTTGCCACATACTCCTGATGTTTTTGACGTCGTGGAAACGATCCTGAAATTTTCGACTGCGGTCTCGCTTCGCTATCCTGATGGCACGGTTCAAGTTGGCTCTCGCTGTCCTCAGTGTCTCCTTGTCGCCAGACTTGAAGGCAGAGTTCCGCGCTCGTAGCGTTTGACGTACCTCCTCAGTCATCCAGGGTCGTTGGTTGCCCCGGGTGATGATATTCTTAGTGGTGCTGACGTCCTCGGTGCATTTGTTGATGTAGGCTGACACAGTCATGGCACACGCATGTCTAATCTACATCGGGAAAACTGGGAGGGAGGGAGGGAGGCAGGCAGGGAGGCAGGCAGGGAGGCAGGCAGGGAGGCAGGCAGTGTCTGTCTGTTGAGGTTTTCACCTTGTTCTTCTCCTGCTGAAGTTCTAACTGGACGTCCATCAGTTTGGTTCTCAGCTCGTCATTGGCGGCCTGAAGGGCGTCCGTTCGCTCCGCCTTGGCCCGCCCTGCCGGAGCTCGTTTGGACATCTCTTACTCGAGTCTCGCCCGGTCGTCAGTCAGAGATCACAACATTTGTACCTGGAGAGCACAAACGCAGCGCTGTTTTCCACTGGCTTCGAACTCAACTTCAATCGGTACCGTAACTTACAACATCATAAACATAGAACTAGCTTGACTTATTCATTGAATAAATGCATTTGGTTCTTCAAAACTGCATCACGCAACATAGCGTGACCGAGACGGCCGTTATCCACCTGCGTGAAGTTATTTGGTGAAATGAATGAGATGTTTAAGACACCATCGTTCTGTCTCTATGTAGATGAAGGTAAATAATCGATTGCTGAAGGTCCAAAGGTGTTGTGATAAACAAATAAACATATTAGTGATTAGTGACATATTTGTGATAAACATATTAGGCAGGATAATCACATATGTTAACGTGACTGCCCACACTGTATTTATTTATGGTTATTTGTTAAATCGAGTACTGTTAGACATGAAATAGGAAGTGTTTAACATAAATGGAAGACGAAAGGGGTACTCACCATTGTAGCTCCTGCTGGTCAATGATACGAGCCTCTTCTTGCAGTGGAAAACATACAGCCAACAAACACCGTGGAACCTAAAGGAATGAAATTAAACATTAACATTTAGCCTCAACCAACATTCACAGATACAACGCAACGCAAACTACACAAACGTAAATCTTTTTAAACACAATGAGTTGTACTTACCGTGTACGCTCTAGACGGTCCACTTGCAAGCGGAAAATAAAGATATTTCTGTTGATAATCGTCGTGTTTGTATCCGGTGTCTCGCTCAAGGCCATTGCGCCCACAGATTTGAATTTTGGCGAGAGTTCAGCCTATTGACGTCATTTCCGCGGTGTAATACCCGTATATCTGAAACGGCAAAGTTAAGAGTAGAGTTAAATAAAGTTTTTAGTCAACGCAATAATTTACAACCGTTGACCAGTCGAAATAATCGTCGAAATTTGGCGTCTGTGGCTGGAAGCAGACGCCGAGTTCGACATTCCTCCCAAACGCCACACTCCCTTGCTTTTCAGGGCTAAAAAAAAACAGTTGTAATTACCTTGTACGCTCTAGACGGTCAAGTTGCAAGCTGAAAACAAAAATATTTGCCTTGTTAGTCATCGTGTTACTAACAGCTGTGTCTTGTTTGCCAGAACTGCCGCTTTCCTACTTCCTGTTGCAAGCCACGCCCACGGATTATAATTTTGCCGTGAGTTCCGCCTATTGACGTCATGTCCGCGTCACATGACTGCGACGTAATATTATCTAAAACTGTTTGTGCGGTATTGTGTTGTTCTGTGCGGTATTGTGTTATTCTGTGCGGCGTCGTGTTGTTCTGTGCGGCGTCGTGTTGTTCAGTGCGACGTCGTGTTGTTCAGTGCGGCATGGTGTTGTTCAGTGCGGCATGGTGTTGTTCAGTGCGGCATGGTGTTGTTCAGTGCGGCATAATGTTGTTCAGTGCGGCATAATGTTGTTCAGTGCGGCATGGTGTTGTTCAGTGCGGCATGGTGTTGTTCAGTGCGGCATGGTGTTGTTCAGTGCGGCATAATGTTGTTCAGTGCGCCATAATGTTGTTCAGTGCGGCATGGTGTTGTTCAGTGCGGGATGGTGTTGTTCAGTGCAGGATGGTGTTGTTCAGTGCGGCACGGTGTTGTTCAATGCGGCATGGTGTTGTTCAGTGCGGGATGGTGTTGTTCAGTGCGGCATGGTGTTGTTCAGTGCGGCATAATGTTGTTCAGTGCGGCATGGTGTTGTTCAGTGCGGCATGGTGTTGTTCAGTGCGGCATGGTGTTGTTCAGTGCGGCATGGTGTTGTTCAGTGCGGAATGGTGTTGTTCAGTGCGGCATGGTGTTGTTCAGTCCGGGATGGTGTTGTTCAATGCGGGATCGTGTTGTTCAGTGCAGGATGGTGTTGTTCAGTGCAGGATGGTGTTGTTCAGTGCGGAATGGTGTTGTTCAGTGCGGCATGGTGTTGTTCAGTGCGGCATGGTGTTGTTCAGTGCAGGATGGTGTTGTTCAATGCGGGATGGTGTTGTTCAGTGCGGGATGGTGTTGTTCAGTGCAGGATGGTGTTGTTCAGTGCGGCATGGTGTTGTTCAATGCGGCATGGTGTTGTTCAGTGCAGGATGGTGTTGTTCAGTGCGGCATGGTGTTGTTCAATGCGGCATGGTGTTGTTCAATGCGGCATGGTGTTGTTCAGTGCGGCATGGTGTTGTTCAGTGCGGCATGGTGTTGTTCAGTGCAGCGTAATGTTGTTCAGTGCGGCATGGTGTTGTTCAGTGCGGAATGGTGTTGTTCAGTGCGGCATGGTGTTGTTCAGTGCAGGATGGTGTTGTTCAGTGCGGCATGGTGTTGCTCAGTGCGGCATGGTGTTGTTCAGTGCGGGATGGTGTTGTTCATTGCGGCATGGTGTTGTTCATTGCGGCATGGTGTTGTTCAGTGCGGCATGGTGTTGTTCAGTGCGGCATAATGTTGTTCAGTGCGCCATAATGTTGTTCAGTGCGGCATGGTGTTGTTCAGTGCGGGATGGTGTTGTTCAGTGCAGGATGGTGTTGTTCAGTGCGGCATGGTGTTGTTCAGTGCGGCATGGTGTTGTTCAGTGCGGCATAATGTTGTTCAGTGCGGCATAATGTTGTTCAGTGCGGGATGGTGTTGTTCATTGCGGCATGGTGTTGTTCAGTGCGGCATGGTGTTGTTCAGTGCGGCATGGTGTTGTTCAGTGCGGGATGGTGTTGTTCAGTGCAGGATGGTGTTGTTCAGTGCGGCATGGTGTTGTTCAGTGCGGCATGGTGTTGTTCATTTCGGCATAATGTTGTTCAGTGCGGCATAATGTTGTTTAGTGCGGCATGGTGTTGTTCAGTGCGGGATGGTGTTGTTCAGTGCGTTATAATGTTGTTCAGTGCGGCATGGTGTTGTTCAGTGCGGCATGGTGTTGTTCAGTGCGGCATGGTGTTGTTCAGTGCGGCATAATGTTGTTCAGTGCGGCATAATGTTGTTCAGTGCGGCATGGTGTTGTTCAGTGCGGGATGGTGTTGTTCAGTGCGGGATGGTGTTGTTCAGTGCGGCATGGTTTTCAATGCGGAATGGTGTTGTTCAGTGCAGGATGGTGTTGTTCAGTGCGGCATGGTGTTGTTCAGTGCGGCATAATGTTGTTCAGTGCGGCATGGTGTTGTTCAGTGCGGCATGGTGTTGTTCAGTGCGGCATGGTGTTGTTCAGTGCGGCATAATGTTGTTCAGTGCGGCATGGTGTTGTTCAGTGCGGCATGGTGATGTTCAGTGCGGCATAATGTTCAGTGCGGCATAATGTTGTTCAGTGCGGCATGGTGTTGTTCAGTGCGGGATGGTGTTGTTCAGTGCGGGATGGTGTTGTTCAGTGCGGCATGGTGTTCAATGCGGAATGGTGTTCAGTGCGGGATGGTGTCTTTCAGTGCGGCATGGTGTCTTTCAGTGCGGCATGGTGTCGTTCAGTGAGGCATGGTGTTGTTCAGTGCGGCATGGTGTTGTTTAGTGCGGCATGGTGTTGTTCAGTGCGGGATGGTGTTGTTCAGTGTGGCATGGTGTTCAGTGCGGCATGGTGTTGTTCAGTGCGGTATCGTGTTGTTCAGTGCGGTATCGTGTTTCTCAGTGCGGTATCGTGTTGTTCAGTGCAGTATCGTTGTGTTGTTCGTATTGTGTTTAACACTTAGCCTCTAACACTTAGCCTCTAACACTTAGCCTCTAGCATCTAGAAGGTAAATAAATAGGAAGGAAGGACTCACCGGTGACGTCTTCGCCCACGTCCAAGCGTTGTACTTTGTATTTTCATCCTTCTGACAGTGGAAAACATAGCCAACAAACACCGTGGAACCTAAACGAATGAAAGAAAACTATCATTTGGCCACAACCAACATTCACAGATACAACACAATGTGACGTGCGGGGTTGAGGTTAAAGGTTGAGTGAAGGGCCCTCGTTTTAAACTACTTTTTTGAAAAGGATTGGGAACAAGTAAGACGTATTTAATTTATTTAATGGGAAGTAGTAAGAGCTATTGAATTTAATCTATGTATTATATTCTATTGTATTGTATTCTGTTGTATTCTTTTGGATTGTATTCACACTAACCCCACTAAAACTTCAGCCCACAAAAACTCGCCTCTGGCGCCTAGCCTCTGGCACTTAGCCTCTAACACTTAGCCTTTAACACTTAGCCTTTAACACTTAGCCTTTAACACTTAGCCTAGAAGGTGAATAAATAGGGTTAAAGGTTGAGTGAAGGGACCTCGTTTTAAACTACTTTTTTGTAAAGGAGTGGGAACAAGTAAGACGTATTTAATTTATTTAATGGGAAGTAGTAAGACTTATTAAATTTATTTAATCTACTTTTCTTCCCAGGCAAAATTTGATGTGCTGCAATTCCAAATTTCCAAAGTGAATGAAGGAATGAAGTCCTTTAAATTATGATTTTGTATAAATACTAGGCATTAACACAAAATCGACGGCACAAAATGGGCAGACTTTACTTGTTTGAAAAGGACTGGTTACAAGACAGACTTTTTTAATTTATTTAATGGGAAGAAGACTTATTTAGTTTAATTGATCTATTTTTGTTCCCTGGCAAAATTCGATTTGCTGCAATTCCAAATTTCCAAAGTGAATGAAGGAAAGAAGTCGTTTAAATTATGATTTTGTTTAAATACTAGGCATAGACACAAAATCTACGGCACAAAATGGGCAGACTTTACTTGTTTGAAGAGGACTGGTTACAAGACAGACTTTTCTGATTTATTTAATGGGAAGAAGACTTATTTAGTTTATTTAATCTATTTTTGTTCCCTGGCAAAATTGGATTTGCTGAAATTGTATTTTGCCAAATCTTGCCTTGAGACCTGATAGGAAGTATTAAACGCTTAGTTAAATCAATACAAGTTGGTAATAAGAGCGAGTAATGTTGGTTGAACCGATGAATGAAGGTTGAAAGCAATTTAAATTATGACTGTGTATAAATACTAGATATTAACAGAACATCTACTGCGCGAAATGGGCAGAGTTTACTTGTTTGAGAAGGAGTGGCTTATTCAAAACTAAGATTTATTTAATCTGTTTGTTCCCAGGCAAAATTGGATGTGATGCAATTCCAAATTTCACCACATGATGGTGCCCAATTTTGACTTCATAGGACATATTAAACACTTAGCTTGTTATTATGTTCAAGGTAATCAGATTTGTTTATTATTCTAATGGCCTCTTCAAAACTATTCTGGATTACTACTTTGGATCTATTCTACATTACTTGGCAACAACATACTCTGTAACAGATTAGGCAGTATAATCATATCTGTTAACTTGAGAGTGCCCACACTCAATCTACTTATCGTGATGTGTTAAATCAATTACTGTTAGACATTATTTGTCTGATAATCTACCAAATCTTTGAATTGAAGAATTTGTGATTTAATTAATAGCTTGTTGTTATGTTAAGGGTAATCAGACTTGTATATAATTCTAATGGCCTTCTTTTGAAAACTATTCTGAATTACAACTTTGGATCTTATATTACTTTGCAACAATCTACTCCGTGACAGATTAGGCAGTATAATCACATATGTTAACTTCAGTGCCCACACTGTATTTATTTATGGTTATTTGTTAAATCAAGTACTGTTAGACATGAAATAGGAAGTGTTTAACATAAATGTTATGGCTACTCACCATTGTAGCTCGCTCCTGGTCAATGATACGAGCCTCTTCTTGCAGTGGAAAACTTGCAGCCAACAAACACCGTGGAACCTAAAGGAATGAAATTAAACATTAACATTTCGCCTCGACCAATTTTCACACGTACAACGCAACGCGGCTACACTTCTGCTATTACAAACGTAAATCTCCTTAAACACAATGAGTGTTACTTACCGTGTACGCTCTAGACGGTCCAGTTGCAAGCAGAAAATAAAGATATTTCTGTTGATAATCGTCGCTGCTCAGTGGCTCACGGCCATCGCGCCAACAGATTTGAATTTTGGCGGAGGTTCGGGCAATTACGTCATATCCACGGCACATGACTGCGACGTAATACCCGCTTATCTGAAACGGCAGTTAAAAGTAGAGTTACATCAAGTTTTCTTGGAACCTAAACGAATGAAAGAAAACTATCATTTGGCCACAACCAACATTCACAGATACAACACAACGTGCGGGGTTGGGGTTAAAGATTGAGTGAAGGGCCCTCGTTTTAAACTACTGTTTTGAAAAGGAGTGGGAACAAGTAAGACGTATTTAATTTATTTAATGGGAAGTAGTAAGACTTATTAAATTTATTTAATCTACTTTTCTTCCCAGGCAAAATTTGATGTGCTGCAATTCCAAATTTCCAAAGTGAATGAAGGAATGAAGTCCTTTAAATTATGATTTTGTATAAATACTAGGCATTAACACAAAATCGACGGCACAAAATGGGCAGACTTTACTTGTTTGAAAAGGACTGGTTACAAGACAGACTTTTTTAATTTATTTAATGGGAAGAAGACTTATTTAGTTTAATTGATCTATTTTTGTTCCCTGCCAAAATTCGATTTGCTGCAATTCCAAATTTCCAAAGTGAATGAAGGAAAGAAGTCGTTTAAATTATGATTTTGTTTAAATACTAGGCATAGACACAAAATCTACGGCACAAAATGGGCAGACTTTACTTGTTTGAAGAGGACTGGTTACAAGACAGACTTTTCTGATTTATTTAATGGGAAGAGGACTTATTTAGTTTATTTAATCTATTTTTGTTCCCTGGCAAAATTGGATTTGCTGAAATTGTATTTTGCCAAATCTCGATTTGAGACCTGATAGGAAGTATTAAACGCTTAGTTAAATCAATACAAGTTGGTAATAAGAGCGAGTAATGTTGGTTGAACCGATGAATGAAGGTTGAAAGCAATTTAAATTATGACTTTGTATAAATACTAGATATTAACAGAACATCTACTGCGCAAAATGGGCAGAGTTTACTTGTTTGAGAAGGAGTGGCTTATTCAAAACTAAGATTTATGTAATCTGTTTGTTCCCAGGCAAAATTGGATGTGATGCAATTCCAAATTTCACCACATGATGGTGCCCAATTTTGACTTCATAGGACATATTAAACACTTAGCTTGTTATTATGTTCAAGGTAATCAGATTTGTTTATCATTCTAATGGCCTCTTCAAAACTATTCTGGATTACTACTTTGGATCTATTCTACATTACTTGGCAACAACATACTCTGTAACAGATTAGGCAGTATAATCACATATGTTAACTTGAGAGTGCCCACACTCAATCTACTTATCGTGATGTGTTAAATCAATTACTGTTAGACATTATTTGTCTGATAATCTACCAAATCTTTGAATTGAAGAATTTGTGATTTAATTAATAGCTTGTTCAGGGTAATCAGACTTGTATATAATTCTAATGGCCTTCTTTTGAAAACTATTCTGAATTACAACTTTGGATCTTATATTACTTTGCAACAATCTACTCCGTGACAGATTAGGCAGTATAATCACATATGTTAACTTCAGTGCCCACACTGTATTTATTTATGGTTATTTGTTAAATCAAGTACTGTTAGACATGAAATAGGAAGTGTTTAACATAAATGTTATGGCTACTCACCATTGTAGCTCGCTCCTGGTCAATGATACGAGCCTCTTCTTGCAGTGGAAAACTTGCAGCCAACAAACACCGTGGAACCTAAAGGAATGAAATTAAACATTAACATTTCGCCTCGACCAATTTTCACACGTACAACGCAACGCGGCTACACTTCTGCTATTACAAACGTAAATCTCCTTAAACACAATGAGTGTTACTTACCGTGTACGCTCTAGACGGTCCAGTTGCAAGCAGAAAATAAAGATATTTCTGTTGATAATCGTCGCTGCTCAGTGGCTCACGGCCATCGCGCCAACAGATTTGAATTTTGGCGGAGGTTCGGGCAATTACGTCATATCCGCGGCATTTGACTGCGACGTAATACCCGCTTATCTGAAACGGCAGTTAAAAGTAGAGTTACATCAAGTTTTCTTGGAACCTAAACGAATGAAAGAAAACTATCATTTGGCCACAACCAACATTCACAGATACAACACAACGTGCGGGGTTGAGGTTAAAGATTGAGTGAAGGGCCCTCGTTTTAAACTACTGTTTTGAAAAGGAGTGGGAACAAGTAAGACGTATTTAATTTATTTAATGGGAAGTAGTAAGACTTATTAAATTTATTTAATCTACTTTTCTTCCCAGGCAAAATTTGATGTGCTGCAATTCCAAATTTCCAAAGTGAATGAAGGAATGAAGTCCTTTAAATTATGATTTTGTATAAATACTAGGCATTAACACAAAATCGACGGCACAAAATGGGCAGACTTTACTTGTTTGAAAAGGACTGGTTACAAGACAGACTTTTTTAATTTATTTAATGGGAAGAAGACTTATTTAGTTTAATTGATCTATTTTTGTTCCCTGCCAAAATTCGATTTGCTGCAATTCCAAATTTCCAAAGTGAATGAAGGAAAGAAGTCGTTTAAATTATGATTTTGTTTAAATACTAGGCATAGACACAAAATCTACGGCACAAAATGGGCAGACTTTACTTGTTTGAAGAGGACTGGTTACAAGACAGACTTTTCTGATTTATTTAATGGGAAGAGGACTTATTTAGTTTATTTAATCTATTTTTGTTCCCTGGCAAAATTGGATTTGCTGAAATTGTATTTTGCCAAATCTCGATTTGAGACCTGATAGGAAGTATTAAACGCTTAGTTAAATCAATACAAGTTGGTAATAAGAGCGAGTAATGTTGGTTGAACCGATGAATGAAGGTTGAAAGCAATTTAAATTATGACTTTGTATAAATACTAGATATTAACAGAACATCTACTGCGCAAAATGGGCAGAGTTTACTTGTTTGAGAAGGAGTGGCTTATTCAAAACTAAGATTTATGTAATCTGTTTGTTCCCAGGCAAAATTGGATGTGATGCAATTCCAAATTTCACCACATGATGGTGCCCAATTTTGACTTCATAGGACATATTAAACACTTAGCTTGTTATTATGTTCAAGGTAATCAGATTTGTTTATCATTCTAATGGCCTCTTCAAAACTATTCTGGATTACTACTTTGGATCTATTCTACATTACTTGGCAACAACATACTCTGTAACAGATTAGGCAGTATAATCACATATGTTAACTTGAGAGTGCCCACACTCAATCTACTTATCGTGATGTGTTAAATCAATTACTGTTAGACATTATTTGTCTGATAATCTACCAAATCTTTGAATTGAAGAATTTGTGATTTAATTAATAGCTTGTTCAGGGTAATCAGACTTGTATATAATTCTAATGGCCTTCTTTTGAAAACTATTCTGAATTACAACTTTGGATCTTATATTACTTTGCAACAATCTACTCGGTGACAGATTAGGCAGTATAATCACATATGTTAACTTCAGTGCCCACACTGTATTTATTTATGGTTATTTGTTAAATCAAGTACTGTTAGACATGAAATAGGAAGTGTTTAACATAAATGTTATGGCTACTCACCATTGTAGCTCGCTCCTGGTCAATGATATGAGCCTCTTCTTGCAGTGGAAAACTTGCAGCCAACAAACACCGTGGAACCTAAAGGAATGAAATTAAACATTAACATTTCGCCCGGACCAACATTCACACGTACAACGCAACGCGGCTACACTTCTGCTATTACAAACGTAAATCTCCTTAAACACAACGAGTGTTACTTACCGTGTACGCTCTAGGCAAAATTGGATGTGATGCAATTCCAAATCTATCTGAAACGGCAGTTAAAAGTAGAGTTACATCAAGTTTTCTTTTTTAATCAACACAATCATTTACAACCGTTGACCAGAAAGAATCGTCGAAATTCGACGTCCCCCACAAACGCCACGCTCACTCGCTTTTCAGGGCAACAAAAGTACTTCTTTTTAAAAACGATGAGTTGTACTTACCGTGTACGCTCTGGACGGTCCAGTTGCAAGCAGAAAATAAAAATATTTCTCTTGTTAGTCGTATGTTACCATCCGCTGTGTCTTTGTCAACATCGCCGCCATTTTCCTACTTCCTGCTGCGAGCCACGCCCACGGATTTAAATTTGGGCGGAAGCTCTTTCCATTGGCGTCGTTTTCGCGTATAGCAAATCCGATTGGTTGGGAAGGGGGCACGGTTATGCAGCCGAGGAGTCCTGTGATCGGTGGGATGTAAAGTAGGCGTCGACGTCACGTCCGCGTCACGTGACCACGACGTGGCAGACGTCAAATAGCAACCGCTGTTTTGTTTAGTAGACTTACAGTTGTTATGCATTGACATAATGGCGCACACACCAAATAGATTTAAATAAATTAAATAATTCTTCTGCCCACTCTCTTTTAAACAAGTTAACTCTCCCCGCGGATTTGAATTCCGGCGAAAGTTACGCCCATCGACGTCACGTATGTCACGTGACCACGACGTGGCAGATGTCATATAGCAACCGCTGTTTTGTTTAGTAGATTTACAGTTGTTATGCATTGGCATAATGGTGTGCACTCAAAATAGATTTAAATAAATTAAATATTTCTTCTGCCTACTCCCTTTTAAACAAGTTAACTCTGCCCACGTCCATTGACGTCTTGTCTGCGTCACGTGACCACGACGTAGCGACGTCATATAGTAACCGCTGTTTTGACCAGTAGACTTAGTTATTATGCGTTGACATAATGGCGCACTGGTTAGCATGGCCACCTCTTAAGCATGATGATGCGGGTTCGACGCCTGATCAATGTTAGCATGGAGTGAGCTGAAGTGCATGGCGCTGAAGATTTGAATCTTTGAAATGCGCTGAGGTCTGACATATCAGGCAGAATGGTTTGCCATCACGTTCAACAAAAAATAGAAACTTTCCCACTCTGATTAAAACGTCCTGTGTTCATCTACGTATTTTCGTTTTGCTGTGCATCTTTTCCCTGCCATTTCGAGAGCCCAATTGACACTCATAGTTTAAAGAAATGTGTTTGCCCATCCTACTTTGTGGAATTTCACCACATGCGCTTTTGACCAAAATACCAAATTGAACTCAAGTGAAGCCAACACGCACAACCCCCCCCCCCCCCCCCCCCCCCCCACACACACACAAATGTTGATATGAACATAAAAGAGCCGCATGCGGTTCGGGAGTTGCGGCTTGGCCAAACCTGTACTATACAACTTTATTTGTATAAAATTTTCACAACAGCTGTCACACAAACAAAGCGGGAAAAACCGAAGACGTGCGTGTTCCGCCCACGCTGGATTTATTTGCACCTTTGAAAAGACACCGTATTGCCGCAGATGTGGCAAAGAGTACTTTTGGGCATCTGAGACGGAAGGATGTCCAAAGCATCACGTCACCTGCTCTGGTAGGCATGGTGGTGGGACGTTGAGGTCAACCGCTTTGGGGTTGGCTGACTCTTTGATCGCAGGATGCCACACACTTGAAGACAGAAGCAGAAAAGCAGAGCTAAATGCAAAATGTACTCACCGGTGACTCCAATTTTTTTCCCCCCTGAAGAAACAGCTGGACGGGTGGCCCCGGCTGGCCAGTGGGACTCTTGTTATTCTGACCCTTTTTAGTGCGCGTTTGGGGCAACAACCGTTTTTTGTGGCGCTCTCTTCTGGTTCAAAAGTGCCCTGCATGTGAATTTGCTTTTCCTGCCTTCTGATTGGATGAGCGCCGGTGTGACGCGGTGCCTCTGTCACCGTGGCGGGGGGTATACGTTGGCATCGGAGCGTCTGCCAACGTCTGAGACCGGCTGGCAGTGTATCGGAGGTGTCGAGTGCGGTGCCGCTGGAGGTCACTCACCAGCTGGTGTTAGGGCCACAGAATGAAGGCCAAGGAGAAGAATAGAAAGAGAAACAGAAACTTCTCCTCCAATTGTTTGATTTGTCTCTTCTGAGCTTCGATGAATTCTTTCAGCTCTTTGTTCCTCTAGGACGGACAAATGGAAAGTGGCATTCAAAAGCCAGTAAGCGTGCAAGTAAGTGCCGGGCTGGCTTTGGGCCCTTACCTGTTGCGCGCTGTGCAGCAGATCCATTCTCTCTTGGAGGATGCAAGCGTCGCGCTCCCTCAACTCGCACATCAGGGCTCGCTTCCATTGGTCCACGGCGCTCCTAAGCTCTTCTCTCTGATCCGCCGTCAGCACGTCATTCACGCCAGCGTGGCTGGCTTTTTCGCCGTCCGTGGCGGGGCAGTCCCGCTGCGGTAGCGCCTCGTACAACATGGCCTCCAGCTCCAGGATCCTCTGGGCCGCAATCCTCGTCCATCAGTGGTCCGGCGGGAGATTTGAGGGCGGCTTACCTTATGAGCCTGGTCCATGGAACACTTCCTGAAGTCCAACTCTTCATCCAGGTAGCCCTTCTGCTTGCAGAACATATCCTAGCACAGCTCAAGGTCAGAATTGTTGGGGCACATTGCCGGAGTTCCCCTTGGCTGATGTCGCGTGTCTGTCTACCTTCTCACTTTCAATGTCCAACATCTTCTGTTGAAGTGCTGACTTGGTCACTTTGATGTATTCTAACCACTGAGGAAAGGCTGCTGTCACATAAGCAGAATGCGAGAGCGTGCGTGGACGTGCGCGTTACCTTCTCGGCTAGGGTGAGAAGGGTCCTGGCGTGAATCACGACCACCTGCTCCTCGTTGGTGAGATTCTGCAAGAGCCCAAAGGCACAGCGTCAACAAGCTTCTTTCAGCGCAAAGCCTTCCAAAAGTCACATTTGAGCCGCCGAGTCTCGTGGAGTGCGAACATAAGGAGTTCGACATACACTTACGGCGTTATAGCCCAGGATGTCCAGCTTCTTCATCAGATCACTGATGACGATGTCCGGGGGAAAGGCGCAAGGAGCAATGTAAGGTGTTCTGGGACCTCGGGTTAAGGTTAGGGTTGCGAGGGACGCCTTACGTACGCTCACGCCCTCGGCCTCGCAGTAGATCTGCAAAGGGCTGAGGCCGTCTGGGAAACGGACTTGCAGAAACTTCAAGACGGGGGAGCGCCACTCCCTCTCCTGAAAGGCAGAGGCATGCATCCGTCCGTCCGTCCGTCCGTCCGTCCGTCACATCTCTGGCCTCAACACGCTTGTGCGAGTCTTCCCACCTCCAGCTCCAGGATGCGGAACTCAAGCAGTTCGTTTTGGTCTCGGATATCCTGGATGTGCTCTTTCAGACGCGCTTCTTCCGCCTCCATCCGCCTGACCTGAAAAGACAGTCAGACCTCATCTGCGGGGCTTCCCGACAGGTGTGACGCCAAGCGACTCCGCCCAGCGCCTTTCTTTCCGTCACCTTTTCGGCCAACTGCTGATTGCTCTGACGCAGCAGCTGCTTCTCCTCCACCCACTTGACATTCTAGAAGAGACAAACGCGTGGACAGCTTTGGAATGTTGTGTCATTTTCATCCACAAATTCTTTGGTTGACTGGAAAATGACATTTGCTTTTCTCCGCATTTTCCCAGCCACGTTCGGGGGGGGGGGGGGGGGGGGGGGGTTGGTCCAGTAATGCCAGACGGATGAGTGACTGAAGAATGTAGCTATTTTGTCTGAGAAAAAGGTGTGCTCATTGATGAGCTTACCTGTCCTTGTTGCTTCAGCGCTGACTCCAGATCTGCTACTCTGCTTTGATAGTGACCCATTTCTACCATCAGCTTTTCTCTGGTCTGAAAGGAGGAGGAGGGAGGCTCCTCCTCCTCCTTTCAGACCAGAGAACACCCGAGGCTGGGTGAGAACGGGGAGGCTGCGACCCGGCCGGGGGTTGCGGGAAGGGGCGCCACCTTGATCTCCTTCTCGGCGTCGTAGTCCCCTTTCGCTGGTCTGGGCTAGCAGAGCGTAGGCTCGTTGCAGCGCTTGATATTCTTGCGTCAGCTGGCGGTAGCGAAGCTCCGCCTCTTCATGCACACACCAATGCAACACAGCACTAGTACCAGAATCAGTCAGACCGGCGACAAAGCACCCGCGACGCAAAGACGAGTCCGATTCCAGGCTGAAGAGGAATGTTTGGTGCCAATACGCTGGCAGAAATGGCGGGCTACCTCTTCGGGTTCCGTGTCGGGGGTTCTGTCGGTGTGAAAAGACAAGGACGATCCGTCCGAGTCCACCAACACGTCTTCGTCGTAGCCGTAAAATGTTTCGATGACCTGCGGGCGCGGAAGCGAACATCTCTCTGAACAAACTGAAGCGACACCTCACGATGAATCGACGAGAGGAACGATAGCGAGAAAAAGGCCATTTCATCTTGCGCAACACCAAGCAGCCGCAAACAAACAGACTCACCTTGCAGGACCTCACGCTTTGTTCCTCCTCAGAGATTCTCGACGTCGGTATCGTAGCAGCAAATCTCTCTCCTGTCGACACAAATAATCCGCCTTTGAGATTCTTTGGATGCAAAGGGAACGAACGGCTCCGGCGCAGAAACAAACGCGACTCACAATGACATTTCTGACATGAGCTCCTGTCTCCAGAGCCTGAAAAACACGTCACCGGCGATGATTGGAGGGACGCTCGTCTTTTCCAAAAGTGACAACTACAGGGTGTGTCAGGGTTTTCCAGATTATCTTTATTGTATCATTGTGTTGCTTTGACTTTGACTGCGACCTGTAATAAATAATATTATTTATCCCTTATTTATCCCTATCGCTTATCCCTTCCTACACAAAGTCGTAAAACACCCCTTGCTATGTTTTGACTAGAGGTCAAGGGCTTCCTCTATTCAATCCACTCTTACACCCACCCTGTTTCTCTTAATTAAAATGCTCGTGCAGGAGCCGAGAGTCAGACTTCATTCGTACAACGGATGGACTCTCCACCTGCAGGTGTCCAAAAGAACTTACTTGTCTCCCGTGTGGTTCTTGCAAAATAAGTTGGAGCGAGCGCAACTCTAACAGGGTGCATTTTGCCACTAGCTGCCTACGGACAATGACGTCGCGCTCGCGGCTCATGGTTGACGGGCTGAGCAGCCGGGCAAGTCCGTCGTTTTCAGCGCACAGCGAGTGGCAAAGGCGCTGACAAAACGGGAGCTTTGAGCTGCTGAAAACGGCAAAACAAGTCTAAAGCGTGTTCAAACGCGTGCGCACAATGTTCCTGCTTGAAAGGTCGGAATTTAAGGGGCCAATTTTTTGGATGGCGGCCGCCGGCCAAGCTTTGGACGGAAAAGGTTTCCTGGCGACAGCGAGCGAGCGCGGCGCTGCCGTACGTGCACCGAGTCGCCTGCCTGAAGACCTTGGACAAGTCGTCGATGATGTGCCGCTGCTCCACAACTTGAAGGAACTCCATTTCACCGTCCTGCTGGCCGCAACCGCGGTCCAGGTCATTGAGCGAACTAGGCCTTCTCTGTGGAACACAAATGCAGTGGACTCTGTTGGCACGCCGCCGTTGTCCGCGTCGACTTACCAAGCTTGCCATCTCCTCGTTCTCCTGGGTGACAAAGCGCACTTTGTTTTCAAGGCGACACAGCACCAGCGAGAGTTCTTCATTCTTCCTGCTCAGGCGTTTGTTTTTGTACAGGAGTGGCAGAAACTGGCTTTCTGTTTCTCTCAGTCGCTTTAGCTGCAAGCATGAAGTGCGGGATGTGAAAGACGCACAACACGCGGGCCAGAACGTATCCATTCCTTTTGCATCGGTTTGAACGGAATCGTGGCTTTGGCTCCCAATAAAAGACATCTACCAGGCAACCGACTCGCCGCGCCGCTCAACTAATAAGCAAGCGCAATGGGTGCCTCGCTGGATGGCGCGCATCAAACGTAGCGCAAACCTTCAAGCGTGCCGTCAATAAATTACCAGTTCATTGCGCTCTTCAGAAAGCAGGGCGTTTCGATCCTCCAGTTTCCTGATGACTGCGCTGAGCTCAGCGATTTTCAGATGAAACCGTCGCGTGTCCCGATCCTCCTGAGACTGAAAACGCCCCGCAACACACACACACAAGCACTCGTTCAAAGTTCAAAACTGTTTTTGTGCTACCTTCCTCCAGCAACGAACTAAGTCATGCGTACTGCAAGTGTGTGATGAGGTGGCTTACGCAATGAAGAGGATTGCTAGTAGCGGCGTTGACCCCACTTCCAGGGTAGTTTAGGCCCGCCCTTTGGGAATCCCTCAGGGCAGCGATCTGCTGCTCGGCAGCCTGAGTCTGCAGCTGAAGGCGGTGGACGTGGCCGGCCCCAGGGCTTCATCCAAAACACTAACCGCTCTGTCTTTCAGCTTGATCTCATCCGTCTGGATGTACAAACGGGGAGCGCTCAGGCAGGCGGGCAAACTCATTTGCCAGAATTGTGACAAAAACAAAGAGAGCAACCGGCCAATTTTTTTCTGGAATCGACTAGAACACCTTTGCTGTGACAAAAGCGAAGCGAGCAACCGGACATTTTCTTCTTGTGAAATAGAATAGAATAGAATGCCTTAGGTGTCATTGCACTGCAGGTATACAACGAAATTGGGAACATAGCCACGCACCGCGCATCTGATCAGTCCTACCAGTCGGCGGATCTCCCTCTCGCAGTCTCTCTTGGTTCGGCTCAGCTCCTCCCGATGCTGGTGATGAGCCGATCGGAGCTCGGCCGCTCGGGACTGCCAGGCCTGCTGGGCCGCTGCCAGGGCTTCTTCCGCGCTCCTGGTGGAGGCGACACCGCTCGGTCTCCCGACACCGCCGCGTCTCCTCCACCTCCGCCAGCAAAGCGCCCCCCCTCCTCACCTGAGCAGACATTGCGCCACACCGGGCCGTTGAGACCGCAACGGAGCGCCGCGACGCTTACTGGGGACAAGCTACACAATACGGTAGCGGCCGCATCGAAGCCCGACGTGGCGTGCGGATAGTCAGACACGGATAGAGCGGATCACCTTGTCCATGGAGCCGTCCCTCAGGCTGAGGACCAAGGCATTCAGTCGCTGGATCTCTCCATCTTTGATTTTGATCACTCTCATCAGCTCCATTTCATGCTGCCGCAGTAATGTCTCCCTGGTAATGGCTAACTCTTTCTGCTTCTCCTCATGGAGTTTGCTTTTGAGTTCCGTCATGGCGGCGGTGGCACGGTGGTGCTCCGCCCGCAGGTCCTGACTTCTCTCTCTCTCCAGACAGCTGACCTGACATGACTTAGACTTAGACAAACTTTATTGTCATCTTGTCTGCACATGGTGCATACAAAACGAAATTCCGTTGCATACGTCTTACAACAAAGTAGTGATATTGCAGTTGAATAGAAGTAACATATCCTATGAAAATATATATATATACATATATACTATATATATATATATATATATATTAAAAATAAGTATAAAGTGCAGCAGTGATAATTATGCAATAGTGCAAGTAGGCAAAACAGTATTCAAGAGTGTGCAGAGGAATGCTAAACCATGTATTAAACTTCTATTTAAAGGGTTTATACAAGTTCAGTAAAGTTGGTAGTGCGAGATAGTGCAAGATAGAGGTCCGTAGTGTCATAAAGTACAGTTCTGTGAATGTGTGATGCAGAGTTCAGTTTAGAGCTCAACAGTTCTAGTGTTCAACAGTCTGATGACAGCAGGGAAAAAGCTGTTGCAGAACCTGGTGGACCTGCAGCGGATGCTGCAAACCTCTTCCCAGAGGGCAGCAGGGAGAACAGTCCATGGTGGGGGTGTGATGGGTCATTGATGATGTTACGGGCACGGGACATGCAGCGCTGAGATGAAATGTCCTGAATGGAGGGAAGAGGAGCCCCTATGATCCTCTCTGCTGTCCTCACCACTCTCCTCACGTTCTTCCAATCGGAGGCGGTGCAGCCTCCACACCACACAGAGAGACAGCTTGTCAGAATGCTCTCTATGGTGCTCCTGTAGAACGTCCTCATGATGGGTGGGGGCAGGTGGGCTCTCCTCATCCTCCGCAGGAAGTACAAGCGCTTCTGTGCCCTCTTGACCAGTGCCGTAGTGTTCATAGTCCAGGTGAGGTCTTCTGTGATGTGGACCCCCAGGAATTTGGTGGTGCTGACCACCTCCACAGCTGAGCTGTTGATGATCAGTGGAGCGTGGTGAGGCTGTTTTTTCCTGAAGTCGACGATGATCTCCTTCATCTTCTCCTCATTCAGGATCAGGCTGTTTTCTCTGCACCAGCCCACCAGCTGCTCCACCTCCTCTCTGTAGTCCAGGTCGTTGTTGTCTCTGATGAGCCCCACCACCGTTGTGTCGTCTGCTGACTTCACGATGTGATTGGTGGTGAACCTGAGGACGCAGTCGTGTGTCATCAGGGTGCACAGCAGGGGGCTCAGGACGCAGCCCTGAAGGGAGCCTGTGCTGAGGGTGATGACATCAGAGGTGTTCTGTCCGACCCGGACTGACTGAGGTCTGTTGGTGAGGAAGTCTAGCAGCCAGTTGCGAAGGGGGGTGTTGAAGCCCAGGTGTTCCAATTTTCCTACCAGATGCTGTGGGATGATGGTGTTAAACGCTGAGCTGAAGTCCAGGAACAGCCTCCGCACATGGGTGTTCTTCTCCTCCAGGTGAGCCAGGCTCAGGTGAAGAACGGAGGAGATGGCGTCCTGAGTGGAGCGGTTTTGCCGGTCGGCAAACTGGAACGGGTCAAATAATAGGGGGAGTCTGGAAACGATGTGACCTTTAAGCAGCCTTTCGAAGCACTTCATCATAACCGGAGTCAGTGCAACAGGCCGGTAATCATTAAATGAGGTGATTTGAGGTTTCTTCGGCACCGGAATGATGGAGGCAGTCTTAAAGCACGCCGGCACTGTGGCTTGGCCCAGCGAGGTGTTAAAAATGTCTGTGATGACCCCAGCCAGATGACTTGCACATTCCCTGAACACACGCCCAGGAATGTTGTCGGGGCCAGGGGCCTTACAGGGGTTGACTCTCCTCAGGGTCTTCAACACATCGGCGGAGTCAAGGCAGAGTACCTCCTCTTCCTGATGGGGGACAGTTTTAACTGCTGGAGTGCCGTTTAGTGCCTCGAACCTCCCAAAGAAGTTATTTAGACCATTTAGAAAGTCAGCATCAACTACACCCACCGGGGGGGGGGGGGAGGGTGAGTTGTAGTCTGTAATCGCCCGTATGCCTTGCCACATACTCCTGATGTTTTTGACGTCGTGGAAACGATCCTGAAATTTTCGACTGCGGTCTCGCTTCGCTATCCTGATGGCACGGTTCAAGTTGGCTCTCGCTGTCCTCAGTGTCTCCTTGTCGCCAGACTTGAAGGCAGAGTTCCGCGCTCGTAGCGTTTGACGTACCTCCTCAGTCATCCAGGGTCGTTGGTTGCCCCGGGTGATGATATTCTTAGTGGTGCTGACGTCCTCGGTGCATTTGTTGATGTAGGCTGACACAGTCATGGCACACGCATGTCTAATCTACATCGGGAAAACTGGGAGGGAGGGAGGGAGGCAGGCAGGGAGGCAGGCAGGGAGGCAGGCAGGGAGGCAGGCAGTGTCTGTCTGTTGAGGTTTTCACCTTGTTCTTCTCCTGCTGAAGTTCTAACTGGACGTCCATCAGTTTGGTTCTCAGCTCGTCATTGGCGGCCTGAAGGGCGTCCGTTCGCTCCGCCTTGGCCCGCCCTGCCGGAGCTCGTTTGGACATCTCTTACTCGAGTCTCGCCCGGTCGTCAGTCAGAGATCACAACATTTGTACCTGGAGAGCACAAACGCAGCGCTGTTTTCCACTGGCTTCGAACTCAACTTCAATCGGTACCGTAACTTACAACATCATAAACATAGAACTAGCTTGACTTATTCATTGAATAAATGCATTTGGTTCTTCAAAACTGCATCACGCAACATAGCGTGACCGAGACGGCCGTTATCCACCTGCGTGAAGTTATTTGGTGAAATGAATGAGATGTTTAAGACACCATCGTTCTGTCTCTATGTAGATGAAGGTAAATAATCGATTGCTGAAGGTCCAAAGGTGTTGTGATAAACAAATAAACATATTAGTGATTAGTGACATATTTGTGATAAACATATTAGGCAGGATAATCACATATGTTAACGTGACTGCCCACACTGTATTTATTTATGGTTATTTGTTAAATCGAGTACTGTTAGACATGAAATAGGAAGTGTTTAACATAAATGGAAGACGAAAGGGGTACTCACCATTGTAGCTCCTGCTGGTCAATGATACGAGCCTCTTCTTGCAGTGGAAAACATACAGCCAACAAACACCGTGGAACCTAAAGGAATGAAATTAAACATTAACATTTAGCCTCAACCAACATTCACAGATACAACGCAACGCAAACTACACAAACGTAAATCTTTTTAAACACAATGAGTTGTACTTACCGTGTACGCTCTAGACGGTCCACTTGCAAGCGGAAAATAAAGATATTTCTGTTGATAATCGTCGTGTTTGTATCCGGTGTCTCGCTCAAGGCCATTGCGCCCACAGATTTGAATTTTGGCGAGAGTTCAGCCTATTGACGTCATTTCCGCGGTGTAATACCCGCATATCTGAAACGGCAAAGTTAAGAGTAGAGTTAAATAAAGTTTTTAGTCAACGCAATAATTTACAACCGTTGACCAGTCGAAATAATCGTCGAAATTTGGCGTCTGTGGCTGGAAGCAGACGCCGAGTTCGACATTCCTCCCAAACGCCACACTCCCTTGCTTTTCAGGGCTAAAAAAAAACAGTTGTAATTACCTTGTACGCTCTAGACGGTCAAGTTGCAAGCTGAAAACAAAAATATTTGCCTTGTTAGTCATCGTGTTACTAACAGCTGTGTCTTGTTTGCCAGAACTGCCGCTTTCCTACTTCCTGTTGCAAGCCACGCCCACGGATTATAATTTTGCCGTGAGTTCCGCCTATTGACGTCATGTCCGCGTCACATGACTGCGACGTAATATTATCTAAAACTGTTTGTGCGGTATTGTGTTGTTCTGTGCGGTATTGTGTTATTCTGTGCGGCGTCGTGTTGTTCTGTGCGGCGTCGTGTTGTTCAGTGCGACGTCGTGTTGTTCAGTGCGGCATGGTGTTGTTCAGTGCGGCATGGTGTTGTTCAGTGCGGCATGGTGTTGTTCAGTGCGGCATAATGTTGTTCAGTGCGGCATAATGTTGTTCAGTGCGGCATGGTGTTGTTCAGTGCGGCATGGTGTTGTTCAGTGCGGCATGGTGTTGTTCAGTGCGGCATAATGTTGTTCAGTGCGCCATAATGTTGTTCAGTGCGGCATGGTGTTGTTCAGTGCGGGATGGTGTTGTTCAGTGCGGCATGGTGTTGTTCAGTGCGGCATGGTGTCGTTCAGTGCGGCATGGTGTTGTTCAGTGCAGGATGGTGTTGTTCAGTGCGGCATGGTGTTGTTCAATGCGGCATGGTGTTGTTCAGTGCGGAATGGTGTTGTTCAGTGCAGGATGGTGTTGTTCAGTGCGGCATGGTGTTGTTCAGTGCGGAATGGTGTTGTTCAGTGCGGCATGGTGTTGTTCAGTGCGGCATGGTGTTGTTCAGTGCAGGATGGTGTTGTTCAATGCGGGATCGTGTTGTTCAGTGCGGCATGGTGTTGTTCAGTGCGGCATGGTGTTGTTCAGTGCGGCATAATGTTGTTCAGTGCGGCATGGTGTTGTTCAGTGCGGCATGGTGTTGTTCAGTGCGGCATGGTGTTGTTCAGTGCGGCATGGTGTTGTTCAGTGCGGCATAATGTTGTCCAGTGCGCCATAATGTTGTTCAGTGCGGCATGGTGTTGTTTAGTGCGGGATGGTGTTGTTCAGTGCAGGATGGTGTTGTTCAGTGCGGCATGGTGTTGTTCAATGCGGCATGGTGTTGTTCAGTGCGGGATGGTGTTGTTCAGTGCGGCATGGTGTTGTTCAGTGCGGCATAATGTTGTTCAGTGCGGCATGGTGTTGTTCAGTGCGGCATGGTGTTGTTCAGTGCGGCATGGTGTTGTTCAGTGCGGCATGGTGTTGTTCAGTGCGGAATGGTGTTGTTCAGTGCGGCATGGTGTTGTTCAGTGCGGGATGGTGTTGTTCAATGCGGGATCGTGTTGTTCAGTGCGGGGTGGTGTTGTTCAGTGCAGGATGGTGTTGTTCAGTGCAGGATGGTGTTGTTCAGTGCGGCATGGTGTTGTTCAATGCAGGATCGTGTTGTTCAGTGCAGCATAATGTTGTTCAGTGCAGCATGGTGTTGTTCAGTGCGGCATGGTGTTGTTCAATGCGGCATGGTGTTGTTCAGTGCGGGATGGTGTTGTTCAGTGCGGCATGGTGTTTTTCAGTGCGGCATAATGTTGTTCAGTGCGGCATGGTGTTGTTCAGTGCGGCATGGTGTTGTTCAGTGCAGGATGGTGTTGTTCAGTGCGGCATGGTGTTGTTCAATGCAGGATCGTGTTGTTCAGTGCAGCATAATGTTGTTCAGTGCAGCATGGTGTTGTTCAGTGCGGCATGGTGTTGTTCAATGCGGCATGGTGTTGTTCACTGCGGGATGGTGTTGTTCAATGCGGGATCGTGTTGTTCAGTGCGGCATAATGTTGTTCAGTGCAGCATGGTGTTGTTCAGTGCGGCATGGTGTTGTTCAGTGCGACATAATGTTGTTTAGTGCGGCATAATGTTGTTCAGTGCGGCATAATGTTGTTCAGTGCGGCATGGTGTTGTTCAGTGCGGCATGGTGTTGTTCAGTGCGGCATGGTGTTGTTCAGTGCAGGATGGTGTTGTTCAGTGCGGCATGGTGTTGTTTAATGCGGCATGGTGTTGTTCAGTGCGGGATGGTGTTGTTCAGTGCAGGATGGTGTCGTTCAGTGCGGCATGGTGTTGTTCAGTGCGGAATGGTGTTGTTCAGTGCGGCATGGTGTTGTTCAGTGCGGCATGGTGTTGTTCAGTGCAGGATGGTGTTGTTTAATGCGGGATCGTGTTGTTCAGTGCGGCATGGTGTTGTTCAGTGCGGCATGGTGTTGTTCAGTGCGGCATAATGTTGTTCAGTGCGGCATGGTGTTGTTCAGTGCGGCATGGTGTTGTTCAGTGCGGCATGGTGTTGTTCAGTGCGGCATGGTGTTGTTCAGTGCGGCATAATGTTGTCCAGTGCGCCATAATGTTGTTCAGTGCGGCATGGTGTTGTTTAGTGCGGGATGGTGTTGTTCAGTGCAGGATGGTGTTGTTCAGTGCGGCATGGTGTTGTTCAATGCGGCATGGTGTTGTTCAGTGCGGGATGGTGTTGTTCAGTGCGGCATGGTGTTGTTCAGTGCGGCATAATGTTGTTCAGTGCGGCATGGTGTTGTTCAGTGCGGCATGGTGTTGTTCAGTGCGGCATGGTGTTGTTCAGTGCGGCATGGTGTTGTTCAGTGCGGAATGGTGTTGTTCAGTGCGGCATGGTGTTGTTCAGTGCGGGATGGTGTTCAATGCGGGATCGTGTTGTTCAGTGCGGGGTGGTGTTGTTCAGTGCAGGATGGTGTTGTTCAGTGCAGGATGGTGTTGTTCAGTGCGGCATGGTGTTGTTCAATGCAGGATCGTGTTGTTCAGTGCAGCATAATGTTGTTCAGTGCAGCATGGTGTTGTTCAGTGCGGCATGGTGTTGTTCAATGCGGCATGGTGTTGTTCAGTGCGGGATGGTGTTGTTCAGTGCGGCATGGTGTTTTTCAGTGCGGCATAATGTTGTTCAGTGCGGCATGGTGTTGTTCAGTGCGGCATGGTGTTGTTCAGTGCGACATAATGTTGTTCAGTGCGGCATAATGTTGTTCAGTGCGGCATGGTGTTGTTCAGTGCGGCATGGTGTTGTTCAGTGCGGCATGGTGTTGTTCAGTGCGGCATGGTGTTGTTCAGTGCAGGATGGTGTTGTTCAGTGCAGGATGGTGTTGTTCAGTGCAGGATGGTGTTGTTCAGTGCGGGATGGTGTTGTTCAGTGCGGGATGGTGTTGTTCAGTGCGGCATGGTGTTGTTCAGTGAGGCATGGTGTTGTTCAGTGCGGCATGGTGTTGTTCAGTGCGGCATGGTGTTGTTCAGTGCAGGATGGTGTTGTTCAATGCGGGATGGTGTTGTTCAGTGCGGGATGGTGTTGTTCAGTGCAGGATGGTGTTGTTCAGTGCGGCATGGTGTTGTTCAATGCGGCATGGTGTTGTTCAGTGCAGGATGGTGTTGTTCAGTGCGGCATGGTGTTGTTCAATGCGGCATGGTGTTGTTCAATGCGGCATGGTGTTGTTCAGTGCGGCATGGTGTTGTTCAGTGCGGCATGGTGTTGTTCAGTGCAGCGTAATGTTGTTCAGTGCGGCATGGTGTTGTTCAGTGCGGAATGGTGTTGTTCAGTGCGGCATGGTGTTGTTCAGTGCAGGATGGTGTTGTTCAGTGCGGCATGGTGTTGTTCAGTGCGGCATGGTGTTGTTCAGTGCGGCATAATGTTGTTCAGTGCGGCATGGTGTTGTTCAGTGCGGCATGGTGTTGTTCAGTGCGACATAATGTTGTTCAGTGCGGCATAATGTTGTTCAGTGCGGCATGGTGTTGTTCAGTGCGGCATGGTGTTGTTCAGTGCGGCATGGTGTTGTTCAGTGCGGCATGGTGTTGTTCATTTCGGCATAATGTTGTTCAGTGCGGCATAATGTTGTTTAGTGCGGCATGGTGTTGTTCAGTGCGGGATGGTGTTGTTCAGTGCGTTATAATGTTGTTCAGTGCGGCATGGTGTTGTTCAGTGCGGCATGGTGTTGTTCAGTGCGGCATGGTGTTGTTCAGTGCGGCATAATGTTGTTCAGTGCGGCATAATGTTGTTCAGTGCGGCATGGTGTTGTTCAGTGCGGGATGGTGTTGTTCAGTGCGGGATGGTGTTGTTCAGTGCGGCATGGTGTTGTTCAGTGCGGAATGGTGTTGTTCAGTGCAGGATGGTGTTGTTCAGTGCGGCATGGTGTTGTTCAGTGCGGCATAATGTTGTTCAGTGCGGCATGGTGTTGTTCAGTGCGGCATGGTGTTGTTCAGTGCGGCATGGTGTTGTTCAGTGCGGCATAATGTTGTTCAGTGCGGCATGGTGTTGTTCAGTGCGGCATGGTGTTGTTCAGTGCGGCATAATGTTCAGTGCGGCATAATGTTGTTCAGTGCGGCATGGTGTTGTTCAGTGCGGGATGGTGTTGTTCAGTGCAGGATGGTGTTGTTCAGTGCGGCATGGTGTTCAGTGCGGGATGGTGTCTTTCAGTGCGGCATGGTGTCGTTCAGTGCGGCATGGTGTCTTTCAGTGCGGCATGGTGTCGTTCAGTGAGGCATGGTGTTGTTCAGTGCGGCATGGTGTTGTTTAGTGCGGCATGGTGTTGTTCAGTGCGGGATGGTGTTGTTCAGTGTGGCATGGTGTTCAGTGCGGCATGGTGTTGTTCAGTGCGGTATCGTGTTCAGTGCGGTATCGTGTTTCTCAGTGCGGTATCGTGTTGTTCAGTGCAGTATCGTTGTGTTGTTCGTATTGTGTTTAACACTTAGCCTCTAACACTTAGCCTCTAACACTTAGCCTCTAGCATCTAGAAGGTAAATAAATAGGAAGGAAGGACTCACCGGTGACGTCTTCGCCCACGTCCAAGCGTTGTACTTTGTATTTTCATCCTTCTGACAGTGGAAAACATAGCCAACAAACACCGTGGAACCTAAACGAATGAAAGAAAACTATCATTTGGCCACAACCAACATTCACAGATACAACACAATGTGACGTGCGGGGTTGAGGTTAAAGGTTGAGTGAAGGGCCCTCGTTTTAAACTACTTTTTTGAAAAGGATTGGGAACAAGTAAGACGTCTTTAATTTATTTAATGGGAAGTAGTAAGAGCTATTGAATTTAATCTATGTATTATATTCTATTGTATTGTATTCTGTTGTATTCTTTTGGATTGTATTCACACTAACCCCACTAAAACTTCAGCCCACAAAAACTCGCCTCTGGCGCCTAGCCTCTGGCACTTAGCCTCTAACACTTAGCCTTTAACACTTAGCCTTTAACACTTAGCCTTTAACACTTAGCCTAGAAGGTGAATAAATAGGGTTAAAGGTTGAGTGACGGGACCTCGTTTTAAACTACTTTTTTGTAAAGGAGTGGGAACAAGTAAGACGTATTTAATTTATTTAATGGGAAGTAGTAAGACTTATTAAATTTATTTAATCTACTTTTCTTCCCAGGCAAAATTTGATGTGCTGCAATTCCAAATTTCCAAAGTGAATGAAGGAATGAAGTCCTTTAAATTATGATTTTGTATAAATACTAGGCATTAACACAAAATCGACGGCACAAAATGGGCAGACTTTACTTGTTTGAAAAGGACTGGTTACAAGACAGACTTTTTTAATTTATTTAATGGGAAGAAGACTTATTTAGTTTAATTGATCTATTTTTGTTCCCTGGCAAAATTCGATTTGCTGCAATTCCAAATTTCCAAAGTGAATGAAGGAAAGAAGTCGTTTAAATTATGATTTTGTTTAAATACTAGGCATAGACACAAAATCTACGGCACAAAATGGGCAGACTTTACTTGTTTGAAGAGGACTGGTTACAAGACAGACTTTTCTGATTTATTTAATGGGAAGAAGACTTATTTAGTTTATTTAATCTATTTTTGTTCCCTGGCAAAATTGGATTTGCTGAAATTGTATTTTGCCAAATCTTGCCTTGAGACCTGATAGGAAGTATTAAACGCTTAGTTAAATCAATACAAGTTGGTAATAAGAGCGAGTAATGTTGGTTGAACCGATGAATGAAGGTTGAAAGCAATTTAAATTATGACTTTGTATAAATACTAGATATTAACAGAACATCTACTGCGCGAAATGGGCAGAGTTTACTTGTTTGAGAAGGAGTGGCTTATTCAAAACTAAGATTTATTTAATCTGTTTGTTCCCAGGCAAAATTGGATGTGATGCAATTCCAAATTTCACCACATGATGGTGCCCAATTTTGACTTCATAGGACATATTAAACACTTAGCTTGTTATTATGTTCAAGGTAATCAGATTTGTTTATTATTCTAATGGCCTCTTCAAAACTATTCTGGATTACTACTTTGGATCTATTCTACATTACTTGGCAACAACATACTCTGTAACAGATTAGGCAGTATAATCATATCTGTTAACTTGAGAGTGCCCACACTCAATCTACTTATCGTGATGTTAAATCAATTACTGTTAGACATTATTTGTCTGATAATCTACCAAATCTTTGAATTGAAGAATTTGTGATTTAATTAATAGCTTGTTGTTATGTTAAGGGTAATCAGACTTGTATATAATTCTAATGGCCTTCTTTTGAAAACTATTCTGAATTACAACTTTGGATCTTATATTACTTTGCAACAATCTACTCCGTGACAGATTAGGCAGTATAATCACATATGTTAACTTCAGTGCCCACACTGTATTTATTTATGGTTATTTGTTAAATCAAGTACTGTTAGACATGAAATAGGAAGTGTTTAACATAAATGTTATGGCTACTCACCATTGTAGCTCGCTCCTGGTCAATGATACGAGCCTCTTCTTGCAGTGGAAAACTTGCAGCCAACAAACACCGTGGAACCTAAAGGAATGAAATTAAACATTAACATTTCGCCTCGACCAATTTTCACACGTACAACGCAACGCGGCTACACTTCTGCTATTACAAACGTAAATCTCCTTAAACACAATGAGTGTTACTTACCGTGTACGCTCTAGACGGTCCAGTTGCAAGCAGAAAATAAAGATATTTCTGTTGATAATCGTCGCTGCTCAGTGGCTCACGGCCATCGCGCCAACAGATTTGAATTTTGGCGGAGGTTCGGGCAATTACGTCATATCCACGGCACATGACTGCGACGTAATACCCGCTTATCTGAAACGGCAGTTAAAAGTAGAGTTACATCAAGTTTTCTTGGAACCTAAACGAATGAAAGAAAACTATCATTTGGCCACAACCAACATTCACAGATACAACACAACGTGCGGGGTTGGGGTTAAAGATTGAGTGAAGGGCCCTCGTTTTAAACTACTGTTTTGAAAAGGAGTGGGAACAAGTAAGACGTATTTAATTTATTTAATGGGAAGTAGTAAGACTTATTAAATTTATTTAATCTACTTTTCTTCCCAGGCAAAATTTGATGTGCTGCAGTTCCAAATTTCCAAAGTGAATGAAGGAATGAAGTCCTTTAAATTATGATTTTGTATAAATACTAGGCATTAACACAAAATCGACGGCACAAAATGGGCAGACTTTACTTGTTTGAAAAGGACTGGTTACAAGACAGACTTTTTTAATTTATTTAATGGGAAGAAGACTTATTTAGTTTAATTGATCTATTTTTGTTCCCTGCCAAAATTCGATTTGCTGCAATTCCAAATTTCCAAAGTGAATGAAGGAAAGAAGTCGTTTAAATTATGATTTTGTTTAAATACTAGGCATAGACACAAAATCTACGGCACAAAATGGGCAGACTTTACTTGTTTGAAGAGGACTGGTTACAAGACAGACTTTTCTGATTTATTTAATGGGAAGAGGACTTATTTAGTTTATTTAATCTATTTTTGTTCCCTGGCAAAATTGGATTTGCTGAAATTGTATTTTGCCAAATCTCGATTTGAGACCTGATAGGAAGTATTAAACGCTTAGTTAAATCAATACAAGTTGGTAATAAGAGCGAGTAATGTTGGTTGAACCGATGAATGAAGGTTGAAAGCAATTTAAATTATGACTTTGTATAAATACTAGATATTAACAGAACATCTACTGCGCAAAATGGGCAGAGTTTACTTGTTTGAGAAGGAGTGGCTTATTCAAAACTAAGATTTATGTAATCTGTTTGTTCCCAGGCAAAATTGGATGTGATGCAATTCCAAATTTCACCACATGATGGTGCCCAATTTTGACTTCATAGGACATATTAAACACTTAGCTTGTTATTATGTTCAAGGTAATCAGATTTGTTTATCATTCTAATGGCCTCTTCAAAACTATTCTGGATTACTACTTTGGATCTATTCTACATTACTTGGCAACAACATACTCTGTAACAGATTAGGCAGTATAATCACATATGTTAACTTGAGAGTGCCCACACTCAATCTACTTATCGTGATGTGTTAAATCAATTACTGTTAGACATTATTTGTCTGATAATCTACCAAATCTTTGAATTGAAGAATTTGTGATTTAATTAATAGCTTGTTCAGGGTAATCAGACTTGTATATAATTCTAATGGCCTTCTTTTGAAAACTATTCTGAATTACAACTTTGGATCTTATATTACTTTGCAACAATCTACTCCGTGACAGATTAGGCAGTATAATCACATATGTTAACTTCAGTGCCCACACTGTATTTATTTATGGTTATTTGTTAAATCAAGTACTGTTAGACATGAAATAGGAAGTGTTTAACATAAATGTTATGGCTACTCACCATTGTAGCTCGCTCCTGGTCAATGATACGAGCCTCTTCTTGCAGTGGAAAACTTGCAGCCAACAAACACCGTGGAACCTAAAGGAATGAAATTAAACATTAACATTTCGCCTCGACCAATTTTCACACGTACAACGCAACGCGGCTACACTTCTGCTATTACAAACGTAAATCTCCTTAAACACAATGAGTGTTACTTACCGTGTACGCTCTAGACGGTCCAGTTGCAAGCAGAAAATAAAGATATTTCTGTTGATAATCGTCGCTGCTCAGTGGCTCACGGCCATCGCGCCAACAGATTTGAATTTTGGCGGAGGTTCGGGCAATTACGTCATATCCGCGGCATTTGACTGCGACGTAATACCCGCTTATCTGAAACGGCAGTTAAAAGTAGAGTTACATCAAGTTTTCTTGGAACCTAAACGAATGAAAGAAAACTATCATTTGGCCACAACCAACATTCACAGATACAACACAACGTGCGGGGTTGAGGTTAAAGATTGAGTGAAGGGCCCTCGTTTTAAACTACTGTTTTGAAAAGGAGTGGGAACAAGTAAGACGTATTTAATTTATTTAATGGGAAGTAGTAAGACTTATTAAATTTATTTAATCTACTTTTCTTCCCAGGCAAAATTTGATGTGCTGCAATTCCAAATTTCCAAAGTGAATGAAGGAATGAAGTCCTTTAAATTATGATTTTGTATAAATACTAGGCATTAACACAAAATCGACGGCACAAAATGGGCAGACTTTACTTGTTTGAAAAGGACTGGTTACAAGACAGACTTTTTTAATTTATTTAATGGGAAGAAGACTTATTTAGTTTAATTGATCTATTTTTGTTCCCTGCCAAAATTCGATTTGCTGCAATTCCAAATTTCCAAAGTGAATGAAGGAAAGAAGTCGTTTAAATTATGATTTTGTTTAAATACTAGGCATAGACACAAAATCTACGGCACAAAATGGGCAGACTTTACTTGTTTGAAGAGGACTGGTTACAAGACAGACTTTTCTGATTTATTTAATGGGAAGAGGACTTATTTAGTTTATTTAATCTATTTTTGTTCCCTGGCAAAATTGGATTTGCTGAAATTGTATTTTGCCAAATCTCGATTTGAGACCTGATAGGAAGTATTAAACGCTTAGTTAAATCAATACAAGTTGGTAATAAGAGCGAGTAATGTTGGTTGAACCGATGAATGAAGGTTGAAAGCAATTTAAATTATGACTTTGTATAAATACTAGATATTAACAGAACATCTACTGCGCAAAATGGGCAGAGTTTACTTGTTTGAGAAGGAGTGGCTTATTCAAAACTAAGATTTATGTAATCTGTTTGTTCCCAGGCAAAATTGGATGTGATGCAATTCCAAATTTCACCACATGATGGTGCCCAATTTTGACTTCATAGGACATATTAAACACTTAGCTTGTTATTATGTTCAAGGTAATCAGATTTGTTTATCATTCTAATGGCCTCTTCAAAACTATTCTGGATTACTACTTTGGATCTATTCTACATTACTTGGCAACAACATACTCTGTAACAGATTAGGCAGTATAATCACATATGTTAACTTGAGAGTGCCCACACTCAATCTACTTATCGTGATGTGTTAAATCAATTACTGTTAGACATTATTTGTCTGATAATCTACCAAATCTTTGAATTGAAGAATTTGTGATTTAATTAATAGCTTGTTCAGGGTAATCAGACTTGTATATAATTCTAATGGCCTTCTTTTGAAAACTATTCTGAATTACAACTTTGGATCTTATATTACTTTGCAACAATCTACTCGGTGACAGATTAGGCAGTATAATCACATATGTTAACTTCAGTGCCCACACTGTATTTATTTATGGTTATTTGTTAAATCAAGTACTGTTAGACATGAAATAGGAAGTGTTTAACATAAATGTTATGGCTACTCACCATTGTAGCTCGCTCCTGGTCAATGATATGAGCCTCTTCTTGCAGTGGAAAACTTGCAGCCAACAAACACCGTGGAACCTAAAGGAATGAAATTAAACATTAACATTTCGCCCGGACCAACATTCACACGTACAACGCAACGCGGCTACACTTCTGCTATTACAAACGTAAATCTCCTTAAACACAACGAGTGTTACTTACCGTGTACGCTCTAGGCAAAATTGGATGTGATGCAATTCCAAATCTATCTGAAACGGCAGTTAAAAGTAGAGTTACATCAAGTTTTCTTTTTTAATCAACACAATCATTTACAACCGTTGACCAGAAAGAATCGTCGAAATTCGACGTCCCCCACAAACGCCACGCTCACTCGCTTTTCAGGGCAACAAAAGTACTTCTTTTTAAAAACGATGAGTTGTACTTACCGTGTACGCTCTGGACGGTCCAGTTGCAAGCAGAAAATAAAAATATTTCTCTTGTTAGTCGTATGTTACCATCCGCTGTGTCTTTGTCAACATCGCCGCCATTTTCCTACTTCCTGCTGCGAGCCACGCCCACGGATTTAAATTTGGGCGGAAGCTCTTTCCATTGGCGTCGTTTTCGCGTATAGCAAATCCGATTGGTTGGGAAGGGGGCACGGTTATGCAGCCGAGGAGTCCTGTGATCGGTGGGATGTAAAGTAGGCGTCGACGTCACGTCCGCGTCACGTGACCACGACGTGGCAGACGTCAAATAGCAACCGCTGTTTTGTTTAGTAGACTTACAGTTGTTATGCATTGACATAATGGCGCACACACCAAATAGATTTAAATAAATTAAATAATTCTTCTGCCCACTCTCTTTTAAACAAGTTAACTCTCCCCGCGGATTTGAATTCCGGCGAAAGTTACGCCCATCGACGTCACGTATGTCACGTGACCACGACGTGGCAGATGTCATATAGCAACCGCTGTTTTGTTTAGTAGATTTACAGTTGTTATGCATTGGCATAATGGTGTGCACTCAAAATAGATTTAAATAAATTAAATATTTCTTCTGCCTACTCCCTTTTAAACAAGTTAACTCTGCCCACGTCCATTGACGTCTTGTCTGCGTCACGTGACCACGACGTAGCGACGTCATATAGTAACCGCTGTTTTGACCAGTAGACTTAGTTATTATGCGTTGACATAATGGCGCACTGGTTAGCATGGCCACCTCTTAAGCATGATGATGCGGGTTCGACGCCTGATCAATGTTAGCATGGAGTGAGCTGAAGTGCATGGCGCTGAAGATTTGAATCTTTGAAATGCGCTGAGGTCTGACATATCAGGCAGAATGGTTTGCCATCACGTTCAACAAAAAATAGAAACTTTCCCACTCTGATTAAAACGTCCTGTGTTCATCTACGTATTTTCGTTTTGCTGTGCATCTTTTCCCTGCCATTTCGAGAGCCCAATTGACACTCATAGTTTAAAGAAATGTGTTTGCCCATCCTACTTTGTGGAATTTCACCACATGCGCTTTTGACCAAAATACCAAATTGAACTCAAGTGAAGCCAACACGCACAACCCCCCCCCCCCCCCACACACACACACACACACACACAAATGTTGATATGAACATAAAAGAGCCGCATGCGGTTCGGGAGTTGCGGCTTGGCCAAACCTGTACTATACAACTTTATTTGTATAAAATTTTCACAACAGCTGTCACACAAACAAAGCGGGAAAAACCGAAGACGTGCGTGTTCCGCCCACGCTGGATTTATTTGCACCTTTGAAAAGACACCGTATTGCCGCAGATGTGGCAAAGAGTACTTTTGGGCATCTGAGACGGAAGGATGTCCAAAGCATCACGTCACCTGCTCTGGTAGGCATGGTGGTGGGACGTTGAGGTCAACCGCTTTGGGGTTGGCTGACTCTTTGATCGCAGGATGCCACACACTTGAAGACAGAAGCAGAAAAGCAGAGCTAAATGCAAAATGTACTCACCGGTGACTCCAATTTTTTTCCCCCCTGAAGAAACAGCTGGACGGGTGGCCCCGGCTGGCCAGTGGGACTCTTGTTATTCTGACCCTTTTTAGTGCGCGTTTGGGGCAACAACCGTTTTTTGTGGCGCTCTCTTCTGGTTCAAAAGTGCCCTGCATGTGAATTTGCTTTTCCTGCCTTCTGATTGGATGAGCGCCGGTGTGACGCGGTGCCTCTGTCACCGTGGCGGGGGGTATACGTTGGCATCGGAGCGTCTGCCAACGTCTGAGACCGGCTGGCAGTGTATCGGAGGTGTCGAGTGCGGTGCCGCTGGAGCTCACTCACCAGCTGGTGTTAGGGCCACAGAATGAAGGCCAAGGAGAAGAATAGAAAGAGAAACAGAAACTTCTCCTCCAATTGTTTGATTTGTCTCTTCTGAGCTTCGATGAATTCTTTCAGCTCTTTGTTCCTCTAGGACGGACAAATGGAAAGTGGCATTCAAAAGCCAGTAAGCGTGCAAGTAAGTGCCGGGCTGGCTTTGGGCCCTTACCTGTTGCGCGCTGTGCAGCAGATCCATTCTCTCTTGGAGGATGCAAGCGTCGCGCTCCCTCAACTCGCACATCAGGGCTCGCTTCCATTGGTCCACGGCGCTCCTAAGCTCTTCTCTCTGATCCGCCGTCAGCACGTCATTCACGCCAGCGTGGCTGGCTTTTTCGCCGTCCGTGGCGGGGCAGTCCCGCTGCGGTAGCGCCTCGTACAACATGGCCTCCAGCTCCAGGATCCTCTGGGCCGCAATCCTCGTCCATCAGTGGTCCGGCGGGAGATTTGAGGGCGGCTTACCTTATGAGCCTGGTCCATGGAACACTTCCTGAAGTCCAACTCTTCATCCAGGTAGCCCTTCTGCTTGCAGAACATATCCTAGCACAGCTCAAGGTCAGAATTGTTGGGGCACATTGCCGGAGTTCCCCTTGGCTGATGTCGCGTGTCTGTCTACCTTCTCACTTTCAATGTCCAACATCTTCTGTTGAAGTGCTGACTTGGTCACTTTGATGTATTCTAACCACTGAGGAAAGGCTGCTGTCACATAAGCAGAATGCGAGAGCGTGCGTGGACGTGCGCGTTACCTTCTCGGCTAGGGTGAGAAGGGTCCTGGCGTGAATCACGACCACCTGCTCCTCGTTGGTGAGATTCTGCAAGAGCCCAAAGGCACAGCGTCAACAAGCTTCTTTCAGCGCAAAGCCTTCCAAAAGTCACATTTGAGCCGCCGAGTCTCGTGGAGTGCGAACATAAGGAGTTCGACATACACTTACGGCGTTATAGCCCAGGATGTCCAGCTTCTTCATCAGATCACTGATGACGATGTCCGGGGGAAAGGCGCAAGGAGCAATGTAAGGTGTTCTGGGACCTCGGGTTAAGGTTAGGGTTGCGAGGGACGCCTTACGTACGCTCACGCCCTCGGCCTCGCAGTAGATCTGCAAAGGGCTGAGGCCGTCTGGGAAACGGACTTGCAGAAACTTCAAGACGGGGGAGCGCCACTCCCTCTCCTGAAAGGCAGAGGCATGCATCCGTCCGTCCGTCCGTCCGTCCGTCCGTCACATCTCTGGCCTCAACACGCTTGTGCGAGTCTTCCCACCTCCAGCTCCAGGATGCGGAACTCAAGCAGTTCGTTTTGGTCTCGGATATCCTGGATGTGCTCTTTCAGACGCGCTTCTTCCGCCTCCATCCGCCTGACCTGAAAAGACAGTCAGACCTCATCTGCGGGGCTTCCCGACAGGTGTGACGCCAAGCGACTCCGCCCAGCGCCTTTCTTTCCGTCACCTTTTCGGCCAACTGCTGATTGCTCTGACGCAGCAGCTGCTTCTCCTCCACCCACTTGACATTCTAGAAGAGACAAACGCGTGGACAGCTTTGGAATGTTGTGTCATTTTCATCCACAAATTCTTTGGTTGACTGGAAAATGACATTTGCTTTTCTCCGCATTTTCCCAGCCACGTTCGGGGGGGGGGGGGGGGGGGGGGGTTGGTCCAGTAATGCCAGACGGATGAGTGACTGAAGAATGTAGCTATTTTGTCTGAGAAAAAGGTGTGCTCATTGATGAGCTTACCTGTCCTTGTTGCTTCAGCGCTGACTCCAGATCTGCTACTCTGCTTTGATAGTGACCCATTTCTACCATCAGCTTTTCTCTGGTCTGAAAGGAGGAGGAGGGAGGCTCCTCCTCCTCCTTTCAGACCAGAGAACACCCGAGGCTGGGTGAGAACGGGGAGGCTGCGACCCGGCCGGGGGTTGCGGGAAGGGGCGCCACCTTGATCTCCTTCTCGGCGTCGTAGTCCCCTTTCGCTGGTCTGGGCTAGCAGAGCGTAGGCTCGTTGCAGCGCTTGATATTCTTGCGTCAGCTGGCGGTAGCGAAGCTCCGCCTCTTCATGCACACACCAATGCAACACAGCACTAGTACCAGAATCAGTCAGACCGGCGACAAAGCACCCGCGACGCAAAGACGAGTCCGATTCCAGGCTGAAGAGGAATGTTTGGTGCCAATACGCTGGCAGAAATGGCGGGCTACCTCTTCGGGTTCCGTGTCGGGGGTTCTGTCGGTGTGAAAAGACAAGGACGATCCGTCCGAGTCCACCAACACGTCTTCGTCGTAGCCGTAAAATGTTTCGATGACCTGCGGGCGCGGAAGCGAACATCTCTCTGAACAAACTGAAGCGACACCTCACGATGAATCGACGAGAGGAACGATAGCGAGAAAAAGGCCATTTCATCTTGCGCAACACCAAGCAGCCGCAAACAAACAGACTCACCTTGCAGGACCTCACGCTTTGTTCCTCCTCAGAGATTCTCGACGTCGGTATCGTAGCAGCAAATCTCTCTCCTGTCGACACAAATAATCCGCCTTTGAGATTCTTTGGATGCAAAGGGAACGAACGGCTCCGGCGCAGAAACAAACGCGACTCACAATGACATTTCTGACATGAGCTCCTGTCTCCAGAGCCTGAAAAACACGTCACCGGCGATGATTGGAGGGACGCTCGTCTTTTCCAAAAGTGACAACTACAGGGTGTGTCAGGGTTTTCCAGATTATCTTTATCGTATCATTGTGTTGCTTTGACTTTGACTGCGACCTGTAATAAATAATATTATTTATCCCTTATTTATCCCTATCGCTTATCCCTTCCTACACAAAGTCGTAAAACACCCCTTGCTATGTTTTGACTAGAGGTCAAGGGCTTCCTCTATTCAATCCACTCTTACACCCACCCTGTTTCTCTTAATTAAAATGCTCGTGCAGGAGCCGAGAGTCAGACTTCATTCGTACAACGGATGGACTCTCCACCTGCAGGTGTCCAAAAGAACTTACTTGTCTCCCGTGTGGTTCTTGCAAAATAAGTTGGAGCGAGCGCAACTCTAACAGGGTGCATTTTGCCACTAGCTGCCTACGGACAATGACGTCGCGCTCGCGGCTCATGGTTGACGGGCTGAGCAGCCGGGCAAGTCCGTCGTTTTCAGCGCACAGCGAGTGGCAAAGGCGCTGACAAAACGGGAGCTTTGAGCTGCTGAAAACGGCAAAACAAGTCTAAAGCGTGTTCAAACGCGTGCGCACAATGTTCCTGCTTGAAAGGTCGGAATTTAAGGGGCCAATTTTTTGGATGGCGGCCGCCGGCCAAGCTTTGGACGGAAAAGGTTTCCTGGCGACAGCGAGCGAGCGCGGCGCTGCCGTACGTGCACCGAGTCGCCTGCCTGAAGACCTTGGACAAGTCGTCGATGATGTGCCGCTGCTCCACAACTTGAAGGAACTCCATTTCACCGTCCTGCTGGCCGCAACCGCGGTCCAGGTCATTGAGCGAACTAGGCCTTCTCTGTGGAACACAAATGCAGTGGACTCTGTTGGCACGCCGCCGTTGTCCGCGTCGACTTACCAAGCTTGCCATCTCCTCGTTCTCCTGGGTGACAAAGCGCACTTTGTTTTCAAGGCGACACAGCACCAGCGAGAGTTCTTCATTCTTCCTGCTCAGGCGTTTGTTTTTGTACAGGAGTGGCAGAAACTGGCTTTCTGTTTCTCTCAGTCGCTTTAGCTGCAAGCATGAAGTGCGGGATGTGAAAGACGCACAACACGCGGGCCAGAACGTATCCATTCCTTTTGCATCGGTTTGAACGGAATCGTGGCTTTGGCTCCCAATAAAAGACATCTACCAGGCAACCGACTCGCCGCGCCGCTCAACTAATAAGCAAGCGCAATGGGTGCCTCGCTGGATGGCGCGCATCAAACGTAGCGCAAACCTTCAAGCGTGCCGTCAATAAATTACCAGTTCATTGCGCTCTTCAGAAAGCAGGGCGTTTCGATCCTCCAGTTTCCTGATGACTGCGCTGAGCTCAGCGATTTTCAGATGAAACCGTCGCGTGTCCCGATCCTCCTGAGACTGAAAACGCCCCGCAACACACACACACAAGCACTCGTTCAAAGTTCAAAACTGTTTTTGTGCTACCTTCCTCCAGCAACGAACTAAGTCATGCGTACTGCAAGTGTGTGATGAGGTGGCTTACGCAATGAAGAGGATTGCTAGTAGCGGCGTTGACCCCACTTCCAGGGTAGTTTAGGCCCGCCCTTTGGGAATCCCTCAGGGCAGCGATCTGCTGCTCGGCAGCCTGAGTCTGCAGCTGAAGGCGGTGGACGTGGCCGGCCCCAGGGCTTCATCCAAAACACTAACCGCTCTGTCTTTCAGCTTGATCTCATCCGTCTGGATGTACAAACGGGGAGCGCTCAGGCAGGCGGGCAAACTCATTTGCCAGAATTGTGACAAAAACAAAGAGAGCAACCGGCCAATTTTTTTCTTGAATCGACTAGAACACCTTTGCTGTGACAAAAGCGAAGCGAGCAACCGGACATTTTCTTCTTGTGAAATAGAATAGAATAGAATGCCTTAGGTGTCATTGCACTGCAGGTATACAACGAAATTGGGAACATAGCCACGCACCGCGCATCTGATCAGTCCTACCAGTCGGCGGATCTCCCTCTCGCAGTCTCTCTTGGTTCGGCTCAGCTCCTCCCGATGCTGGTGATGAGCCGATCGGAGCTCGGCCGCTCGGGACTGCCAGGCCTGCTGGGCCGCTGCCAGGGCTTCTTCCGCGCTCCTGGTGGAGGCGACACCGCTCGGTCTCCCGACACCGCCGCGTCTCCTCCACCTCCGCCAGCAAAGCGCCCCCCCTCCTCACCTGAGCAGACATTGCGCCACACCGGGCCGTTGAGACCGCAACGGAGCGCCGCGACGCTTACTGGGGACAAGCTACACAATACGGTAGCGGCCGCATCGAAGCCCGACGTGGCGTGCGGATAGTCAGACACGGATAGAGCGGATCACCTTGTCCATGGAGCCGTCCCTCAGGCTGAGGACCAAGGCATTCAGTCGCTGGATCTCTCCATCTTTGATTTTGATCACTCTCATCAGCTCCATTTCATGCTGCCGCAGTAATGTCTCCCTGGTAATGGCTAACTCTTTCTGCTTCTCCTCATGGAGTTTGCTTTTGAGTTCCGTCATGGCGGCGGTGGCACGGTGGTGCTCCGCCCGCAGGTCCTGACTTCTCTCTCTCTCCAGACAGCTGACCTGACATGACTTAGACTTAGACAAACTCTATTGTCATCTTGTCTGCACATGGTGCATACAAAACGAAATTCCGTTGCATACGTCTTACAACAAAGTAGTGATATTGCAGTTGAATAGAAGTAACATATCCTATGAAAATATATATATATACATATATACTATATATATATATATATATATATATATTAAAAATAAGTATAAAGTGCAGCAGTGATAATTATGCAATAGTGCAAGTAGGCAAAACAGTATTCAAGAGTGTGCAGAGGAATGCTAAACCATGTATTAAACTTCTATTTAAAGGGTTTATACAAGTTCAGTAAAGTTGGTAGTGCGAGATAGTGCAAGATAGAGGTCCGTAGTGTCATAAAGTACAGTTCTGTGAATGTGTGATGCAGAGTTCAGTTTAGAGCTCAACAGTTCTAGTGTTCAACAGTCTGATGACAGCAGGGAAAAAGCTGTTGCAGAACCTGGTGGACCTGCAGCGGATGCTGCAAACCTCTTCCCAGAGGGCAGCAGGGAGAACAGTCCATGGTGGGGGTGTGATGGGTCATTGATGATGTTACGGGCACGGGACATGCAGCGCTGAGATGAAATGTCCTGAATGGAGGGAAGAGGAGCCCCTATGATCCTCTCTGCTGTCCTCACCACTCTCCTCACGTTCTTCCAATCGGAGGCGGTGCAGCCTCCACACCACACAGAGAGACAGCTTGTCAGAATGCTCTCTATGGTGCTCCTGTAGAACGTCCTCATGATGGGTGGGGGCAGGTGGGCTCTCCTCATCCTCCGCAGGAAGTACAAGCGCTTCTGTGCCCTCTTGACCAGTGCCGTAGTGTTCATAGTCCAGGTGAGGTCTTCTGTGATGTGGACCCCCAGGAATTTGGTGGTGCTGACCACCTCCACAGCTGAGCTGTTGATGATCAGTGGAGCGTGGTGAGGCTGTTTTTTCCTGAAGTCGACGATGATCTCCTTCATCTTCTCCTCATTCAGGATCAGGCTGTTTTCTCTGCACCAGCCCACCAGCTGCTCCACCTCCTCTCTGTAGTCCAGGTCGTTGTTGTCTCTGATGAGCCCCACCACCGTTGTGTCGTCTGCTGACTTCACGATGTGATTGGTGGTGAACCTGAGGACGCAGTCGTGTGTCATCAGGGTGCACAGCAGGGGGCTCAGGACGCAGCCCTGAAGGGAGCCTGTGCTGAGGGTGATGACATCAGAGGTGTTCTGTCCGACCCGGACTGACTGAGGTCTGTTGGTGAGGAAGTCTAGCAGCCAGTTGCGAAGGGGGGTGTTGAAGCCCAGGTGTTCCAATTTTCCTACCAGATGCTGTGGGATGATGGTGTTAAACGCTGAGCTGAAGTCCAGGAACAGCCTCCGCACATGGGTGTTCTTCTCCTCCAGGTGAGCCAGGCTCAGGTGAAGAACGGAGGAGATGGCGTCCTGAGTGGAGCGGTTTTGCCGGTCGGCAAACTGGAACGGGTCAAATAATAGGGGGAGTCTGGAAACGATGTGACCTTTAAGCAGCCTTTCGAAGCACTTCATCATAACCGGAGTCAGTGCAACAGGCCGGTAATCATTAAATGAGGTGATTTGAGGTTTCTTCGGCACCGGAATGATGGAGGCAGTCTTAAAGCACGCCGGCACTGTGGCTTGGCCCAGCGAGGTGTTAAAAATGTCTGTGATGACCCCAGCCAGATGACTTGCACATTCCCTGAACACACGCCCAGGAATGTTGTCGGGGCCAGGGGCCTTACAGGGGTTGACTCTCCTCAGGGTCTTCAACACATCGGCGGAGTCAAGGCAGAGTACCTCCTCTTCCTGATGGGGGACAGTTTTAACTGCTGGAGTGCCGTTTAGTGCCTCGAACCTCCCAAAGAAGTTATTTAGACCATTTAGAAAGTCAGCATCAACTACACCCACCGGGGGGGGGGAGGGTGAGTTGTAGTCTGTAATCGCCCGTATGCCTTGCCACATACTCCTGATGTTTTTGACGTCGTGGAAACGATCCTGAAATTTTCGACTGCGGTCTCGCTTCGCTATCCTGATGGCACGGTTCAAGTTGGCTCTCGCTGTCCTCAGTGTCTCCTTGTCGCCAGACTTGAAGGCAGAGTTCCGCGCTCGTAGCGTTTGACGTACCTCCTCAGTCATCCAGGGTCGTTGGTTGCCCCGGGTGATGATATTCTTAGTGGTGCTGACGTCCTCGGTGCATTTGTTGATGTAGGCTGACACAGTCATGGCACACGCATGTCTAATCTACATCGGGAAAACTGGGAGGGAGGGAGGCAGGCAGGGAGGCAGGCAGGGAGGCAGGCAGGGAGGCAGGCAGTGTCTGTCTGTTGAGGTTTTCACCTTGTTCTTCTCCTGCTGAAGTTCTAACTGGACGTCCATCAGTTTGGTTCTCAGCTCGTCATTGGCGGCCTGAAGGGCGTCCGTTCGCTCCGCCTTGGCCCGCCCTGCCGGAGCTCGTTTGGACATCTCTTACTCGAGTCTCGCCCGGTCGTCAGTCAGAGATCACAACATTTGTACCTGGAGAGCACAAACGCAGCGCTGTTTTCCACTGGCTTCGAACTCAACTTCAATCGGTACCGTAACTTACAACATCATAAACATAGAACTAGCTTGACTTATTCATTGAATAAATGCATTTGGTTCTTCAAAACTGCATCACGCAACATAGCGTGACCGAGACGGCCGTTATCCACCTGCGTGAAGTTATTTGGTGAAATGAATGAGATGTTTAAGACACCATCGTTCTGTCTCTATGTAGATGAAGGTAAATAATCGATTGCTGAAGGTCCAAAGGTGTTGTGATAAACAAATAAACATATTAGTGATTAGTGACATATTTGTGATAAACATATTAGGCAGGATAATCACATATGTTAACGTGACTGCCCACACTGTATTTATTTATGGTTATTTGTTAAATCGAGTACTGTTAGACATGAAATAGGAAGTGTTTAACATAAATGGAAGACGAAAGGGGTACTCACCATTGTAGCTCCTGCTGGTCAATGATACGAGCCTCTTCTTGCAGTGGAAAACATACAGCCAACAAACACCGTGGAACCTAAAGGAATGAAATTAAACATTAACATTTAGCCTCAACCAACATTCACAGATACAACGCAACGCAAACTACACAAACGTAAATCTTTTTAAACACAATGAGTTGTACTTACCGTGTACGCTCTAGACGGTCCACTTGCAAGCGGAAAATAAAGATATTTCTGTTGATAATCGTCGTGTTTGTATCCGGTGTCTCGCTCAAGGCCATTGCGCCCACAGATTTGAATTTTGGCGAGAGTTCAGCCTATTGACGTCATTTCCGCGGTGTAATACCCGCATATCTGAAACGGCAAAGTTAAGAGTAGAGTTAAATAAAGTTTTTAGTCAACGCAATAATTTACAACCGTTGACCAGTCGAAATAATCGTCGAAATTTGGCGTCTGTGGCTGGAAGCAGACGCCGAGTTCGACATTCCTCCCAAACGCCACACTCCCTTGCTTTTCAGGGCTAAAAAAAAACAGTTGTAATTACCTTGTACGCTCTAGACGGTCAAGTTGCAAGCTGAAAACAAAAATATTTGCCTTGTTAGTCATCGTGTTACTAACAGCTGTGTCTTGTTTGCCAGAACTGCCGCTTTCCTACTTCCTGTTGCAAGCCACGCCCACGGATTATAATTTTGCCGTGAGTTCCGCCTATTGACGTCATGTCCGCGTCACATGACTGCGACGTACTATTATCTAAAACTGTTTGTGCGGTATTGTGTTGTTCTGTGCGGTATTGTGTTATTCTGTGCGGCGTCGTGTTGTTCTGTGCGGCGTCGTGTTGTTCAGTGCGACGTCGTGTTGTTCAGTGCGGCATGGTGTTGTTCAGTGCGGCATGGTGTTGTTCAGTGCGGCATGGTGTTGTTCAGTGCGGCATAATGTTGTTCAGTGCGGCATAATGTTGTTCAGTGCGGCATGGTGTTGTTCAGTGCGGCATGGTGTTGTTCAGTGCGGCATGGTGTTGTTCAGTGCGGCATAATGTTGTTCAGTGCGCCATAATGTTGTTCAGTGCGGCATGGTGTTGTTCAGTGCGGGATGGTGTTGTTCAGTGCAGGATGGTGTTGTTCAGTGCGGCATGGTGTTGTTCAATGCGGCATGGTGTTGTTCAGTGCGGGATGGTGTTGTTCAGTGCGGCATGGTGTTGTTCAGTGCGGCATAATGTTGTTCAGTGCGGCATGGTGTTGTTCAGTGCGGCATGGTGTTGTTCAGTGCGGCATGGTGTTGTTCAGTGCGGCATGGTGTTGTTCAGTGCGGAATGGTGTTGTTCAGTGCGGCATGGTGTTGTTCAGTCCGGGATGGTGTTGTTCAATGCGGGATAATGTTGTTCAGTGCGGCATGGTGTTGTTCAGTGCGGCATGGTGTTGTTCAGTGCGGCATGGTGTTGTTCAGTGCAGGATGGTGTTGTTCAGTGCGGCATGGTGTTGTTTAATGCGGCATGGTGTTGTTCAGTGCGGGATGGTGTTGTTCAGTGCAGGATGGTGTCGTTCAGTGCGGCATGGTGTTGTTCAGTGCGGAATGGTGTTGTTCAGTGCGGCATGGTGTTGTTCAGTGCGGCATGGTGTTGTTCAGTGCAGGATGGTGTTGTTCAATGCGGGATCGTGTTGTTCAGTGCGGCATGGTGTTGTTCAGTGCGGCATGGTGTTGTTCAGTGCGGCATAATGTTGTTCAGTGCGGCATGGTGTTGTTCAGTGCGGCATGGTGTTGTTCAGTGCGGCATGGTGTTGTTCAGTGCGGCATGGTGTTGTTCAGTGCGGCATAATGTTGTCCAGTGCGCCATAATGTTGTTCAGTGCGGCATGGTGTTGTTTAGTGCGGGATGGTGTTGTTCAGTGCAGGATGGTGTTGTTCAGTGCGGCATGGTGTTGTTCAATGCGGCATGGTGTTGTTCAGTGCGGGATGGTGTTGTTCAGTGCGGCATGGTGTTGTTCAGTGCGGCATAATGTTGTTCAGTGCGGCATGGTGTTGTTCAGTGCGGCATGGTGTTGTTCAGTGCGGCATGGTGTTGTTCAGTGCGGCATGGTGTTGTTCAGTGCGGAATGGTGTTGTTCAGTGCGGCATGGTGTTGTTCAGTGCGGGATGGTGTTCAATGCGGGATCGTGTTGTTCAGTGCGGGGTGGTGTTGTTCAGTGCAGGATGGTGTTGTTCAGTGCAGGATGGTGTTGTTCAGTGCGGCATGGTGTTGTTCAATGCAGGATCGTGTTGTTCAGTGCAGCATAATGTTGTTCAGTGCAGCATGGTGTTGTTCAGTGCGGCATGGTGTTGTTCAATGCGGCATGGTGTTGTTCAGTGCGGGATGGTGTTGTTCAGTGCGGCATGGTGTTTTTCAGTGCGGCATAATGTTGTTCAGTGCGGCATGGTGTTGTTCAGTGCGGCATGGTGTTGTTCAGTGCGACATAATGTTGTTCAGTGCGGCATAATGTTGTTCAGTGCGGCATGGTGTTGTTCAGTGCGGCATGGTGTTGTTCAGTGCGGCATGGTGTTGTTCAGTGCGGCATGGTGTTGTTCAGTGCAGGATGGTGTTGTTCAGTGCAGGATGGTGTTGTTCAGTGCAGGATGGTGTTGTTCAGTGCGGGATGGTGTTGTTCAGTGCGGGATGGTGTTGTTCAGTGCGGCATGGTGTTGTTCAGTGCGGCATGGTGTTGTTCAGTGCGGCATGGTGTTGTTCAGTGCGGCATGGTGTTGTTCAGTGCAGGATGGTGTTGTTCAATGCGGGATGGTGTTGTTCAGTGCGGGATGGTGTTGTTCAGTGCAGGATGGTGTTGTTCAGTGCGGCATGGTGTTGTTCAATGCGGCATGGTGTTGTTCAGTGCAGGATGGTGTTGTTCAGTGCGGCATGGTGTTGTTCAATGCGGCATGGTGTTGTTCAATGCGGCATGGTGTTGTTCAGTGCGGCATGGTGTTGTTCAGTGCGGCATGGTGTTGTTCAGTGCAGCGTAATGTTGTTCAGTGCGGCATGGTGTTGTTCAGTGCGGAATGGTGTTGTTCAGTGCGGCATGGTGTTGTTCAGTGCAGGATGGTGTTGTTCAGTGCGGCATGGTGTTGTTCAGTGCGGCATGGTGTTGTTCAGTGCGGCATAATGTTGTTCAGTGCGGCATGGTGTTGTTCAGTGCGGCATGGTGTTGTTCAGTGCGACATAATGTTGTTCAGTGCGGCATAATGTTGTTCAGTGCGGCATGGTGTTGTTCAGTGCGGCATGGTGTTGTTCAGTGCGGCATGGTGTTGTTCAGTGCGGCATGGTGTTGTTCATTTCGGCATAATGTTGTTCAGTGCGGCATAATGTTGTTTAGTGCGGCATGGTGTTGTTCAGTGCGGGATGGTGTTGTTCAGTGCGTTATAATGTTGTTCAGTGCGGCATGGTGTTGTTCAGTGCGGCATGGTGTTGTTCAGTGCGGCATGGTGTTGTTCAGTGCGGCATAATGTTGTTCAGTGCGGCATAATGTTGTTCAGTGCGGCATGGTGTTGTTCAGTGCGGGATGGTGTTGTTCAGTGCGGGATGGTGTTGTTCAGTGCGGCATGGTGTTCAATGCGGAATGGTGTTGTTCAGTGCAGGATGGTGTTGTTCAGTGCGGCATGGTGTTGTTCAGTGCGGCATAATGTTGTTCAGTGCGGCATGGTGTTGTTCAGTGCGGCATGGTGTTGTTCAGTGCGGCATGGTGTTGTTCAGTGCGGCATAATGTTGTTCAGTGCGGCATGGTGTTGTTCAGTGCGGCATGGTGTTGTTCAGTGCGGCATAATGTTCAGTGCGGCATAATGTTGTTCAGTGCGGCATGGTGTTGTTCAGTGCGGGATGGTGTTGTTCAGTGCAGGATGGTGTTGTTCAGTGCGGCATGGTGTTCAGTGCGGGATGGTGTCTTTCAGTGCGGCATGGTGTCGTTCAGTGCGGCATGGTGTCTTTCAGTGCGGCATGGTGTCGTTCAGTGAGGCATGGTGTTGTTCAGTGCGGCATGGTGTTGTTTAGTGCGGCATGGTGTTGTTCAGTGCGGGATGGTGTTGTTCAGTGTGGCATGGTGTTCAGTGCGGCATGGTGTTGTTCAGTGCGGTATCGTGTTCAGTGCGGTATCGTGTTTCTCAGTGCGGTATCGTGTTGTTCAGTGCAGTATCGTTGTGTTGTTCGTATTGTGTTTAACACTTAGCCTCTAACACTTAGCCTCTAACACTTAGCCTCTAGCATCTAGAAGGTAAATAAATAGGAAGGAAGGACTCACCGGTGACGTCTTCGCCCACGTCCAAGCGTTGTACTTTGTATTTTCATCCTTCTGACAGTGGAAAACATAGCCAACAAACACCGTGGAACCTAAACGAATGAAAGAAAACTATCATTTGGCCACAACCAACATTCACAGATACAACACAATGTGACGTGCGGGGTTGAGGTTAAAGGTTGAGTGAAGGGCCCTCGTTTTAAACTACTTTTTTGAAAAGGATTGGGAACAAGTAAGACGTATTTAATTTATTTAATGGGAAGTAGTAAGAGCTATTGAATTTAATCTATGTATTATATTCTATTGTATTGTATTCTGTTGTATTCTTTTGGATTGTATTCACACTAACCCCACTAAAACTTCAGCCCACAAAAACTCGCCTCTGGCGCCTAGCCTCTGGCACTTAGCCTCTAACACTTAGCCTTTAACACTTAGCCTTTAACACTTAGCCTTTAACACTTAGCCTAGAAGGTGAATAAATAGGGTTAAAGGTTGAGTGACGGGACCTCGTTTTAAACTACTTTTTTGTAAAGGAGTGGGAACAAGTAAGACGTATTTAATTTATTTAATGGGAAGTAGTAAGACTTATTAAATTTATTTAATCTACTTTTCTTCCCAGGCAAAATTTGATGTGCTGCAATTCCAAATTTCCAAAGTGAATGAAGGAATGAAGTCCTTTAAATTATGATTTTGTATAAATACTAGGCATTAACACAAAATCGACGGCACAAAATGGGCAGACTTTACTTGTTTGAAAAGGACTGGTTACAAGACAGACTTTTTTAATTTATTTAATGGGAAGAAGACTTATTTAGTTTAATTGATCTATTTTTGTTCCCTGGCAAAATTCGATTTGCTGCAATTCCAAATTTCCAAAGTGAATGAAGGAAAGAAGTCGTTTAAATTATGATTTTGTTTAAATACTAGGCATAGACACAAAATCTACGGCACAAAATGGGCAGACTTTACTTGTTTGAAGAGGACTGGTTACAAGACAGACTTTTCTGATTTATTTAATGGGAAGAAGACTTATTTAGTTTATTTAATCTATTTTTGTTCCCTGGCAAAATTGGATTTGCTGAAATTGTATTTTGCCAAATCTTGCCTTGAGACCTGATAGGAAGTATTAAACGGTTAGTTAAATCAATACAAGTTGGTAATAAGAGCGAGTAATGTTGGTTGAACCGATGAATGAAGGTTGAAAGCAATTTAAATTATGACTTTGTATAAATACTAGATATTAACAGAACATCTACTGCGCGAAATGGGCAGAGTTTACTTGTTTGAGAAGGAGTGGCTTATTCAAAACTAAGATTTATTTAATCTGTTTGTTCCCAGGCAAAATTGGATGTGATGCAATTCCAAATTTCACCACATGATGGTGCCCAATTTTGACTTCATAGGACATATTAAACACTTAGCTTGTTATTATGTTCAAGGTAATCAGATTTGTTTATTATTCTAATGGCCTCTTCAAAACTATTCTGGATTACTACTTTGGATCTATTCTACATTACTTGGCAACAACATACTCTGTAACAGATTAGGCAGTATAATCATATCTGTTAACTTGAGAGTGCCCACACTCAATCTACTTATCGTGATGTTAAATCAATTACTGTTAGACATTATTTGTCTGATAATCTACCAAATCTTTGAATTGAAGAATTTGTGATTTAATTAATAGCTTGTTGTTATGTTAAGGGTAATCAGACTTGTATATAATTCTAATGGCCTTCTTTTGAAAACTATTCTGAATTACAACTTTGGATCTTATATTACTTTGCAACAATCTACTCCGTGACAGATTAGGCAGTATAATCACATATGTTAACTTCAGTGCCCACACTGTATTTATTTATGGTTATTTGTTAAATCAAGTACTGTTAGACATGAAATAGGAAGTGTTTAACATAAATGTTATGGCTACTCACCATTGTAGCTCGCTCCTGGTCAATGATACGAGCCTCTTCTTGCAGTGGAAAACTTGCAGCCAACAAACACCGTGGAACCTAAAGGAATGAAATTAAACATTAACATTTCGCCTCGACCAATTTTCACACGTACAACGCAACGCGGCTACACTTCTGCTATTACAAACGTAAATCTCCTTAAACACAATGAGTGTTACTTACCGTGTACGCTCTAGACGGTCCAGTTGCAAGCAGAAAATAAAGATATTTCTGTTGATAATCGTCGCTGCTCAGTGGCTCACGGCCATCGCGCCAACAGATTTGAATTTTGGCGGAGGTTCGGGCAATTACGTCATATCCACGGCACATGACTGCGACGTAATACCCGCTTATCTGAAACGGCAGTTAAAAGTAGAGTTACATCAAGTTTTCTTGGAACCTAAACGAATGAAAGAAAACTATCATTTGGCCACAACCAACATTCACAGATACAACACAACGTGCGGGGTTGGGGTTAAAGATTGAGTGAAGGGCCCTCGTTTTAAACTACTGTTTTGAAAAGGAGTGGGAACAAGTAAGACGTATTTAATTTATTTAATGGGAAGTAGTAAGACTTATTAAATTTATTTAATCTACTTTTCTTCCCAGGCAAAATTTGATGTGCTGCAATTCCAAATTTCCAAAGTGAATGAAGGAATGAAGTCCTTTAAATTATGATTTTGTATAAATACTAGGCATTAACACAAAATCGACGGCACAAAATGGGCAGACTTTACTTGTTTGAAAAGGACTGGTTACAAGACAGACTTTTTTAATTTATTTAATGGGAAGAAGACTTATTTAGTTTAATTGATCTATTTTTGTTCCCTGCCAAAATTCGATTTGCTGCAATTCCAAATTTCCAAAGTGAATGAAGGAAAGAAGTCGTTTAAATTATGATTTTGTTTAAATACTAGGCATAGACACAAAATCTACGGCACAAAATGGGCAGACTTTACTTGTTTGAAGAGGACTGGTTACAAGACAGACTTTTCTGATTTATTTAATGGGAAGAGGACTTATTTAGTTTATTTAATCTATTTTTGTTCCCTGGCAAAATTGGATTTGCTGAAATTGTATTTTGCCAAATCTCGATTTGAGACCTGATAGGAAGTATTAAACGCTTAGTTAAATCAATACAAGTTGGTAATAAGAGCGAGTAATGTTGGTTGAACCGATGAATGAAGGTTGAAAGCAATTTAAATTATGACTTTGTATAAATACTAGATATTAACAGAACATCTACTGCGCAAAATGGGCAGAGTTTACTTGTTTGAGAAGGAGTGGCTTATTCAAAACTAAGATTTATGTAATCTGTTTGTTCCCAGGCAAAATTGGATGTGATGCAATTCCAAATTTCACCACATGATGGTGCCCAATTTTGACTTCATAGGACATATTAAACACTTAGCTTGTTATTATGTTCAAGGTAATCAGATTTGTTTATCATTCTAATGGCCTCTTCAAAACTATTCTGGATTACTACTTTGGATCTATTCTACATTACTTGGCAACAACATACTCTGTAACAGATTAGGCAGTATAATCACATATGTTAACTTGAGAGTGCCCACACTCAATCTACTTATCGTGATGTGTTAAATCAATTACTGTTAGACATTATTTGTCTGATAATCTACCAAATCTTTGAATTGAAGAATTTGTGATTTAATTAATAGCTTGTTCAGGGTAATCAGACTTGTATATAATTCTAATGGCCTTCTTTTGAAAACTATTCTGAATTACAACTTTGGATCTTATATTACTTTGCAACAATCTACTCGGTGACAGATTAGGCAGTATAATCACATATGTTAACTTCAGTGCCCACACTGTATTTATTTATGGTTATTTGTTAAATCAAGTACTGTTAGACATGAAATAGGAAGTGTTTAACATAAATGTTATGGCTACTCACCATTGTAGCTCGCTCCTGGTCAATGATATGAGCCTCTTCTTGCAGTGGAAAACTTGCAGCCAACAAACACCGTGGAACCTAAAGGAATGAAATTAAACATTAACATTTCGCCCGGACCAACATTCACACGTACAACGCAACGCGGCTACACTTCTGCTATTACAAACGTAAATCTCCTTAAACACAACGAGTGTTACTTACCGTGTACGCTCTAGGCAAAATTGGATGTGATGCAATTCCAAATCTATCTGAAACGGCAGTTAAAAGTAGAGTTACATCAAGTTTTCTTTTTTAATCAACACAATCATTTACAACCGTTGACCAGAAAGAATCGTCGAAATTCGACGTCCCCCACAAACGCCACGCTCACTCGCTTTTCAGGGCAACAAAAGTACTTCTTTTTAAAAACGATGAGTTGTACTTACCGTGTACGCTCTGGACGGTCCAGTTGCAAGCAGAAAATAAAAATATTTCTCTTGTTAGTCGTATGTTACCATCCGCTGTGTCTTTGTCAACATCGCCGCCATTTTCCTACTTCCTGCTGCGAGCCACGCCCACGGATTTAAATTTGGGCGGAAGCTCTTTCCATTGGCGTCGTTTTCGCGTATAGCAAATCCGATTGGTTGGGAAGGGGGCACGGTTATGCAGCCGAGGAGTCCTGTGATCGGTGGGATGTAAAGTAGGCGTCGACGTCACGTCCGCGTCACGTGACCACGACGTGGCAGACGTCAAATAGCAACCGCTGTTTTGTTTAGTAGACTTACAGTTGTTATGCATTGACATAATGGCGCACACACCAAATAGATTTAAATAAATTAAATAATTCTTCTGCCCACTCTCTTTTAAACAAGTTAACTCTCCCCGCGGATTTGAATTCCGGCGAAAGTTACGCCCATCGACGTCACGTATATCACGTGACCACGACGTGGCAGATGTCATATAGCAACCGCTGTTTTGTTTAGTAGATTTACAGTTGTTATGCATTGGCATAATGGTGTGCACTCAAAATAGATTTAAATAAATTAAATATTTCTTCTGCCTACTCCCTTTTAAACAAGTTAACTCTGCCCACGTCCATTGACGTCTTGTCTGCGTCACGTGACCACGACGTAGCGACGTCATATAGTAACCGCTGTTTTGACCAGTAGACTTAGTTATTATGCGTTGACATAATGGCGCACTGGTTAGCATGGCCACCTCTTAAGCATGATGATGCGGGTTCGACGCCTGATCAATGTTAGCATGGAGTGAGCTGAAGTGCATGGCACTGAAGATTTGAATCTTTGAAATGCGCTGAGGTCTGACATATCAGGCAGAATGGTTTGCCATCACGTTCAACAAAAAATAGAAACTTTCCCACTCTGATTAAAACGTCCTGTGTTCATCTACGTATTTTCGTTTTGCTGTGCATCTTTTCCCTGCCATTTCGAGAGCCCAATTGACACTCATAGTTTAAAGAAATGTGTTTGCCCATCCTACTTTGTGGAATTTCACCACATGCGCTTTTGACCAAAATACCAAATTGAACTCAAGTGAAGCCAACACGCACAACCCCCCCCCCCCCCACACACACACACACACACACAAATGTTGATATGAACATAAAAGAGCCGCATGCGGTTCGGGAGTTGCGGCTTGGCCAAACCTGTACTATACAACTTTATTTGTATAAAATTTTCACAACAGCTGTCACACAAACAAAGCGGGAAAAACCGAAGACGTGCGTGTTCCGCCCACGCTGGATTTATTTGCACCTTTGAAAAGACACCGTATTGCCGCAGATGTGGCAAAGAGTACTTTTGGGCATCTGAGACGGAAGGATGTCCAAAGCATCACGTCACCTGCTCTGGTAGGCATGGTGGTGGGACGTTGAGGTCAACCGCTTTGGGGTTGGCTGACTCTTTGATCGCAGGATGCCACACACTTGAAGACAGAAGCAGAAAAGCAGAGCTAAATGCAAAATGTACTCACCGGTGACTCCAATTTTTTTCCCCCCTGAAGAAACAGCTGGACGGGTGGCCCCGGCTGGCCAGTGGGACTCTTGTTATTCTGACCCTTTTTAGTGCGCGTTTGGGGCAACAACCGTTTTTTGTGGCGCTCTCTTCTGGTTCAAAAGTGCCCTGCATGTGAATTTGCTTTTCCTGCCTTCTGATTGGATGAGCGCCGGTGTGACGCGGTGCCTCTGTCACCGTGGCGGGGGGTATACGTTGGCATCGGAGCGTCTGCCAACGTCTGAGACCGGCTGGCAGTGTATCGGAGGTGTCGAGTGCGGTGCCGCTGGAGCTCACTCACCAGCTGGTGTTAGGGCCACAGAATGAAGGCCAAGGAGAAGAATAGAAAGAGAAACAGAAACTTCTCCTCCAATTGTTTGATTTGTCTCTTCTGAGCTTCGATGAATTCTTTCAGCTCTTTGTTCCTCTAGGACGGACAAATGGAAAGTGGCATTCAAAAGCCAGTAAGCGTGCAAGTAAGTGCCGGGCTGGCTTTGGGCCCTTACCTGTTGCGCGCTGTGCAGCAGATCCATTCTCTCTTGGAGGATGCAAGCGTCGCGCTCCCTCAACTCGCACATCAGGGCTCGCTTCCATTGGTCCACGGCGCTCCTAAGCTCTTCTCTCTGATCCGCCGTCAGCACGTCATTCACGCCAGCGTGGCTGGCTTTTTCGCCGTCCGTGGCGGGGCAGTCCCGCTGCGGTAGCGCCTCGTACAACATGGCCTCCAGCTCCAGGATCCTCTGGGCCGCAATCCTCGTCCATCAGTGGTCCGGCGGGAGATTTGAGGGCGGCTTACCTTATGAGCCTGGTCCATGGAACACTTCCTGAAGTCCAACTCTTCATCCAGGTAGCCCTTCTGCTTGCAGAACATATCCTAGCACAGCTCAAGGTCAGAATTGTTGGGGCACATTGCCGGAGTTCCCCTTGGCTGATGTCGCGTGTCTGTCTACCTTCTCACTTTCAATGTCCAACATCTTCTGTTGAAGTGCTGACTTGGTCACTTTGATGTATTCTAACCACTGAGGAAAGGCTGCTGTCACATAAGCAGAATGCGAGAGCGTGCGTGGACGTGCGCGTTACCTTCTCGGCTAGGGTGAGAAGGGTCCTGGCGTGAATCACGACCACCTGCTCCTCGTTGGTGAGATTCTGCAAGAGCCCAAAGGCACAGCGTCAACAAGCTTCTTTCAGCGCAAAGCCTTCCAAAAGTCACATTTGAGCCGCCGAGTCTCGTGGAGTGCGAACATAAGGAGTTCGACATACACTTACGGCGTTATAGCCCAGGATGTCCAGCTTCTTCATCAGATCACTGATGACGATGTCCGGGGGAAAGGCGCAAGGAGCAATGTAAGGTGTTCTGGGACCTCGGGTTAAGGTTAGGGTTGCGAGGGACGCCTTACGTACGCTCACGCCCTCGGCCTCGCAGTAGATCTGCAAAGGGCTGAGGCCGTCTGGGAAACGGACTTGCAGAAACTTCAAGACGGGGGAGCGCCACTCCCTCTCCTGAAAGGCAGAGGCATGCATCCGTCCGTCCGTCCGTCCGTCCGTCCGTCACATCTCTGGCCTCAACACGCTTGTGCGAGTCTTCCCACCTCCAGCTCCAGGATGCGGAACTCAAGCAGTTCATTTTGGTCTCGGATATCCTGGATGTGCTCTTTCAGACGCGCTTCTTCCGCCTCCATCCGCCTGACCTGAAAAGACAGTCAGACCTCATCTGCGGGGCTTCCCGACAGGTGTGACGCCAAGCGACTCCGCCCAGCGCCTTTCTTTCCGTCACCTTTTCGGCCAACTGCTGATTGCTCTGACGCAGCAGCTGCTTCTCCTCCACCCACTTGACATTCTAGAAGAGACAAACGCGTGGACAGCTTTGGAATGTTGTGTCATTTTCATCCACAAATTCTTTGGTTGACTGGAAAATGACATTTGCTTTTCTCCGCATTTTCCCAGCCACGTTCGGGGGGGGGGGGGGGATTGGTCCAGTAATGCCAGACGGATGAGTGACTGAAGAATGTAGCTATTTTGTCTGAGAAAAAGGTGTGCTCATTGATGAGCTTACCTGTCCTTGTTGCTTCAGCGCTGACTCCAGATCTGCTACTCTGCTTTGATAGTGACCCATTTCTACCATCAGCTTTTCTCTGGTCTGAAAGGAGGAGGAGGGAGGCTCCTCCTCCTCCTTTCAGACCAGAGAACACCCGAGGCTGGGTGAGAACGGGGAGGCTGCGACCCGGCCGGGGGTTGCGGGAAGGGGCGCCACCTTGATCTCCTTCTCGGCGTCGTAGTCCCCTTTCGCTGGTCTGGGCTAGCAGAGCGTAGGCTCGTTGCAGCGCTTGATATTCTTGCGTCAGCTGGCGGTAGCGAAGCTCCGCCTCTTCATGCACACACCAATGCAACACAGCACTAGTACCAGAATCAGTCAGACCGGCGACAAAGCACCCGCGACGCAAAGACGAGTCCGATTCCAGGCTGAAGAGGAATGTTTGGTGCCAATACGCTGGCAGAAATGGCGGGCTACCTCTTCGGGTTCCGTGTCGGGGGTTCTGTCGGTGTGAAAAGACAAGGACGATCCGTCCGAGTCCACCAACACGTCTTCGTCGTAGCCGTAAAATGTTTCGATGACCTGCGGGCGCGGAAGCAAACATCTCTCTGAACAAACTGAAGCGACACCTCACGATGAATCGACGAGAGGAACGATAGCGAGAAAAAGGCCATTTCATCTTGCGCAACACCAAGCAGCCGCAAACAAACAGACTCACCTTGCAGGACCTCACGCTTTGTTCCTCCTCAGAGATTCTCGACGTCGGTATCGTAGCAGCAAATCTCTCTCCTGTCGACACAAATAATCCGCCTTTGAGATTCTTTGGATGCAAAGGGAACGAACGGCTCCGGCGCAGAAACAAACGCGACTCACAATGACATTTCTGACATGAGCTCCTGTCTCCAGAGCCTGAAAAACACGTCACCGGCGATGATTGGAGGGACGCTCGTCTTTTCCAAAAGTGACAACTACAGGGTGTGTCAGGGTTTTCCAGATTATCTTTATCGTATCATTGTGTTGCTTTGACTTTGACTGCGACCTGTAATAAATAATATTATTTATCCCTTATTTATCCCTATCGCTTATCCCTTCCTACACAAAGTCGTAAAACACCCCTTGCTATGTTTTGACTAGAGGTCAAGGGCTTCCTCTATTCAATCCACTCTTACACCCACCCTGTTTCTCTTAATTAAAATGCTCGTGCAGGAGCCGAGAGTCAGACTTCATTCGTACAACGGATGGACTCTCCACCTGCAGGTGTCCAAAAGAACTTACTTGTCTCCCGTGTGGTTCTTGCAAAATAAGTTGGAGCGAGCGCAACTCTAACAGGGTGCATTTTGCCACTAGCTGCCTACGGACAATGACGTCGCGCTCGCGGCTCATGGTTGACGGGCTGAGCAGCCGGGCAAGTCCGTCGTTTTCAGCGCACAGCGAGTGGCAAAGGCGCTGACAAAACGGGAGCTTTGAGCTGCTGAAAACGGCAAAACAAGTCTAAAGCGTGTTCAAACGCGTGCGCACAATGTTCCTGCTTGAAAGGTCGGAATTTAAGGGGCCAATTTTTTGGATGGCGGCCGCCGGCCAAGCTTTGGACGGAAAAGGTTTCCTGGCGACAGCGAGCGAGCGCGGCGCTGCCGTACGTGCACCGAGTCGCCTGCCTGAAGACCTTGGACAAGTCGTCGATGATGTGCCGCTGCTCCACAACTTGAAGGAACTCCATTTCACCGTCCTGCTGGCCGCAACCGCGGTCCAGGTCATTGAGCGAACTAGGCCTTCTCTGTGGAACACAAATGCAGTGGACTCTGTTGGCACGCCGCCGTTGTCCGCGTCGACTTACCAAGCTTGCCATCTCCTCGTTCTCCTGGGTGACAAAGCGCACTTTGTTTTCAAGGCGACACAGCACCAGCGAGAGTTCTTCATTCTTCCTGCTCAGGCGTTTGTTTTTGTACAGGAGTGGCAGAAACTGGCTTTCTGTTTCTCTCAGTCGCTTTAGCTGCAAGCATGAAGTGCGGGATGTGAAAGACGCACAACACGCGGGCCAGAACGTATCCATTCCTTTTGCATCGGTTTGAACGGAATCGTGGCTTTGGCTCCCAATAAAAGACATCTACCAGGCAACCGACTCGCCGCGCCGCTCAACTAATAAGCAAGCGCAATGGGTGCCTCGCTGGATGGCGCGCATCAAACGTAGCGCAAACCTTCAAGCGTGCCGTCAATAAATTACCAGTTCATTGCGCTCTTCAGAAAGCAGGGCGTTTCGATCCTCCAGTTTCCTGATGACTGCGCTGAGCTCAGCGATTTTCAGATGAAACCGTCGCGTGTCCCGATCCTCCTGAGACTGAAAACGCCCCGCAACACACACACACAAGCACTCGTTCAAAGTTCAAAACTGTTTTTGTGCTACCTTCCTCCAGCAACGAACTAAGTCATGCGTACTGCAAGTGTGTGATGAGGTGGCTTACGCAATGAAGAGGATTGCTAGTAGCGGCGTTGACCCCACTTCCAGGGTAGTTTAGGCCCGCCCTTTGGGAATCCCTCAGGGCAGCGATCTGCTGCTCGGCAGCCTGAGTCTGCAGCTGAAGGCGGTGGACGTGGCCGGCCCCAGGGCTTCATCCAAAACACTAACCGCTCTGTCTTTCAGCTTGATCTCATCCGTCTGGATGTACAAACGGGGAGCGCTCAGGCAGGCGGGCAAACTCATTTGCCAGAATTGTGACAAAAACAAAGAGAGCAACCGGCCAATTTTTTTCTGGAATCGACTAGAACACCTTTGCTGTGACAAAAGCGAAGCGAGCAACCGGACATTTTCTTCTTGTGAAATAGAATAGAATAGAATGCCTTAGGTGTCATTGCACTGCAGGTATACAACGAAATTGGGAACATAGCCACGCACCGCGCATCTGATCAGTCCTACCAGTCGGCGGATCTCCCTCTCGCAGTCTCTCTTGGTTCGGCTCAGCTCCTCCCGATGCTGGTGATGAGCCGATCGGAGCTCGGCCGCTCGGGACTGCCAGGCCTGCTGGGCCGCTGCCAGGGCTTCTTCCGCGCTCCTGGTGGAGGCGACACCGCTCGGTCTCCCGACACCGCCGCGTCTCCTCCACCTCCGCCAGCAAAGCGCCCCCCCTCCTCACCTGAGCAGACATTGCGCCACACCGGGCCGTTGAGACCGCAACGGAGCGCCGCGACGCTTACTGGGGACAAGCTACACAATACGGTAGCGGCCGCATCGAAGCCCGACGTGGCGTGCGGCTAGTCAGACACGGATAGAGCGGATCACCTTGTCCATGGAGCCGTCCCTCAGGCTGAGGACCAAGGCATTCAGTCGCTGGATCTCTCCATCTTTGATTTTGATCACTCTCATCAGCTCCATTTCATGCTGCCGCAGTAATGTCTCCCTGGTAATGGCTAACTCTTTCTGCTTCTCCTCATGGAGTTTGCTTTTGAGTTCCGTCATGGCGGCGGTGGCACGGTGGTGCTCCGCCCGCAGGTCCTGACTTCTCTCTCTCTCCAGACAGCTGACCTGACATGACTTAGACTTAGACAAACTTTATTGTCATCTTGTCTGCACATGGTGCATACAAAACGAAATTCCGTTGCATACGTCTTACAACAAAGTAGTGATATTGCAGTTGAATAGAAGTAACATATCCTATGAAAATATATATATATACATATATACTATATATATATATATATATATATATATTAAAAATAAGTATAAAGTGCAGCAGTGATAATTATGCAATAGTGCAAGTAGGCAAAACAGTATTCAAGAGTGTGCAGAGGAATGCTAAACCATGTATTAAACTTCTATTTAAAGGGTTTATACAAGTTCAGTAAAGTTGGTAGTGCGAGATAGTGCAAGATAGAGGTCCGTAGTGTCATAAAGTACAGTTCTGTGAATGTGTGATGCAGAGTTCAGTTTAGAGCTCAACAGTTCTAGTGTTCAACAGTCTGATGACAGCAGGGAAAAAGCTGTTGCAGAACCTGGTGGACCTGCAGCGGATGCTGCAAACCTCTTCCCAGAGGGCAGCAGGGAGAACAGTCCATGGTGGGGGTGTGATGGGTCATTGATGATGTTACGGGCACGGGACATGCAGCGCTGAGATGAAATGTCCTGAATGGAGGGAAGAGGAGCCCCTATGATCCTCTCTGCTGTCCTCACCACTCTCCTCACGTTCTTCCAATCGGAGGCGGTGCAGCCTCCACACCACACAGAGAGACAGCTTGTCAGAATGCTCTCTATGGTGCTCCTGTAGAACGTCCTCATGATGGGTGGGGGCAGGTGGGCTCTCCTCATCCTCCGCAGGAAGTACAAGCGCTTCTGTGCCCTCTTGACCAGTGCCGTAGTGTTCATAGTCCAGGTGAGGTCTTCTGTGATGTGGACCCCCAGGAATTTGGTGGTGCTGACCACCTCCACAGCTGAGCTGTTGATGATCAGTGGAGCGTGGTGAGGCTGTTTTTTCCTGAAGTCGACGATGATCTCCTTCATCTTCTCCTCATTCAGGATCAGGCTGTTTTCTCTGCACCAGCCCACCAGCTGCTCCACCTCCTCTCTGTAGTCCAGGTCGTTGTTGTCTCTGATGAGCCCCACCACCGTTGTGTCGTCTGCTGACTTCACGATGTGATTGGTGGTGAACCTGAGGACGCAGTCGTGTGTCATCAGGGTGCACAGCAGGGGGCTCAGGACGCAGCCCTGAAGGGAGCCTGTGCTGAGGGTGATGACATCAGAGGTGTTCTGTCCGACCCGGACTGACTGAGGTCTGTTGGTGAGGAAGTCTAGCAGCCAGTTGCGAAGGGGGGTGTTGAAGCCCAGGTGTTCCAATTTTCCTACCAGATGCTGTGGGATGATGGTGTTAAACGCTGAGCTGAAGTCCAGGAACAGCCTCCGCACATGGGTGTTCTTCTCCTCCAGGTGAGCCAGGCTCAGGTGAAGAACGGAGGAGATGGCGTCCTGAGTGGAGCGGTTTTGCCGGTCGGCAAACTGGAACGGGTCAAATAATAGGGGGAGTCTGGAAACGATGTGACCTTTAAGCAGCCTTTCGAAGCACTTCATCATAACCGGAGTCAGTGCAACAGGCCGGTAATCATTAAATGAGGTGATTTGAGGTTTCTTCGGCACCGGAATGATGGAGGCAGTCTTAAAGCACGCCGGCACTGTGGCTTGGCCCAGCGAGGTGTTAAAAATGTCTGTGATGACCCCAGCCAGATGACTTGCACATTCCCTGAACACACGCCCAGGAATGTTGTCGGGGCCAGGGGCCTTACAGGGGTTGACTCTCCTCAGGGTCTTCAACACATCGGCGGAGTCAAGGCAGAGTACCTCCTCTTCCTGATGGGGGACAGTTTTAACTGCTGGAGTGCCGTTTAGTGCCTCGAACCTCCCAAAGAAGTTATTTAGACCATTTAGAAAGTCAGCATCAACTACACCCACCGGGGGGGGGGAGGGTGAGTTGTAGTCTGTAATCGCCCGTATGCCTTGCCACATACTCCTGATGTTTTTGACGTCGTGGAAACGATCCTGAAATTTTCGACTGCGGTCTCGCTTCGCTATCCTGATGGCACGGTTCAAGTTGGCTCTCGCTGTCCTCAGTGTCTCCTTGTCGCCAGACTTGAAGGCAGAGTTCCGCGCTCGTAGCGTTTGACGTACCTCCTCAGTCATCCAGGGTCGTTGGTTGCCCCGGGTGATGATATTCTTAGTGGTGCTGACGTCCTCGGTGCATTTGTTGATGTAGGCTGACACAGTCATGGCACACGCATGTCTAATCTACATCGGGAAAACTGGGAGGGAGGGAGGCAGGCAGGGAGGCAGGCAGGGAGGCAGGCAGGGAGGCAGGCAGTGTCTGTCTGTTGAGGTTTTCACCTTGTTCTTCTCCTGCTGAAGTTCTAACTGGACGTCCATCAGTTTGGTTCTCAGCTCGTCATTGGCGGCCTGAAGGGCGTCCGTTCGCTCCGCCTTGGCCCGCCCTGCCGGAGCTCGTTTGGACATCTCTTACTCGAGTCTCGCCCGGTCGTCAGTCAGAGATCACAACATTTGTACCTGGAGAGCACAAACGCAGCGCTGTTTTCCACTGGCTTCGAACTCAACTTCAATCGGTACCGTAACTTACAACATCATAAACATAGAACTAGCTTGACTTATTCATTGAATAAATGCATTTGGTTCTTCAAAACTGCATCACGCAACATAGCGTGACCGAGACGGCCGTTATCCACCTGCGTGAAGTTATTTGGTGAAATGAATGAGATGTTTAAGACACCATCGTTCTGTCTCTATGTAGATGAAGGTAAATAATCGATTGCTGAAGGTCCAAAGGTGTTGTGATAAACAAATAAACATATTAGTGATTAGTGACATATTTGTGATAAACATATTAGGCAGGATAATCACATATGTTAACGTGACTGCCCACACTGTATTTATTTATGGTTATTTGTTAAATCGAGTACTGTTAGACATGAAATAGGAAGTGTTTAACATAAATGGAAGACGAAAGGGGTACTCACCATTGTAGCTCCTGCTGGTCAATGATACGAGCCTCTTCTTGCAGTGGAAAACATACAGCCAACAAACACCGTGGAACCTAAAGGAATGAAATTAAACATTAACATTTAGCCTCAACCAACATTCACAGATACAACGCAACGCAAACTACACAAACGTAAATCTTTTTAAACACAATGAGTTGTACTTACCGTGTACGCTCTAGACGGTCCACTTGCAAGCGGAAAATAAAGATATTTCTGTTGATAATCGTCGTGTTTGTATCCGGTGTCTCGCTCAAGGCCATTGCGCCCACAGATTTGAATTTTGGCGAGAGTTCAGCCTATTGACGTCATTTCCGCGGTGTAATACCCGCATATCTGAAACGGCAAAGTTAAGAGTAGAGTTAAATAAAGTTTTTAGTCAACGCAATAATTTACAACCGTTGACCAGTCGAAATAATCGTCGAAATTTGGCGTCTGTGGCTGGAAGCAGACGCCGAGTTCGACATTCCTCCCAAACGCCACACTCCCTTGCTTTTCAGGGCTAAAAAAAAACAGTTGTAATTACCTTGTACGCTCTAGACGGTCAAGTTGCAAGCTGAAAACAAAAATATTTGCCTTGTTAGTCATCGTGTTACTAACAGCTGTGTCTTGTTTGCCAGAACTGCCGCTTTCCTACTTCCTGTTGCAAGCCACGCCCACGGATTATAATTTTGCCGTGAGTTCCGCCTATTGACGTCATGTCCGCGTCACATGACTGCGACGTACTATTATCTAAAACTGTTTGTGCGGTATTGTGTTGTTCTGTGCGGTATTGTGTTATTCTGTGCGGCGTCGTGTTGTTCTGTGCGGCGTCGTGTTGTTCAGTGCGACGTCGTGTTGTTCAGTGCGGCATGGTGTTGTTCAGTGCGGCATGGTGTTGTTCAGTGCGGCATGGTGTTGTTCAGTGCGGCATAATGTTGTTCAGTGCGGCATAATGTTGTTCAGTGCGGCATGGTGTTGTTCAGTGCGGCATGGTGTTGTTCAGTGCGGCATGGTGTTGTTCAGTGCGGCATAATGTTGTTCAGTGCGCCATAATGTTGTTCAGTGCGGCATGGTGTTGTTCAGTGCGGGATGGTGTTGTTCAGTGCAGGATGGTGTTGTTCAGTGCGGCATGGTGTTGTTCAATGCGGCATGGTGTTGTTCAGTGCGGGATGGTGTTGTTCAGTGCGGCATGGTGTTGTTCAGTGCGGCATAATGTTGTTCAGTGCGGCATGGTGTTGTTCAGTGCGGCATGGTGTTGTTCAGTGCGGCATGGTGTTGTTCAGTGCGGCATGGTGTTGTTCAGTGCGGAATGGTGTTGTTCAGTGCGGCATGGTGTTGTTCAGTCCGGGATGGTGTTGTTCAATGCGGGATAATGTTGTTCAGTGCGGCATGGTGTTGTTCAGTGCGGCATGGTGTTGTTCAGTGCGGCATGGTGTTGTTCAGTGCAGGATGGTGTTGTTCAGTGCGGCATGGTGTTGTTTAATGCGGCATGGTGTTGTTCAGTGCGGGATGGTGTTGTTCAGTGCAGGATGGTGTCGTTCAGTGCGGCATGGTGTTGTTCAGTGCGGAATGGTGTTGTTCAGTGCGGCATGGTGTTGTTCAGTGCGGCATGGTGTTGTTCAGTGCAGGATGGTGTTGTTCAATGCGGGATCGTGTTGTTCAGTGCGGCATGGTGTTGTTCAGTGCGGCATGGTGTTGTTCAGTGCGGCATAATGTTGTTCAGTGCGGCATGGTGTTGTTCAGTGCGGCATGGTGTTGTTCAGTGCGGCATGGTGTTGTTCAGTGCGGCATGGTGTTGTTCAGTGCGGCATAATGTTGTCCAGTGCGCCATAATGTTGTTCAGTGCGGCATGGTGTTGTTGAGTGCGGGATGGTGTTGTTCAGTGCAGGATGGTGTTGTTCAGTGCGGCATGGTGTTGTTCAATGCGGCATGGTGTTGTTCAGTGCGGGATGGTGTTGTTCAGTGCGGCATGGTGTTGTTCAGTGCGGCATAATGTTGTTCAGTGCGGCATGGTGTTGTTCAGTGCGGCATGGTGTTGTTCAGTGCGGCATGGTGTTGTTCAGTGCGGCATGGTGTTGTTCAGTGCGGAATGGTGTTGTTCAGTGCGGCATGGTGTTGTTCAGTGCGGGATGGTGTTCAATGCGGGATCGTGTTGTTCAGTGCGGGGTGGTGTTGTTCAGTGCAGGATGGTGTTGTTCAGTGCAGGATGGTGTTGTTCAGTGCGGCATGGTGTTGTTCAATGCAGGATCGTGTTGTTCAGTGCAGCATAATGTTGTTCAGTGCAGCATGGTGTTGTTCAGTGCGGCATGGTGTTGTTCAATGCGGCATGGTGTTGTTCAGTGCGGGATGGTGTTGTTCAGTGCGGCATGGTGTTTTTCAGTGCGGCATAATGTTGTTCAGTGCGGCATGGTGTTGTTCAGTGCGGCATGGTGTTGTTCAGTGCGACATAATGTTGTTCAGTGCGGCATAATGTTGTTCAGTGCGGCATGGTGTTGTTCAGTGCGGCATGGTGTTGTTCAGTGCGGCATGGTGTTGTTCAGTGCGGCATGGTGTTGTTCAGTGCAGGATGGTGTTGTTCAGTGCAGGATGGTGTTGTTCAGTGCAGGATGGTGTTGTTCAGTGCGGGATGGTGTTGTTCAGTGCGGGATGGTGTTGTTCAGTGCGGCATGGTGTTGTTCAGTGCGGCATGGTGTTGTTCAGTGCGGCATGGTGTTGTTCAGTGCGGCATGGTGTTGTTCAGTGCAGGATGGTGTTGTTCAATGCGGGATGGTGTTGTTCAGTGCGGGATGGTGTTGTTCAGTGCAGGATGGTGTTGTTCAGTGCGGCATGGTGTTGTTCAATGCGGCATGGTGTTGTTCAGTGCAGGATGGTGTTGTTCAGTGCGGCATGGTGTTGTTCAATGCGGCATGGTGTTGTTCAATGCGGCATGGTGTTGTTCAGTGCGGCATGGTGTTGTTCAGTGCGGCATGGTGTTGTTCAGTGCAGCGTAATGTTGTTCAGTGCGGCATGGTGTTGTTCAGTGCGGAATGGTGTTGTTCAGTGCGGCATGGTGTTGTTCAGTGCAGGATGGTGTTGTTCAGTGCGGCATGGTGTTGTTCAGTGCGGCATGGTGTTGTTCAGTGCGGCATAATGTTGTTCAGTGCGGCATGGTGTTGTTCAGTGCGGCATGGTGTTGTTCAGTGCGACATAATGTTGTTCAGTGCGGCATAATGTTGTTCAGTGCGGCATGGTGTTGTTCAGTGCGGCATGGTGTTGTTCAGTGCGGCATGGTGTTGTTCAGTGCGGCATGGTGTTGTTCATTTCGGCATAATGTTGTTCAGTGCGGCATAATGTTGTTTAGTGCGGCATGGTGTTGTTCAGTGCGGGATGGTGTTGTTCAGTGCGTTATAATGTTGTTCAGTGCGGCATGGTGTTGTTCAGTGCGGCATGGTGTTGTTCAGTGCGGCATGGTGTTGTTCAGTGCGGCATAATGTTGTTCAGTGCGGCATAATGTTGTTCAGTGCGGCATGGTGTTGTTCAGTGCGGGATGGTGTTGTTCAGTGCGGGATGGTGTTGTTCAGTGCGGCATGGTGTTCAATGCGGAATGGTGTTGTTCAGTGCAGGATGGTGTTGTTCAGTGCGGCATGGTGTTGTTCAGTGCGGCATAATGTTGTTCAGTGCGGCATGGTGTTGTTCAGTGCGGCATGGTGTTGTTCAGTGCGGCATGGTGTTGTTCAGTGCGGCATAATGTTGTTCAGTGCGGCATGGTGTTGTTCAGTGCGGCATGGTGTTGTTCAGTGCGGCATAATGTTCAGTGCGGCATAATGTTGTTCAGTGCGGCATGGTGTTGTTCAGTGCGGGATGGTGTTGTTCAGTGCAGGATGGTGTTGTTCAGTGCGGCATGGTGTTCAGTGCGGGATGGTGTCTTTCAGTGCGGCATGGTGTCGTTCAGTGCGGCATGGTGTCTTTCAGTGCGGCATGGTGTCGTTCAGTGAGGCATGGTGTTGTTCAGTGCGGCATGGTGTTGTTTAGTGCGGCATGGTGTTGTTCAGTGCGGGATGGTGTTGTTCAGTGTGGCATGGTGTTCAGTGCGGCATGGTGTTGTTCAGTGCGGTATCGTGTTCAGTGCGGTATCGTGTTTCTCAGTGCGGTATCGTGTTGTTCAGTGCAGTATCGTTGTGTTGTTCGTATTGTGTTTAACACTTAGCCTCTAACACTTAGCCTCTAACACTTAGCCTCTAGCATCTAGAAGGTAAATAAATAGGAAGGAAGGACTCACCGGTGACGTCTTCGCCCACGTCCAAGCGTTGTACTTTGTATTTTCATCCTTCTGACAGTGGAAAACATAGCCAACAAACACCGTGGAACCTAAACGAATGAAAGAAAACTATCATTTGGCCACAACCAACATTCACAGATACAACACAATGTGACGTGCGGGGTTGAGGTTAAAGGTTGAGTGAAGGGCCCTCGTTTTAAACTACTTTTTTGAAAAGGATTGGGAACAAGTAAGACGTATTTAATTTATTTAATGGGAAGTAGTAAGAGCTATTGAATTTAATCTATGTATTATATTCTATTGTATTGTATTCTGTTGTATTCTTTTGGATTGTATTCACACTAACCCCACTAAAACTTCAGCCCACAAAAACTCGCCTCTGGCGCCTAGCCTCTGGCACTTAGCCTCTAACACTTAGCCTTTAACACTTAGCCTTTAACACTTAGCCTTTAACACTTAGCCTAGAAGGTGAATAAATAGGGTTAAAGGTTGAGTGACGGGACCTCGTTTTAAACTACTTTTTTGTAAAGGAGTGGGAACATGTAAGACGTATTTAATTTATTTAATGGGAAGTAGTAAGACTTATTAAATTTATTTAATCTACTTTTCTTCCCAGGCAAAATTTGATGTGCTGCAATTCCAAATTTCCAAAGTGAATGAAGGAATGAAGTCCTTTAAATTATGATTTTGTATAAATACTAGGCATTAACACAAAATCGACGGCACAAAATGGGCAGACTTTACTTGTTTGAAAAGGACTGGTTACAAGACAGACTTTTTTAATTTATTTAATGGGAAGAAGACTTATTTAGTTTAATTGATCTATTTTTGTTCCCTGGCAAAATTCGATTTGCTGCAATTCCAAATTTCCAAAGTGAATGAAGGAAAGAAGTCGTTTAAATTATGATTTTGTTTAAATACTAGGCATAGACACAAAATCTACGGCACAAAATGGGCAGACTTTACTTGTTTGAAGAGGACTGGTTACAAGACAGACTTTTCTGATTTATTTAATGGGAAGAAGACTTATTTAGTTTATTTAATCTATTTTTGTTCCCTGGCAAAATTGGATTTGCTGAAATTGTATTTTGCCAAATCTTGCCTTGAGACCTGATAGGAAGTATTAAACGGTTAGTTAAATCAATACAAGTTGGTAATAAGAGCGAGTAATGTTGGTTGAACCGATGAATGAAGGTTGAAAGCAATTTAAATTATGACTTTGTATAAATACTAGATATTAACAGAACATCTACTGCGCGAAATGGGCAGAGTTTACTTGTTTGAGAAGGAGTGGCTTATTCAAAACTAAGATTTATTTAATCTGTTTGTTCCCAGGCAAAATTGGATGTGATGCAATTCCAAATTTCACCACATGATGGTGCCCAATTTTGACTTCATAGGACATATTAAACACTTAGCTTGTTATTATGTTCAAGGTAATCAGATTTGTTTATTATTCTAATGGCCTCTTCAAAACTATTCTGGATTACTACTTTGGATCTATTCTACATTACTTGGCAACAACATACTCTGTAACAGATTAGGCAGTATAATCATATCTGTTAACTTGAGAGTGCCCACACTCAATCTACTTATCGTGATGTTAAATCAATTACTGTTAGACATTATTTGTCTGATAATCTACCAAATCTTTGAATTGAAGAATTTGTGATTTAATTAATAGCTTGTTGTTATGTTAAGGGTAATCAGACTTGTATATAATTCTAATGGCCTTCTTTTGAAAACTATTCTGAATTACAACTTTGGATCTTATATTACTTTGCAACAATCTACTCCGTGACAGATTAGGCAGTATAATCACATATGTTAACTTCAGTGCCCACACTGTATTTATTTATGGTTATTTGTTAAATCAAGTACTGTTAGACATGAAATAGGAAGTGTTTAACATAAATGTTATGGCTACTCACCATTGTAGCTCGCTCCTGGTCAATGATACGAGCCTCTTCTTGCAGTGGAAAACTTGCAGCCAACAAACACCGTGGAACCTAAAGGAATGAAATTAAACATTAACATTTCGCCTCGACCAATTTTCACACGTACAACGCAACGCGGCTACACTTCTGCTATTACAAACGTAAATCTCCTTAAACACAATGAGTGTTACTTACCGTGTACGCTCTAGACGGTCCAGTTGCAAGCAGAAAATAAAGATATTTCTGTTGATAATCGTCGCTGCTCAGTGGCTCACGGCCATCGCGCCAACAGATTTGAATTTTGGCGGAGGTTCGGGCAATTACGTCATATCCACGGCACATGACTGCGACGTAATACCCGCTTATCTGAAACGGCAGTTAAAAGTAGAGTTACATCAAGTTTTCTTGGAACCTAAACGAATGAAAGAAAACTATCATTTGGCCACAACCAACATTCACAGATACAACACAACGTGCGGGGTTGGGGTTAAAGATTGAGTGAAGGGCCCTCGTTTTAAACTACTGTTTTGAAAAGGAGTGGGAACAAGTAAGACGTATTTAATTTATTTAATGGGAAGTAGTAAGACTTATTAAATTTATTTAATCTACTTTTCTTCCCAGGCAAAATTTGATGTGCTGCAATTCCAAATTTCCAAAGTGAATGAAGGAATGAAGTCCTTTAAATTATGATTTTGTATAAATACTAGGCATTAACACAAAATCGACGGCACAAAATGGGCAGACTTTACTTGTTTGAAAAGGACTGGTTACAAGACAGACTTTTTTAATTTATTTAATGGGAAGAAGACTTATTTAGTTTAATTGATCTATTTTTGTTCCCTGCCAAAATTCGATTTGCTGCAATTCCAAATTTCCAAAGTGAATGAAGGAAAGAAGTCGTTTAAATTATGATTTTGTTTAAATACTAGGCATAGACACAAAATCTACGGCACAAAATGGGCAGACTTTACTTGTTTGAAGAGGACTGGTTACAAGACAGACTTTTCTGATTTATTTAATGGGAAGAGGACTTATTTAGTTTATTTAATCTATTTTTGTTCCCTGGCAAAATTGGATTTGCTGAAATTGTATTTTGCCAAATCTCGATTTGAGACCTGATAGGAAGTATTAAACGCTTAGTTAAATCAATACAAGTTGGTAATAAGAGCGAGTAATGTTGGTTGAACCGATGAATGAAGGTTGAAAGCAATTTAAATTATGACTTTGTATAAATACTAGATATTAACAGAACATCTACTGCGCAAAATGGGCAGAGTTTACTTGTTTGAGAAGGAGTGGCTTATTCAAAACTAAGATTTATGTAATCTGTTTGTTCCCAGGCAAAATTGGATGTGATGCAATTCCAAATTTCACCACATGATGGTGCCCAATTTTGACTTCATAGGACATATTAAACACTTAGCTTGTTATTATGTTCAAGGTAATCAGATTTGTTTATCATTCTAATGGCCTCTTCAAAACTATTCTGGATTACTACTTTGGATCTATTCTACATTACTTGGCAACAACATACTCTGTAACAGATTAGGCAGTATAATCACATATGTTAACTTGAGAGTGCCCACACTCAATCTACTTATCGTGATGTGTTAAATCAATTACTGTTAGACATTATTTGTCTGATAATCTACCAAATCTTTGAATTGAAGAATTTGTGATTTAATTAATAGCTTGTTCAGGGTAATCAGACTTGTATATAATTCTAATGGCCTTCTTTTGAAAACTATTCTGAATTACAACTTTGGATCTTATATTACTTTGCAACAATCTACTCGGTGACAGATTAGGCAGTATAATCACATATGTTAACTTCAGTGCCCACACTGTATTTATTTATGGTTATTTGTTAAATCAAGTACTGTTAGACATGAAATAGGAAGTGTTTAACATAAATGTTATGGCTACTCACCATTGTAGCTCGCTCCTGGTCAATGATATGAGCCTCTTCTTGCAGTGGAAAACTTGCAGCCAACAAACACCGTGGAACCTAAAGGAATGAAATTAAACATTAACATTTCGCCCGGACCAACATTCACACGTACAACGCAACGCGGCTACACTTCTGCTATTACAAACGTAAATCTCCTTAAACACAACGAGTGTTACTTACCGTGTACGCTCTAGGCAAAATTGGATGTGATGCAATTCCAAATCTATCTGAAACGGCAGTTAAAAGTAGAGTTACATCAAGTTTTCTTTTTTAATCAACACAATCATTTACAACCGTTGACCAGAAAGAATCGTCGAAATTCGACGTCCCCCACAAACGCCACGCTCACTCGCTTTTCAGGGCAACAAAAGTACTTCTTTTTAAAAACGATGAGTTGTACTTACCGTGTACGCTCTGGACGGTCCAGTTGCAAGCAGAAAATAAAAATATTTCTCTTGTTAGTCGTATGTTACCATCCGCTGTGTCTTTGTCAACATCGCCGCCATTTTCCTACTTCCTGCTGCGAGCCACGCCCACGGATTTAAATTTGGGCGGAAGCTCTTTCCATTGGCGTCGTTTTCGCGTATAGCAAATCCGATTGGTTGGGAAGGGGGCACGGTTATGCAGCCGAGGAGTCCTGTGATCGGTGGGATGTAAAGTAGGCGTCGACGTCACGTCCGCGTCACGTGACCACGACGTGGCAGACGTCAAATAGCAACCGCTGTTTTGTTTAGTAGACTTACAGTTGTTATGCATTGACATAATGGCGCACACACCAAATAGATTTAAATAAATTAAATAATTCTTCTGCCCACTCTCTTTTAAACAAGTTAACTCTCCCCGCGGATTTGAATTCCGGCGAAAGTTACGCCCATCGACGTCACGTATATCACGTGACCACGACGTGGCAGATGTCATATAGCAACCGCTGTTTTGTTTAGTAGATTTACAGTTGTTATGCATTGGCATAATGGTGTGCACTCAAAATAGATTTAAATAAATTAAATATTTCTTCTGCCTACTCCCTTTTAAACAAGTTAACTCTGCCCACGTCCATTGACGTCTTGTCTGCGTCACGTGACCACGACGTAGCGACGTCATATAGTAACCGCTGTTTTGACCAGTAGACTTAGTTATTATGCGTTGACATAATGGCGCACTGGTTAGCATGGCCACCTCTTAAGCATGATGATGCGGGTTCGACGCCTGATCAATGTTAGCATGGAGTGAGCTGAAGTGCATGGCACTGAAGATTTGAATCTTTGAAATGCGCTGAGGTCTGACATATCAGGCAGAATGGTTTGCCATCACGTTCAACAAAAAATAGAAACTTTCCCACTCTGATTAAAACGTCCTGTGTTCATCTACGTATTTTCGTTTTGCTGTGCATCTTTTCCCTGCCATTTCGAGAGCCCAATTGACACTCATAGTTTAAAGAAATGTGTTTGCCCATCCTACTTTGTGGAATTTCACCACATGCGCTTTTGACCAAAATACCAAATTGAACTCAAGTGAAGCCAACACGCACAACCCCCCCCCCCCCCCCCCCCCACACACACACACACAAATGTTGATATGAACATAAAAGAGCCGCATGCGGTTCGGGAGTTGCGGCTTGGCCAAACCTGTACTATACAACTTTATTTGTATAAAATTTTCACAACAGCTGTCACACAAACAAAGCGGGAAAAACCGAAGACGTGCGTGTTCCGCCCACGCTGGATTTATTTGCACCTTTGAAAAGACACCGTATTGCCGCAGATGTGGCAAAGAGTACTTTTGGGCATCTGAGACGGAAGGATGTCCAAAGCATCACGTCACCTGCTCTGGTAGGCATGGTGGTGGGACGTTGAGGTCAACCGCTTTGGGGTTGGCTGACTCTTTGATCGCAGGATGCCACACACTTGAAGACAGAAGCAGAAAAGCAGAGCTAAATGCAAAATGTACTCACCGGTGACTCCAATTTTTTTCCCCCCTGAAGAAACAGCTGGACGGGTGGCCCCGGCTGGCCAGTGGGACTCTTGTTATTCTGACCCTTTTTAGTGCGCGTTTGGGGCAACAACCGTTTTTTGTGGCGCTCTCTTCTGGTTCAAAAGTGCCCTGCATGTGAATTTGCTTTTCCTGCCTTCTGATTGGATGAGCGCCGGTGTGACGCGGTGCCTCTGTCACCGTGGCGGGGGGTATACGTTGGCATCGGAGCGTCTGCCAACGTCTGAGACCGGCTGGCAGTGTATCGGAGGTGTCGAGTGCGGTGCCGCTGGAGCTCACTCACCAGCTGGTGTTAGGGCCACAGAATGAAGGCCAAGGAGAAGAATAGAAAGAGAAACAGAAACTTCTCCTCCAATTGTTTGATTTGTCTCTTCTGAGCTTCGATGAATTCTTTCAGCTCTTTGTTCCTCTAGGACGGACAAATGGAAAGTGGCATTCAAAAGCCAGTAAGCGTGCAAGTAAGTGCCGGGCTGGCTTTGGGCCCTTACCTGTTGCGCGCTGTGCAGCAGATCCATTCTCTCTTGGAGGATGCAAGCGTCGCGCTCCCTCAACTCGCACATCAGGGCTCGCTTCCATTGGTCCACGGCGCTCCTAAGCTCTTCTCTCTGATCCGCCGTCAGCACGTCATTCACGCCAGCGTGGCTGGCTTTTTCGCCGTCCGTGGCGGGGCAGTCCCGCTGCGGTAGCGCCTCGTACAACATGGCCTCCAGCTCCAGGATCCTCTGGGCCGCAATCCTCGTCCATCAGTGGTCCGGCGGGAGATTTGAGGGCGGCTTACCTTATGAGCCTGGTCCATGGAACACTTCCTGAAGTCCAACTCTTCATCCAGGTAGCCCTTCTGCTTGCAGAACATATCCTAGCACAGCTCAAGGTCAGAATTGTTGGGGCACATTGCCGGAGTTCCCCTTGGCTGATGTCGCGTGTCTGTCTACCTTCTCACTTTCAATGTCCAACATCTTCTGTTGAAGTGCTGACTTGGTCACTTTGATGTATTCTAACCACTGAGGAAAGGCTGCTGTCACATAAGCAGAATGCGAGAGCGTGCGTGGACGTGCGCGTTACCTTCTCGGCTAGGGTGAGAAGGGTCCTGGCGTGAATCACGACCACCTGCTCCTCGTTGGTGAGATTCTGCAAGAGCCCAAAGGCACAGCGTCAACAAGCTTCTTTCAGCGCAAAGCCTTCCAAAAGTCACATTTGAGCCGCCGAGTCTCGTGGAGTGCGAACATAAGGAGTTCGACATACACTTACGGCGTTATAGCCCAGGATGTCCAGCTTCTTCATCAGATCACTGATGACGATGTCCGGGGGAAAGGCGCAAGGAGCAATGTAAGGTGTTCTGGGACCTCGGGTTAAGGTTAGGGTTGCGAGGGACGCCTTACGTACGCTCACGCCCTCGGCCTCGCAGTAGATCTGCAAAGGGCTGAGGCCGTCTGGGAAACGGACTTGCAGAAACTTCAAGACGGGGGAGCGCCACTCCCTCTCCTGAAAGGCAGAGGCATGCATCCGTCCGTCCGTCCGTCCGTCCGTCCGTCACATCTCTGGCCTCAACACGCTTGTGCGAGTCTTCCCACCTCCAGCTCCAGGATGCGGAACTCAAGCAGTTCATTTTGGTCTCGGATATCCTGGATGTGCTCTTTCAGACGCGCTTCTTCCGCCTCCATCCGCCTGACCTGAAAAGACAGTCAGACCTCATCTGCGGGGCTTCCCGACAGGTGTGACGCCAAGCGACTCCGCCCAGCGCCTTTCTTTCCGTCACCTTTTCGGCCAACTGCTGATTGCTCTGACGCAGCAGCTGCTTCTCCTCCACCCACTTGACATTCTAGAAGAGACAAACGCGTGGACAGCTTTGGAATGTTGTGTCATTTTCATCCACAAATTCTTTGGTTGACTGGAAAATGACATTTGCTTTTCTCCGCATTTTCCCAGCCACGTTCGGGGGGGGGGGGGGATTGGTCCAGTAATGCCAGACGGATGAGTGACTGAAGAATGTAGCTATTTTGTCTGAGAAAAAGGTGTGCTCATTGATGAGCTTACCTGTCCTTGTTGCTTCAGCGCTGACTCCAGATCTGCTACTCTGCTTTGATAGTGACCCATTTCTACCATCAGCTTTTCTCTGGTCTGAAAGGAGGAGGAGGGAGGCTCCTCCTCCTCCTTTCAGACCAGAGAACACCCGAGGCTGGGTGAGAACGGGGAGGCTGCGACCCGGCCGGGGGTTGCGGGAAGGGGCGCCACCTTGATCTCCTTCTCGGCGTCGTAGTCCCCTTTCGCTGGTCTGGGCTAGCAGAGCGTAGGCTCGTTGCAGCGCTTGATATTCTTGCGTCAGCTGGCGGTAGCGAAGCTCCGCCTCTTCATGCACACACCAATGCAACACAGCACTAGTACCAGAATCAGTCAGACCGGCGACAAAGCACCCGCGACGCAAAGACGAGTCCGATTCCAGGCTGAAGAGGAATGTTTGGTGCCAATACGCTGGCAGAAATGGCGGGCTACCTCTTCGGGTTCCGTGTCGGGGGTTCTGTCGGTGTGAAAAGACAAGGACGATCCGTCCGAGTCCACCAACACGTCTTCGTCGTAGCCGTAAAATGTTTCGATGACCTGCGGGCGCGGAAGCAAACATCTCTCTGAACAAACTGAAGCGACACCTCACGATGAATCGACGAGAGGAACGATAGCGAGAAAAAGGCCATTTCATCTTGCGCAACACCAAGCAGCCGCAAACAAACAGACTCACCTTGCAGGACCTCACGCTTTGTTCCTCCTCAGAGATTCTCGACGTCGGTATCGTAGCAGCAAATCTCTCTCCTGTCGACACAAATAATCCGCCTTTGAGATTCTTTGGATGCAAAGGGAACGAACGGCTCCGGCGCAGAAACAAACGCGACTCACAATGACATTTCTGACATGAGCTCCTGTCTCCAGAGCCTGAAAAACACGTCACCGGCGATGATTGGAGGGACGCTCGTCTTTTCCAAAAGTGACAACTACAGGGTGTGTCAGGGTTTTCCAGATTATCTTTATCGTATCATTGTGTTGCTTTGACTTTGACTGCGACCTGTAATAAATAATATTATTTATCCCTTATTTATCCCTATCGCTTATCCCTTCCTACACAAAGTCGTAAAACACCCCTTGCTATGTTTTGACTAGAGGTCAAGGGCTTCCTCTATTCAATCCACTCTTACACCCACCCTGTTTCTCTTAATTAAAATGCTCGTGCAGGAGCCGAGAGTCAGACTTCATTCGTACAACGGATGGACTCTCCACCTGCAGGTGTCCAAAAGAACTTACTTGTCTCCCGTGTGGTTCTTGCAAAATAAGTTGGAGCGAGCGCAACTCTAACAGGGTGCATTTTGCCACTAGCTGCCTACGGACAATGACGTCGCGCTCGCGGCTCATGGTTGACGGGCTGAGCAGCCGGGCAAGTCCGTCGTTTTCAGCGCACAGCGAGTGGCAAAGGCGCTGACAAAACGGGAGCTTTGAGCTGCTGAAAACGGCAAAACAAGTCTAAAGCGTGTTCAAACGCGTGCGCACAATGTTCCTGCTTGAAAGGTCGGAATTTAAGGGGCCAATTTTTTGGATGGCGGCCGCCGGCCAAGCTTTGGACGGAAAAGGTTTCCTGGCGACAGCGAGCGAGCGCGGCGCTGCCGTACGTGCACCGAGTCGCCTGCCTGAAGACCTTGGACAAGTCGTCGATGATGTGCCGCTGCTCCACAACTTGAAGGAACTCCATTTCACCGTCCTGCTGGCCGCAACCGCGGTCCAGGTCATTGAGCGAACTAGGCCTTCTCTGTGGAACACAAATGCAGTGGACTCTGTTGGCACGCCGCCGTTGTCCGCGTCGACTTACCAAGCTTGCCATCTCCTCGTTCTCCTGGGTGACAAAGCGCACTTTGTTTTCAAGGCGACACAGCACCAGCGAGAGTTCTTCATTCTTCCTGCTCAGGCGTTTGTTTTTGTACAGGAGTGGCAGAAACTGGCTTTCTGTTTCTCTCAGTCGCTTTAGCTGCAAGCATGAAGTGCGGGATGTGAAAGACGCACAACACGCGGGCCAGAACGTATCCATTCCTTTTGCATCGGTTTGAACGGAATCGTGGCTTTGGCTCCCAATAAAAGACATCTACCAGGCAACCGACTCGCCGCGCCGCTCAACTAATAAGCAAGCGCAATGGGTGCCTCGCTGGATGGCGCGCATCAAACGTAGCGCAAACCTTCAAGCGTGCCGTCAATAAATTACCAGTTCATTGCGCTCTTCAGAAAGCAGGGCGTTTCGATCCTCCAGTTTCCTGATGACTGCGCTGAGCTCAGCGATTTTCAGATGAAACCGTCGCGTGTCCCGATCCTCCTGAGACTGAAAACGCCCCGCAACACACACACACAAGCACTCGTTCAAAGTTCAAAACTGTTTTTGTGCTACCTTCCTCCAGCAACGAACTAAGTCATGCGTACTGCAAGTGTGTGATGAGGTGGCTTACGCAATGAAGAGGATTGCTAGTAGCGGCGTTGACCCCACTTCCAGGGTAGTTTAGGCCCGCCCTTTGGGAATCCCTCAGGGCAGCGATCTGCTGCTCGGCAGCCTGAGTCTGCAGCTGAAGGCGGTGGACGTGGCCGGCCCCAGGGCTTCATCCAAAACACTAACCGCTCTGTCTTTCAGCTTGATCTCATCCGTCTGGATGTACAAACGGGGAGCGCTCAGGCAGGCGGGCAAACTCATTTGCCAGAATTGTGACAAAAACAAAGAGAGCAACCGGCCAATTTTTTTCTGGAATCGACTAGAACACCTTTGCTGTGACAAAAGCGAAGCGAGCAACCGGACATTTTCTTCTTGTGAAATAGAATAGAATAGAATGCCTTAGGTGTCATTGCACTGCAGGTATACAACGAAATTGGGAACATAGCCACGCACCGCGCATCTGATCAGTCCTACCAGTCGGCGGATCTCCCTCTCGCAGTCTCTCTTGGTTCGGCTCAGCTCCTCCCGATGCTGGTGATGAGCCGATCGGAGCTCGGCCGCTCGGGACTGCCAGGCCTGCTGGGCCGCTGCCAGGGCTTCTTCCGCGCTCCTGGTGGAGGCGACACCGCTCGGTCTCCCGACACCGCCGCGTCTCCTCCACCTCCGCCAGCAAAGCGCCCCCCCTCCTCACCTGAGCAGACATTGCGCCACACCGGGCCGTTGAGACCGCAACGGAGCGCCGCGACGCTTACTGGGGACAAGCTACACAATACGGTAGCGGCCGCATCGAAGCCCGACGTGGCGTGCGGCTAGTCAGACACGGATAGAGCGGATCACCTTGTCCATGGAGCCGTCCCTCAGGCTGAGGACCAAGGCATTCAGTCGCTGGATCTCTCCATCTTTGATTTTGATCACTCTCATCAGCTCCATTTCATGCTGCCGCAGTAATGTCTCCCTGGTAATGGCTAACTCTTTCTGCTTCTCCTCATGGAGTTTGCTTTTGAGTTCCGTCATGGCGGCGGTGGCACGGTGGTGCTCCGCCCGCAGGTCCTGACTTCTCTCTCTCTCCAGACAGCTGACCTGACATGACTTAGACTTAGACAAACTTTATTGTCATCTTGTCTGCACATGGTGCATACAAAACGAAATTCCGTTGCATACGTCTTACAACAAAGTAGTGATATTGCAGTTGAATAGAAGTAACATATCCTATGAAAATATATATATATACATATATACTATATATATATATATATATATATATATTAAAAATAAGTATAAAGTGCAGCAGTGATAATTATGCAATAGTGCAAGTAGGCAAAACAGTATTCAAGAGTGTGCAGAGGAATGCTAAACCATGTATTAAACTTCTATTTAAAGGGTTTATACAAGTTCAGTAAAGTTGGTAGTGCGAGATAGTGCAAGATAGAGGTCCGTAGTGTCATAAAGTACAGTTCTGTGAATGTGTGATGCAGAGTTCAGTTTAGAGCTCAACAGTTCTAGTGTTCAACAGTCTGATGACAGCAGGGAAAAAGCTGTTGCAGAACCTGGTGGACCTGCAGCGGATGCTGCAAACCTCTTCCCAGAGGGCAGCAGGGAGAACAGTCCATGGTGGGGGTGTGATGGGTCATTGATGATGTTACGGGCACGGGACATGCAGCGCTGAGATGAAATGTCCTGAATGGAGGGAAGAGGAGCCCCTATGATCCTCTCTGCTGTCCTCACCACTCTCCTCACGTTCTTCCAATCGGAGGCGGTGCAGCCTCCACACCACACAGAGAGACAGCTTGTCAGAATGCTCTCTATGGTGCTCCTGTAGAACGTCCTCATGATGGGTGGGGGCAGGTGGGCTCTCCTCATCCTCCGCAGGAAGTACAAGCGCTTCTGTGCCCTCTTGACCAGTGCCGTAGTGTTCATAGTCCAGGTGAGGTCTTCTGTGATGTGGACCCCCAGGAATTTGGTGGTGCTGACCACCTCCACAGCTGAGCTGTTGATGATCAGTGGAGCGTGGTGAGGCTGTTTTTTCCTGAAGTCGACGATGATCTCCTTCATCTTCTCCTCATTCAGGATCAGGCTGTTTTCTCTGCACCAGCCCACCAGCTGCTCCACCTCCTCTCTGTAGTCCAGGTCGTTGTTGTCTCTGATGAGCCCCACCACCGTTGTGTCGTCTGCTGACTTCACGATGTGATTGGTGGTGAACCTGAGGACGCAGTCGTGTGTCATCAGGGTGCACAGCAGGGGGCTCAGGACGCAGCCCTGAAGGGAGCCTGTGCTGAGGGTGATGACATCAGAGGTGTTCTGTCCGACCCGGACTGACTGAGGTCTGTTGGTGAGGAAGTCTAGCAGCCAGTTGCGAAGGGGGGTGTTGAAGCCCAGGTGTTCCAATTTTCCTACCAGATGCTGTGGGATGATGGTGTTAAACGCTGAGCTGAAGTCCAGGAACAGCCTCCGCACATGGGTGTTCTTCTCCTCCAGGTGAGCCAGGCTCAGGTGAAGAACGGAGGAGATGGCGTCCTGAGTGGAGCGGTTTTGCCGGTCGGCAAACTGGAACGGGTCAAATAATAGGGGGAGTCTGGAAACGATGTGACCTTTAAGCAGCCTTTCGAAGCACTTCATCATAACCGGAGTCAGTGCAACAGGCCGGTAATCATTAAATGAGGTGATTTGAGGTTTCTTCGGCACCGGAATGATGGAGGCAGTCTTAAAGCACGCCGGCACTGTGGCTTGGCCCAGCGAGGTGTTAAAAATGTCTGTGATGACCCCAGCCAGATGACTTGCACATTCCCTGAACACACGCCCAGGAATGTTGTCGGGGCCAGGGGCCTTACAGGGGTTGACTCTCCTCAGGGTCTTCAACACATCGGCGGAGTCAAGGCAGAGTACCTCCTCTTCCTGATGGGGGACAGTTTTAACTGCTGGAGTGCCGTTTAGTGCCTCGAACCTCCCAAAGAAGTTATTTAGACCATTTAGAAAGTCAGCATCAACTACACCCACCGGGGGGGGGGAGGGTGAGTTGTAGTCTGTAATCGCCCGTATGCCTTGCCACATACTCCTGATGTTTTTGACGTCGTGGAAACGATCCTGAAATTTTTGACTGCGGTCTCGCTTCGCTATCCTGATGGCACGGTTCAAGTTGGCTCTCGCTGTCCTCAGTGTCTCCTTGTCGCCAGACTTGAAGGCAGAGTTCCGCGCTCGTAGCGTTTGACGTACCTCCTCAGTCATCCAGGGTCGTTGGTTGCCCTGGGTGATGATATTCTTAGTGGTGCTGACGTCCTCGGTGCATTTGTTGATGTAGGCTGACACAGTCATGGCACACGCATGTCTAATCTACATCGGGAAAACTGGGAGGGAGGGAGGCAGGCAGGGAGGCAGGCAGGGAGGCAGGCAGGGAGGCAGGCAGGGAGGCAGGCAGTGTCTGTCTGTTGAGGTTTTCACCTTGTTCTTCTCCTGCTGAAGTTCTAACTGGACGTCCATCAGTTTGGTTCTCAGCTCGTCATTGGCGGCCTGAAGGGCGTCCGTTCGCTCCGCCTTGGCCCGCCCTGCCGGAGCTCGTTTGGACATCTCTTACTCGAGTCTCGCCCGGTCGTCAGTCAGAGATCACAACATTTGTACCTGGAGAGCACAAACGCAGCGCTGTTTTCCACTGGCTTCGAACTCAACTTCAATCGGTACCGTAACTTACAACATCATAAACATAGAACTAGCTTGACTTATTCATTGAATAAATGCATTTGGTTCTTCAAAACTGCATCACGCAACATAGCGTGACCGAGACGGCCGTTATCCACCTGCGTGAAGTTATTTGGTGAAATGAATGAGATGTTTAAGACACCATCGTTCTGTCTCTATGTAGATGAAGGTAAATAATCGATTGCTGAAGGTCCAAAGGTGTTGTGATAAACAAATAAACATATTAGTGATTAGTGACATATTTGTGATAAACATATTAGGCAGGATAATCACATATGTTAACGTGACTGCCCACACTGTATTTATTTATGGTTATTTGTTAAATCGAGTACTGTTAGACATGAAATAGGAAGTGTTTAACATAAATGGAAGACGAAAGGGGTACTCACCATTGTAGCTCCTGCTGGTCAATGATACGAGCCTCTTCTTGCAGTGGAAAACATACAGCCAACAAACACCGTGGAACCTAAAGGAATGAAATTAAACATTAACATTTAGCCTCAACCAACATTCACAGATACAACGCAACGCAAACTACACAAACGTAAATCTTTTTAAACACAATGAGTTGTACTTACCGTGTACGCTCTAGACGGTCCACTTGCAAGCGGAAAATAAAGATATTTCTGTTGATAATCGTCGTGTTTGTATCCGGTGTCTCGCTCAAGGCCATTGCGCCCACAGATTTGAATTTTGGCGAGAGTTCAGCCTATTGACGTCATTTCCGCGGTGTAATACCCGCATATCTGAAACGGCAAAGTTAAGAGTAGAGTTAAATAAAGTTTTTAGTCAACGCAATAATTTACAACCGTTGACCAGTCGAAATAATTGTCGAAATTTGGCGTCTGTGGCTGGAAGCAGACGCCGAGTTCGACATTCCTCCCAAACGCCACACTCCCTTGCTTTTCAGGGCTAAAAAAAAACAGTTGTAATTACCTTGTACGCTCTAGACGGTCAAGTTGCAAGCTGAAAACAAAAATATTTGCCTTGTTAGTCATCGTGTTACTAACAGCTGTGTCTTGTTTGCCAGAACTGCCGCTTTCCTACTTCCTGTTGCAAGCCACGCCCACGGATTATAATTTTGCCGTGAGTTCCGCCTATTGACGTCATGTCCGCGTCACATGACTGCGACGTAATATTATCTAAAACTGTTTGTGCGGTATTGTGTTGTTCTGTGCGGTATTGTGTTATTCTGTGCGGCGTCGTGTTGTTCTGTGCGGCGTCGTGTTGTTCAGTGCGACGTCGTGTTGTTCAGTGCGGCATGGTGTTGTTCAGTGCGGCATGGTGTTGTTCAGTGCGGCATGGTGTTGTTCAGTGCGGCATAATGTTGTTCAGTGCGGCATAATGTTGTTCAGTGCGGCATAATGTTGTTCAGTGCGGCATGGTGTTGTTCAGTGCGGCATGGTGTTGTTCAGTGCGGCATAATGTTGTTCAGTGCGCCATAATGTTGTTCAGTGCGGCATGGTGTTGTTCAGTGCGGGATGGTGTTGTTCAGTGCAGGATGGTGTTGTTCAGTGCGGCATGGTGTTGTTCAATGCGGCATGGTGTTGTTCAGTGCGGGATGGTGTTGTTCAGTGCGGCATGGTGTTGTTCAGTGCGGCATAATGTTGTTCAGTGCGGCATGGTGTTGTTCAGTGCGGCATGGTGTTGTTCAGTGCGGCATGGTGTTGTTCAGTGCGGCATGGTGTTGTTCAGTGCGGGATGGTGTTGTTCAGTGCAGGATGGTGTTGTTCAGTGCGGCATGGTGTTGTTCAGTGCGGAATGGTGTTGTTCAGTGCGGCATGGTGTTGTTCAGTGCGGCATGGTGTTGTTCAGTGCAGGATGGTGTTGTTCAATGCGGGATCGTGTTGTTCAGTGCGGCATGGTGTTGTTCAGTGCGGCATGGTGTTGTTCAGTGCGGCATAATGTTGTTCAGTGCGGCATGGTGTTGTTCAGTGCGGCATGGTGTTGTTCAGTGCGGCATGGTGTTGTTCAATGCGGCATGGTGTTGTTCAGTGCGGGATGGTGTTGTTCAGTGCGGCATGGTGTTGTTCAGTGCGGCATAATGTTGTTCAGTGCGGCATGGTGTTGTTCAGTGCGGCATGGTGTTGTTCAGTGCGGCATGGTGTTGTTCAGTGCGGCATGGTGTTGTTCAGTGCGGAATGGTGTTGTTCAGTGCGGCATGGTGTTGTTCAGTGCGGGATGGTGTTGTTCAATGCGGGATCGTGTTGTTCAATGCGGGGTGGTGTTGTTCAGTGCAGGATGGTGTTGTTCAGTGCAGGATGGTGTTGTTCAGTGCGGCATGGTGTTGTTCAATGCAGGATCGTGTTGTTCAGTGCAGCATAATGTTGTTCAGTGCAGCATGGTGTTGTTCAGTGCGGCATGGTGTTGTTCAATGCGGCATGGTGTTGTTCAGTGCGGGATGGTGTTGTTCAGTGCGGCATGGTGTTTTTCAGTGCGGCATAATGTTGTTCAGTGCGGCATGGTGTTGTTCAGTGCGGCATGGTGTTGTTCAGTGCAGGATGGTGTTGTTCAGTGCGGCATGGTGTTGTTCAATGCAGGATCGTGTTGTTCAGTGCAGCATAATGTTGTTCAGTGCAGCATGGTGTTGTTCAGTGCGGCATGGTGTTGTTCAATGCGGCATGGTGTTGTTCACTGCGGGATGGTGTTGTTCAATGCGGGATCGTGTTGTTCAGTGCGGCATAATGTTGTTCAGTGCAGCATGGTGTTGTTCAGTGCGGCATGGTGTTGTTCAGTGCGACATAATGTTGTTTAGTGCGGCATAATGTTGTTCAGTGCGGCATAATGTTGTTCAGTGCGGCATGGTGTTGTTCAGTGCGGCATGGTGTTGTTCAGTGCGGCATGGTGTTGTTCAGTGCAGGATGGTGTTGTTCAGTGCGGCATGGTGTTGTTTAATGCGGCATGGTGTTGTTCAGTGCGGGATGGTGTTGTTCAGTGCAGGATGGTGTCGTTCAGTGCGGCATGGTGTTGTTCAGTGCGGAATGGTGTTGTTCAGTGCGGCATGGTGTTGTTCAGTGCGGCATGGTGTTGTTCAGTGCAGGATGGTGTTGTTCAATGCGGGATCGTGTTGTTCAGTGCGGCATGGTGTTGTTCAGTGCGGCATGGTGTTGTTCAGTGCGGCATAATGTTGTTCAGTGCGGCATGGTGTTGTTCAGTGCGGCATGGTGTTGTTCAGTGCGGCATGGTGTTGTTCAGTGCGGCATGGTGTTGTTCAGTGCGGCATAATGTTGTCCAGTGCGCCATAATGTTGTTCAGTGCGGCATGGTGTTGTTTAGTGCGGGATGGTGTTGTTCAGTGCGGGATGGTGTTGTTCAGTGCGGCATGGTGTTGTTCAATGCGGCATGGTGTTGTTCAGTGCGGGATGGTGTTGTTCAGTGCGGCATGGTGTTGTTCAGTGCGGCATAGTGTTGTTCAGTGCGGCATGGTGTTGTTCAGTGCGGCATGGTGTTGTTCAGTGCGGCATGGTGTTGTTCAGTGCGGCATGGTGTTGTTCAGTGCGGAATGGTGTTGTTCAGTGCGGCATGGTGTTGTTCAGTGCGGGATGGTGTTGTTCAGTGCAGGATGGTGTTGTTCAGTGCGGCATGGTGTTGTTCAATGCAGGATCGTGTTGTTCAGTGCAGCATAATGTTGTTCAGTGCAGCATAATGTTGTTCAGTGCAGCATGGTGTTGTTCAGTGCGGCATGGTGTTGTTCAGTGCGGCATGGTGTTGTTCAGTGCGGCGTAATGTTGTTCAGTGCGGCGTAATGTTGTTCAGTGCGGAATGGTGTTGTTCAGTGCGGCATGGTGTTGTTCAGTGCAGGATGGTGTTGTTCAGTGCGGCATGGTGTTGCTCAGTGCGGCATGGTGTTGTTCAGTGCGGGATGGTGTTGTTCATTGCGGCATGGTGTTGTTCAGTGCGGCATGGTGTTGTTCAGTGCGGCATGGTGTTGTTCAGTGTGGCATAATGTTGTTCAGTGCGCCATAATGTTGTTCAGTGCGGCATGGTGTTGTTCAGTGCGGGATGGTGTTGTTCAGTGCAGGATGGTGTTGTTCAGTGCGGCATGGTGTTGTTCAGTGCGGCATAATGTTGTTCAGTGCGGGATGGTGTTGTTCATTGCGGCATGGTGTTGTTCAGTGCGGCATGGTGTTGTTCAGTGCGGCATGGTGTTGTTCAGTGCAGGATGGTGTTGTTCAGTGCGGCATGGTGTTGTTCAGTGCGGCATGGTGTTGTTCATTTCGGCATAATGTTGTTCAGTGCGGCATAATGTTGTTTAGTGCGGCATGGTGTTGTTCAGTGCGGGATGGTGTTGTTCAGTGCGTTATAATGTTGTTCAGTGCGGCATGGTGTTGTTCAGTGCGGCATGGTGTTGTTCAGTGCGGGATGGTGTTGTTCAGTGCAGGATGGTGTTGTTCAGTGCGGCATGGTGTTCAGTGCGGGATGGTGTCTTTCAGTGCGGCATGGTGTCGTTCAGTGCGGCATGGTGTCTTTCAGTGCGGCATGGTGTCGTTCAGTGAGGCATGGTGTTGTTCAGTGCGGCATGGTGTTGTTTAGTGCGGCATGGTGTTGTTCAGTGCGGGATGGTGTTGTTCAGTGTGGCATGGTGTTCAGTGCGGCATGGTGTTGTTCAGTGCAGTATCGTGTTGTTCAGTGCGGTATCGTGTTTCTCAGTGCGGTATCGTGTTGTTCAGTGCAGTATCGTTGTGTTGTTCGTATTGTGTTTAACACTTAGCCTCTAACACTTAGCCTCTAACACTTAGCCTCTAGCATCTAGAAGGTAAATAAATAGGAAGGAAGGACTCACCGGTGACGTCTTCGCCCACGTCCAAGCGTTGTACTTTGTATTTTCATCCTTCTGACAGTGGAAAACATAGCCAACAAACACCGTGGAACCTAAACGAATGAAAGAAAACTATCATTTGGCCACAACCAACATTCACAGATACAACACAATGTGACGTGCGGGGTTGAGGTTAAAGGTTGAGTGAAGGGCCCTCGTTTTAAACTACTTTTTTGAAAAGGATTGGGAACAAGTAAGACGTATTTAATTTATTTAATGGGAAGTAGTAAGAGCTATTGAATTTAATCTATGTATTATATTCTATTGTATTGTATTCTGTTGTATTCTTTTGGATTGTATTCACACTAACCCCACTAAAACTTCAGCCCACAAAAACTCGCCTCTGGCGCCTAGCCTCTGGCACTTAGCCTCTAACACTTAGCCTTTAACACTTAGCCTTTAACACTTAGCCTTTAACACTTAGCCTAGAAGGTGAATAAATAGGGTTAAAGGTTGAGTGAAGGGACCTCGTTTTAAACTACTTTTTTGTAAAGGAGTGGGAACAAGTAAGACGTATTTAATTTATTTAATGGGAAGTAGTAAGACTTATTAAATTTATTTAATCTACTTTTCTTCCCAGGCAAAATTTGATGTGCTGCAATTCCAAATTTCCAAAGTGAATGAAGGAATGAAGTCCTTTAAATTATGATTTTGTATAAATACTAGGCATTAACACAAAATCGACGGCACAAAATGGGCAGACTTTACTTGTTTGAAAAGGACTGGTTACAAGACAGACTTTTTTAATTTATTTAATGGGAAGAAGACTTATTTAGTTTAATTGATCTATTTTTGTTCCCTGGCAAAATTCGATTTGCTGCAATTCCAAATTTCCAAAGTGAATGAAGGAAAGAAGTCGTTTAAATTATGATTTTGTTTAAATACTAGGCATAGACACAAAATCTACGGCACAAAATGGGCAGACTTTACTTGTTTGAAGAGGACTGGTTACAAGACAGACTTTTCTGATTTATTTAATGGGAAGAAGACTTATTTAGTTTATTTAATCTATTTTTGTTCCCTGGCAAAATTGGATTTGCTGAAATTGTATTTTGCCAGATCTTGCCTTGAGACCTGATAGGAAGTATTAAACGCTTAGTTAAATCAATACAAGTTGGTAATAAGAGCGAGTAATGTTGGTTGAACCGATGAATGAAGGTTGAAAGCAATTTAAATTATGACTTTGTATAAATACTAGATATTAACAGAACATCTACTGCGCGAAATGGGCAGAGTTTACTTGTTTGAGAAGGAGTGGCTTATTCAAAACTAAGATTTATTTAATCTGTTTGTTCCCAGGCAAAATTGGATGTGATGCAATTCCAAATTTCACCACATGATGGTGCCCAATTTTGACTTCATAGGACATATTAAACACTTAGCTTGTTATTATGTTCAAGGTAATCAGATTTGTTTATCATTCTAATGGCCTCTTCAAAACTATTCTGGATTACTACTTTGGATCTATTCTACATTACTTGGCAACAACATACTCTGTAACAGATTAGGCAGTATAATCACATATGTTAACTTGAGAGTGCCCACACTCAATCTACTTATCGTGATGTGTTAAATCAATTACTGTTAGACATTATTTGTCTGATAATCTACCAAATCTTTGAATTGAAGAATTTGTGATTTAATTAATAGCTTGTTCAGGGTAATCAGACTTGTATATAATTCTAATGGCCTTCTTTTGAAAACTATTCTGAATTACAACTTTGGATCTTATATTACTTTGCAACAATCTACTCGGTGACAGATTAGGCAGTATAATCACATATGTTAACTTCAGTGCCCACACTGTATTTATTTATGGTTATTTGTTAAATCAAGTACTGTTAGACATGAAATAGGAAGTGTTTAACATAAATGTTATGGCTACTCACCATTGTAGCTCGCTCCTGGTCAATGATATGAGCCTCTTCTTGCAGTGGAAAACTTGCAGCCAACAAACACCGTGGAACCTAAAGGAATGAAATTAAACATTAACATTTCGCCCGGACCAACATTCACACGTACAACGCAACGCGGCTACACTTCTGCTATTACAAACGTAAATCTCCTTAAACACAACGAGTGTTACTTACCGTGTACGCTCTAGGCAAAATTGGATGTGATGCAATTCCAAATCTATCTGAAACGGCAGTTAAAAGTAGAGTTACATCAAGTTTTCTTTTTTAATCAACACAATCATTTACAACCGTTGACCAGAAAGAATCGTCGAAATTCGACGTCCCCCACAAACGCCACGCTCACTCGCTTTTCAGGGCAACAAAAGTACTTCTTTTTAAAAACGATGAGTTGTACTTACCGTGTACGCTCTGGACGGTCCAGTTGCAAGCAGAAAATAAAAATATTTCTCTTGTTAGTCGTATGTTACCATCCGCTGTGTCTTTGTCAACATCGCCGCCATTTTCCTACTTCCTGCTGCGAGCCACGCCCACGGATTTAAATTTGGGCGGAAGCTCTTTCCATTGGCGTCGTTTTCGCGTATAGCAAATCCGATTGGTTGGGAAGGGGGCACGGTTATGCAGCCGAGGAGTCCTGTGATCGGTGGGATGTAAAGTAGGCGTCGACGTCACGTCCGCGTCACGTGACCACGACGTGGCAGACGTCAAATAGCAACCGCTGTTTTGTTTAGTAGACTTACAGTTGTTATGCATTGACATAATGGCGCACACACCAAATAGATTTAAATAAATTAAATAATTCTTCTGCCCACTCTCTTTTAAACAAGTTAACTCTCCCCGCGGATTTGAATTCCGGCGAAAGTTACGCCCATCGATGTCACGTATGTCACGTGACCACGACGTGGCAGATGTCATATAGCAACCGCTGTTTTGTTTAGTAGATTTACAGTTGTTATGCATTGGCATAATGGTGTGCACTCAAAATAGATTTAAATAAATTAAATATTTCTTCTGCCTACTCCCTTTTAAACAAGTTAACTCTGCCCACGTCCATTGACGTCTTGTCTGCGTCACGTGACCACGACGTAGCGACGTCATATAGTAACCGCTGTTTTGACCAGTAGACTTAGTTATTATGCGTTGACATAATGGCGCACTGGTTAGCATGGCCACCTCTTAAGCATGATGATGCGGGTTCGACGCCTGATCAATGTTAGCATGGAGTGAGCTGAAGTGCATGGCGCTGAAGATTTGAATCTTTGAAATGCGCTGAGGTCTGACATATCAGGCAGAATGGTTTGCCATCACGTTCAACAAAAAATAGAAACTTTCCCACTCTGATTAAAACGTCCTGTGTTCATCTACGTATTTTTGTTTTGCTGTGCATCTTTTCCCTGCCATTTCGAGAGCCCAATTGACACTCATAGTTTAAAGAAATGTGTTTGCCCATCCTACTTTGTGGAATTTCACCACATGCGCTTTTGACCAAAATACCAAATTGAACTCAAGTGAAGCCAACACGCACAACCCCCCCCCCCCCCCCCCCCCCCACACACACACACACAAATGTTGATATGAACATAAAAGAGCCGCATGCGGTTCGGGAGTTGCGGCTTGGCCAAACCTGTACTATACAACTTTATTTGTATAAAATTTTCACAACAGCTGTCACACAAACAAAGCGGGAAAAACCGAAGACGTGCGTGTTCCGCCCACGCTGGATTTATTTGCACCTTTGAAAAGACACCGTATTGCCGCAGATGTGGCAAAGAGTACTTTTGGGCATCTGAGACGGAAGGATGTCCAAAGCATCACGTCACCTGCTCTGGTAGGCATGGTGGTGGGACGTTGAGGTCAACCGCTTTGGGGTTGGCTGACTCTTTGATCGCAGGATGCCACACACTTGAAGACAGAAGCAGAAAAGCAGAGCTAAATGCAAAATGTACTCACCGGTGACTCCAATTTTTTTCCCCCCTGAAGAAACAGCTGGACGGGTGGCCCCGGCTGGCCAGTGGGACTCTTGTTATTCTGACCCTTTTTAGTGCGCGTTTGGGGCAACAACCGTTTTTTGTGGCGCTCTCTTCTGGTTCAAAAGTGCCCTGCATGTGAATTTGCTTTTCCTGCCTTCTGATTGGATGAGCGCCGGTGTGACGCGGTGCCTCTGTCACCGTGGCGGGGGGTATACGTTGGCATCGGAGCGTCTGCCAACGTCTGAGACCGGCTGGCAGTGTATCGGAGGTGTCGAGTGCGGTGCCGCTGGAGCTCACTCACCAGCTGGTGTTAGGGCCACAGAATGAAGGCCAAGGAGAAGAATAGAAAGAGAAACAGAAACTTCTCCTCCAATTGTTTGATTTGTCTCTTCTGAGCTTCGATGAATTCTTTCAGCTCTTTGTTCCTCTAGGACGGACAAATGGAAAGTGGCATTCAAAAGCCAGTAAGCGTGCAAGTAAGTGCCGGGCTGGCTTTGGGCCCTTACCTGTTGCGCGCTGTGCAGCAGATCCATTCTCTCTTGGAGGATGCAAGCGTCGCGCTCCCTCAACTCGCACATCAGGGCTCGCTTCCATTGGTCCACGGCGCTCCTAAGCTCTTCTCTCTGATCCGCCGTCAGCACGTCATTCACGCCAGCGTGGCTGGCTTTTTCGCCGTCCGTGGCGGGGCAGTCCCGCTGCGGTAGCGCCTCGTACAACATGGCCTCCAGCTCCAGGATCCTCTGGGCCGCAATCCTCGTCCATCAGTGGTCCGGCGGGAGATTTGAGGGCGGCTTACCTTATGAGCCTGGTCCATGGAACACTTCCTGAAGTCCAACTCTTCATCCAGGTAGCCCTTCTGCTTGCAGAACATATCCTAGCACAGCTCAAGGTCAGAATTGTTGGGGCACATTGCCGGAGTTCCCCTTGGCTGATGTCGCGTGTCTGTCTACCTTCTCACTTTCAATGTCCAACATCTTCTGTTGAAGTGCTGACTTGGTCACTTTGATGTATTCTAACCACTGAGGAAAGGCTGCTGTCACATAAGCAGAATGCGAGAGCGTGCGTGGACGTGCGCGTTACCTTCTCGGCTAGGGTGAGAAGGGTCCTGGCGTGAATCACGACCACCTGCTCCTCGTTGGTGAGATTCTGCAAGAGCCCAAAGGCACAGCGTCAACAAGCTTCTTTCAGCGCAAAGCCTTCCAAAAGTCACATTTGAGCCGCCGAGTCTCGTGGAGTGCGAACATAAGGAGTTCGACATACACTTACGGCGTTATAGCCCAGGATGTCCAGCTTCTTCATCAGATCACTGATGACGATGTCCGGGGGAAAGGCGCAAGGAGCAATGTAAGGTGTTCTGGGACCTCGGGTTAAGGTTAGGGTTGCGAGGGACGCCTTACGTACGCTCACGCCCTCGGCCTCGCAGTAGATCTGCAAAGGGCTGAGGCCGTCTGGGAAACGGACTTGCAGAAACTTCAAGACGGGGGAGCGCCACTCCCTCTCCTGAAAGGCAGAGGCATGCATCCGTCCGTCCGTCCGTCCGTCCGTCACATCTCTGGCCTCAACACGCTTGTGCGAGTCTTCCCACCTCCAGCTCCAGGATGCGGAACTCAAGCAGTTCGTTTTGGTCTCGGATATCCTGGATGTGCTCTTTCAGACGCGCTTCTTCCGCCTCCATCCGCCTGACCTGAAAAGACAGTCAGACCTCATCTGCGGGGCTTCCCGACAGGTGTGACGCCAAGCGACTCCGCCCAGCGCCTTTCTTTCCGTCACCTTTTCGGCCAACTGCTGATTGCTCTGACGCAGCAGCTGCTTCTCCTCCACCCACTTGACATTCTAGAAGAGACAAACGCGTGGACAGCTTTGGAATGTTGTGTCATTTTCATCCACAAATTCTTTGGTTGACTGGAAAATGACATTTGCTTTTCTCCGCATTTTCCCAGCCACGTTCGGGGGGGGGGGGGGGGGGGGGGGGGTTGGTCCAGTAATGCCAGACGGATGAGTGACTGAAGAATGTAGCTATTTTGTCTGAGAAAAAGGTGTGCTCATTGATGAGCTTACCTGTCCTTGTTGCTTCAGCGCTGACTCCAGATCTGCTACTCTGCTTTGATAGTGACCCATTTCTACCATCAGCTTTTCTCTGGTCTGAAAGGAGGAGGAGGGAGGCTCCTCCTCCTCCTTTCAGACCAGAGAACACCCGAGGCTGGGTGAGAACGGGGAGGCTGCGACCCGGCCGGGGGTTGCGGGAAGGGGCGCCACCTTGATCTCCTTCTCGGCGTCGTAGTCCCCTTTCGCTGGTCTGGGCTAGCAGAGCGTAGGCTCGTTGCAGCGCTTGATATTCTTGCGTCAGCTGGCGGTAGCGAAGCTCCGCCTCTTCATGCACACACCAATGCAACACAGCACTAGTACCAGAATCAGTCAGACCGGCGACAAAGCACCCGCGACGCAAAGACGAGTCCGATTCCAGGCTGAAGAGGAATGTTTGGTGCCAATACGCTGGCAGAAATGGCGGGCTACCTCTTCGGGTTCCGTGTCGGGGGTTCTGTCGGTGTGAAAAGACAAGGACGATCCGTCCGAGTCCACCAACACGTCTTCGTCGTAGCCGTAAAATGTTTCGATGACCTGCGGGCGCGGAAGCGAACATCTCTCTGAACAAACTGAAGCGACACCTCACGATGAATCGACGAGAGGAACGATAGCGAGAAAAAGGCCATTTCATCTTGCGCAACACCAAGCAGCCGCAAACAAACAGACTCACCTTGCAGGACCTCACGCTTTGTTCCTCCTCAGAGATTCTCGACGTCGGTATCGTAGCAGCAAATCTCTCTCCTGTCGACACAAATAATCCGCCTTTGAGATTCTTTGGATGCAAAGGGAACGAACGGCTCCGGCGCAGAAACAAACGCGACTCACAATGACATTTCTGACATGAGCTCCTGTCTCCAGAGTCTGAAAAACACGTCACCGGCGATGATTGGAGGGACGCTCGTCTTTTCCAAAAGTGACAACTACAGGGTGTGTCAGGGTTTTCCAGATTATCTTTATCGTATCATTGTGTTGCTTTGACTTTGACTGCGACCTGTAATAAATAATATTATTTATCCCTTATTTATCCCTATCGCTTATCCCTTCCTACACAAAGTCGTAAAACACCCCTTGCTATGTTTTGACTAGAGGTCAAGGGCTTCCTCTATTCAATCCACTCTTACACCCACCCTGTTTCTCTTAATTAAAATGCTCGTGCAGGAGCCGAGAGTCAGACTTCATTCGTACAACGGATGGACTCTCCACCTGCAGGTGTCCAAAAGAACTTACTTGTCTCCCGTGTGGTTCTTGCAAAATAAGTTGGAGCGAGCGCAACTCTAACAGGGTGCATTTTGCCACTAGCTGCCTACGGACAATGACGTCGCGCTCGCGGCTCATGGTTGACGGGCTGAGCAGCCGGGCAAGTCCGTCGTTTTCAGCGCACAGCGAGTGGCAAAGGCGCTGACAAAACGGGAGCTTTGAGCTGCTGAAAACGGCAAAACAAGTCTAAAGCGTGTTCAAACGCGTGCGCACAATGCTCCTGCTTGAAAGGTCGGAATTTAAGGGGCCAATTTTTTGGATGGCGGCCGCCGGCCAAGCTTTGGACGGAAAAGGTTTCCTGGCGACAGCGAGCGAGCGCGGCGCTGCCGTACGTGCACCGAGTCGCCTGCCTGAAGACCTTGGACAAGTCGTCGATGATGTGCCGCTGCTCCACAACTTGAAGGAACTCCATTTCACCGTCCTGCTGGCCGCAACCGCGGTCCAGGTCATTGAGCGAACTAGGCCTTCTCTGTGGAACACAAATGCAGTGGACTCTGTTGGCACGCCGCCGTTGTCCGCGTCGACTTACCAAGCTTGCCATCTCCTCGTTCTCCTGGGTGACAAAGCGCACTTTGTTTTCAAGGCGACACAGCACCAGCGAGAGTTCTTCATTCTTCCTGCTCAGGCGTTTGTTTTTGTACAGGAGTGGCAGAAACTGGCTTTCTGTTTCTCTCAGTCGCTTTAGCTGCAAGCATGAAGTGCGGGATGTGAAAGACGCACAACACGCGGGCCAGAACGTATCCATTCCTTTTGCATCGGTTTGAACGGAATCGTGGCTTTGGCTCCCAATAAAAGACATCTACCAGGCAACCGACTCGCCGCGCCGCTCAACTAATAAGCAAGCGCAATGGGTGCCTCGCTGGATGGCGCGCATCAAACGTAGCGCAAACCTTCAAGCGTGCCGTCAATAAATTACCAGTTCATTGCGCTCTTCAGAAAGCAGGGCGTTTCGATCCTCCAGTTTCCTGATGACTGCGCTGAGCTCAGCGATTTTCAGATGAAACCGTCGCGTGTCCCGATCCTCCTGAGACTGAAAACGCCCCGCAACACACACACACAAGCACTCGTTCAAAGTTCAAAACTGTTTTTGTGCTACCTTCCTCCAGCAACGAACTAAGTCATGCGTACTGCAAGTGTGTGATGAGGTGGCTTACGCAATGAAGAGGATTGCTAGTAGCGGCGTTGACCCCACTTCCAGGGTAGTTTAGGCCCGCCCTTTGGGAATCCCTCAGGGCAGCGATCTGCTGCTCGGCAGCCTGAGTCTGCAGCTGAAGGCGGTGGACGTGGCCGGCCCCAGGGCTTCATCCAAAACACTAACCGCTCTGTCTTTCAGCTTGATCTCATCCGTCTGGATGTACAAACGGGGAGCGCTCAGGCAGGCGGGCAAACTCATTTGCCAGAATTGTGACAAAAACAAAGAGAGCAACCGGCCAATTTTTTTCTTGAATCGACTAGAACACCTTTGCTGTGACAAAAGCGAAGCGAGCAACCGGACATTTTCTTCTTGTGAAATAGAATAGAATAGAATGCCTTAGGTGTCATTGCACTGCAGGTATACAACGAAATTGGGAACATAGCCACGCACCGCGCATCTGATCAGTCCTACCAGTCGGCGGATCTCCCTCTCGCAGTCTCTCTTGGTTCGGCTCAGCTCCTCCCGATGCTGGTGATGAGCCGATCGGAGCTCGGCCGCTCGGGACTGCCAGGCCTGCTGGGCCGCTGCCAGGGCTTCTTCCGCGCTCCTGGTGGAGGCGACACCGCTCGGTCTCCCGACACCGCCGCGTCTCCTCCACCTCCGCCAGCAAAGCGCCCCCCCTCCTCACCTGAGCAGACATTGCGCCACACCGGGCCGTTGAGACCGCAACGGAGCGCCGCGACGCTTACTGGGGACAAGCTACACAATACGGTAGCGGCCGCATCGAAGCCCGACGTGGCGTGCGGATAGTCAGACACGGATAGAGCGGATCACCTTGTCCATGGAGCCGTCCCTCAGGCTGAGGACCAAGGCATTCAGTCGCTGGATCTCTCCATCTTTGATTTTGATCACTCTCATCAGCTCCATTTCATGCTGCCGCAGTAATGTCTCCCTGGTAATGGCTAACTCTTTCTGCTTCTCCTCATGGAGTTTGCTTTTGAGTTCCGTCATGGCGGCGGTGGCACGGTGGTGCTCCGCCCGCAGGTCCTGACTTCTCTCTCTCTCCAGACAGCTGACCTGACATGACTTAGACTTAGACAAACTTTATTGTCATCTTGTCTGCACATGGTGCATACAAAACGAAATTCCGTTGCATACGTCTTACAACAAAGTAGTGATATTGCAGTTGAATAGAAGTAACATATCCTATGAAAATATATATATATACATATATACTATATATATATATATATATATATATTAAAAATAAGTATAAAGTGCAGCAGTGATAATTATGCAATAGTGCAAGTAGGCAAAACAGTATTCAAGAGTGTGCAGAGGAATGCTAAACCATGTATTAAACTTCTATTTAAAGGGTTTATACAAGTTCAGTAAAGTTGGTAGTGCGAGATAGTGCAAGATAGAGGTCCGTAGTGTCATAAAGTACAGTTCTGTGAATGTGTGATGCAGAGTTCAGTTTAGAGCTCAACAGTTCTAGTGTTCAACAGTCTGATGACAGCAGGGAAAAAGCTGTTGCAGAACCTGGTGGACCTGCAGCGGATGCTGCAAACCTCTTCCCAGAGGGCAGCAGGGAGAACAGTCCATGGTGGGGGTGTGATGGGTCATTGATGATGTTACGGGCACGGGACATGCAGCGCTGAGATGAAATGTCCTGAATGGAGGGAAGAGGAGCCCCTATGATCCTCTCTGCTGTCCTCACCACTCTCCTCACGTTCTTCCAATCGGAGGCGGTGCAGCCTCCACACCACACAGAGAGACAGCTTGTCAGAATGCTCTCTATGGTGCTCCTGTAGAACGTCCTCATGATGGGTGGGGGCAGGTGGGCTCTCCTCATCCTCCGCAGGAAGTACAAGCGCTTCTGTGCCCTCTTGACCAGTGCCGTAGTGTTCATAGTCCAGGTGAGGTCTTCTGTGATGTGGACCCCCAGGAATTTGGTGGTGCTGACCACCTCCACAGCTGAGCTGTTGATGATCAGTGGAGCGTGGTGAGGCTGTTTTTTCCTGAAGTCGACGATGATCTCCTTCATCTTCTCCTCATTCAGGATCAGGCTGTTTTCTCTGCACCAGCCCACCAGCTGCTCCACCTCCTCTCTGTAGTCCAGGTCGTTGTTGTCTCTGATGAGCCCCACCACCGTTGTGTCGTCTGCTGACTTCACGATGTGATTGGTGGTGAACCTGAGGACGCAGTCGTGTGTCATCAGGGTGCACAGCAGGGGGCTCAGGACGCAGCCCTGAAGGGAGCCTGTGCTGAGGGTGATGACATCAGAGGTGTTCTGTCCGACCCGGACTGACTGAGGTCTGTTGGTGAGGAAGTCTAGCAGCCAGTTGCGAAGGGGGGTGTTGAAGCCCAGGTGTTCCAATTTTCCTACCAGATGCTGTGGGATGATGGTGTTAAACGCTGAGCTGAAGTCCAGGAACAGCCTCCGCACATGGGTGTTCTTCTCCTCCAGGTGAGCCAGGCTCAGGTGAAGAACGGAGGAGATGGCGTCCTGAGTGGAGCGGTTTTGCCGGTCGGCAAACTGGAACGGGTCAAATAATAGGGGGAGTCTGGAAACGATGTGACCTTTAAGCAGCCTTTCGAAGCACTTCATCATAACCGGAGTCAGTGCAACAGGCCGGTAATCATTAAATGAGGTGATTTGAGGTTTCTTCGGCACCGGAATGATGGAGGCAGTCTTAAAGCACGCCGGCACTGTGGCTTGGCCCAGCGAGGTGTTAAAAATGTCTGTGATGACCCCAGCCAGATGACTTGCACATTCCCTGAACACACGCCCAGGAATGTTGTCGGGGCCAGGGGCCTTACAGGGGTTGACTCTCCTCAGGGTCTTCAACACATCGGCGGAGTCAAGGCAGAGTACCTCCTCTTCCTGATGGGGGACAGTTTTAACTGCTGGAGTGCCGTTTAGTGCCTCGAACCTCCCAAAGAAGTTATTTAGACCATTTAGAAAGTCAGCATTAACTACACCCACCGGGGGGGGGGAGGGTGAGTTGTAGTCTGTAATCGCCCGTATGCCTTGCCACATACTCCTGATGTTTTTGACGTCGTGGAAACGATCCTGAAATTTTCGACTGCGGTCTCGCTTCGCTATCCTGATGGCACGGTTCAAGTTGGCTCTCGCTGTCCTCAGTGTCTCCTTGTCGCCAGACTTGAAGGCAGAGTTCCGCGCTCGTAGCGTTTGACGTACCTCCTCAGTCATCCAGGGTCGTTGGTTGCCCCGGGTGATGATATTCTTAGTGGTGCTGACGTCCTCGGTGCATTTGTTGATGTAGGCTGACACAGTCATGGCACACGCATGTCTAATCTACATCGGGAAAACTGGGAGGGAGGGAGGGAGGCAGGCAGGGAGGCAGGCAGGGAGGCAGGCAGGGAGGCAGGCAGTGTCTGTCTGTTGAGGTTTTCACCTTGTTCTTCTCCTGCTGAAGTTCTAACTGGACGTCCATCAGTTTGGTTCTCAGCTCGTCATTGGCGGCCTGAAGGGCGTCCGTTCGCTCCGCCTTGGCCCGCCCTGCCGGAGCTCGTTTGGACATCTCTTACTCGAGTCTCGCCCGGTCGTCAGTCAGAGATCACAACATTTGTACCTGGAGAGCACAAACGCAGCGCTGTTTTCCACTGGCTTCGAACTCAACTTCAATCGGTACCGTAACTTACAACATCATAAACATAGAACTAGCTTGACTTATTCATTGAATAAATGCATTTGGTTCTTCAAAACTGCATCACGCAACATAGCGTGACCGAGACGGCCGTTATCCACCTGCGTGAAGTTATTTGGTGAAATGAATGAGATGTTTAAGACACCATCGTTCTGTCTCTATGTAGATGAAGGTAAATAATCGATTGCTGAAGGTCCAAAGGTGTTGTGATAAACAAATAAACATATTAGTGATTAGTGACATATTTGTGATAAACATATTAGGCAGGATAATCACATATGTTAACGTGACTGCCCACACTGTATTTATTTATGGTTATTTGTTAAATCGAGTACTGTTAGACATGAAATAGGAAGTGTTTAACATAAATGGAAGACGAAAGGGGTACTCACCATTGTAGCTCCTGCTGGTCAATGATACGAGCCTCTTCTTGCAGTGGAAAACATACAGCCAACAAACACCGTGGAACCTAAAGGAATGAAATTAAACATTAACATTTAGCCTCAACCAACATTCACAGATACAACGCAACGCAAACTACACAAACGTAAATCTTTTTAAACACAATGAGTTGTACTTACCGTGTACGCTCTAGACGGTCCACTTGCAAGCGGAAAATAAAGATATTTCTGTTGATAATCGTCGTGTTTGTATCCGGTGTCTCGCTCAAGGCCATTGCGCCCACAGATTTGAATTTTGGCGAGAGTTCAGCCTATTGACGTCATTTCCGCGGTGTAATACCCGCATATCTGAAACGGCAAAGTTAAGAGTAGAGTTAAATAAAGTTTTTAGTCAACGCAATAATTTACAACCGTTGACCAGTCGAAATAATCGTCGAAATTTGGCGTCTGTGGCTGGAAGCAGACGCCGAGTTCGACATTCCTCCCAAACGCCACACTCCCTTGCTTTTCAGGGCTAAAAAAAAACAGTTGTAATTACCTTGTACGCTCTAGACGGTCAAGTTGCAAGCTGAAAACAAAAATATTTGCCTTGTTAGTCATCGTGTTACTAACAGCTGTGTCTTGTTTGCCAGAACTGCCGCTTTCCTACTTCCTGTTGCAAGCCACGCCCACGGATTATAATTTTGCCGTGAGTTCCGCCTATTGACGTCATGTCCGCGTCACATGACTGCGACGTAATATTATCTAAAACTGTTTGTGCGGTATTGTGTTGTTCTGTGCGGTATTGTGTTATTCTGTGCGGCGTCGTGTTGTTCTGTGCGGCGTCGTGTTGTTCAGTGCGACGTCGTGTTGTTCAGTGCGGCATGGTGTTGTTCAGTGCGGCATGGTGTTGTTCAGTGCGGCATGGTGTTGTTCAGTGCGGCATAATGTTGTTCAGTGCGGCATAATGTTGTTCAGTGCGGCATGGTGTTGTTCAGTGCGGCATGGTGTTGTTCAGTGCGGCATGGTGTTGTTCAGTGCGGCATAATGTTGTTCAGTGCGCCATAATGTTGTTCAGTGCGGCATGGTGTTGTTCAGTTTGGGATGGTGTTGTTCAGTGCAGGATGGTGTTGTTCAGTGCGGCATGGTGTTGTTCAATGCGGCATGGTGTTGTTCAGTGCGGGATGGTGTTGTTCAGTGCGGCATGGTGTTGTTCAGTGCGGCATAATGTTGTTCAGTGCGGCATGGTGTTGTTCAGTGCGGCATGGTGTTGTTCAGTGCGGCATGGTGTTGTTCAGTGCGGAATGGTGTTGTTCAGTGCGGCATGGTGTTGTTCAGTCCGGGATGGTGTTGTTCAATGCGGGATCGTGTTGTTCAGTGCGGGGTGGTGTTGTTCAGTGCGGGATGGTGTTGTTCAGTGCGGCATGGTGTTGTTCAATGCGGCATGGTGTTGTTCAGTGCGGGATGGTGTTGTTCATTGCGGCATGGTGTTGTTCAGTGCGGCATGGTGTTGTTCAGTGCGGCATGGTGTTGTTCAGTGCGGCATGGTGTTGTTCAGTGCGGCATAATGTTGTTCAGTGCGGCATGGTGTTGTTCAGTGTGGAAAGGTGTTGTTCAGTGCAGGATGGTGTTGTTCAGTGCGGCATGGTGTTGTTCAATGCAGGATCGTGTTGTTCAGTGCAGCATAATGTTGTTCAGTGCAGCATGGTGTTGTTCAGTGCGGCATGGTGTTGTTCAATGCGGCATGGTGTTGTTCACTGCGGGATGGTGTTGTTCAATGCGGGATCGTGTTGTTCAGTGCGGCATAATGTTGTTCAGTGCAGCATGGTGTTGTTCAGTGCGGCATGGTGTTGTTCAGTGCGACATAATGTTGTTTAGTGCGGCATAATGTTGTTCAGTGCGGCATAATGTTGTTCAGTGCGGCATGGTGTTGTTCAGTGCGGCATGGTGTTCAGTGCGGCATGGTGTTGTTCAGTGCAGGATGGTGTTGTTCAGTGCGGCATGGTGTTGTTCAATGCGGCATGGTGTTGTTCAGTGCGGGATGGTGTTGTTCAGTGCAGGATGGTGTTGTTCAGTGCGGCATGGTGTTGTTCAGTGCGGAATGGTGTTGTTCAGTGCGGCATGGTGTTGTTCAGTGCGGCATGGTGTTGTTCAGTGCAGGATGGTGTTGTTCAATGCGGGATCGTGTTGTTCAGTGCGGCATGGTGTTGTTCAGTGCGGCATGGTGTTGTTCAGTGCGGCATAATGTTGTTCAGTGCGGCATGGTGTTGTTCAGTGCGGCATGGTGTTGTTCAGTGCGGCATGGTGTTGTTCAATGCGGCATGGTGTTGTTCAGTGCGGGATGGTGTTGTTCAGTGCGGCATGGTGTTGTTCAGTGCGGCATAATGTTGTTCAGTGCGGCATGGTGTTGTTCAGTGCGGCATGGTGTTGTTCAGTGCGGCATGGTGTTGTTCAGTGCGGCATGGTGTTGTTCAGTGCGGAATGGTGTTGTTCAGTGCGGCATGGTGTTGTTCAGTGCGGGATGGTGTTGTTCAATGCGGGATCGTGTTGTTCAATGCGGGGTGGTGTTGTTCAGTGCAGGATGGTGTTGTTCAGTGCAGGATGGTGTTGTTCAGTGCGGCATGGTGTTGTTCAATGCAGGATCGTGTTGTTCAGTGCAGCATAATGTTGTTCAGTGCAGCATGGTGTTGTTCAGTGCGGCATGGTGTTGTTCAATGCGGCATGGTGTTGTTCAGTGCGGGATGGTGTTGTTCAGTGCGGCATGGTGTTTTTCAGTGCGGCATAATGTTGTTCAGTGCGGCATGGTGTTGTTCAGTGCGGCATGGTGTTGTTCAGTGCAGGATGGTGTTGTTCAGTGCGGCATGGTGTTGTTCAATGCAGGATCGTGTTGTTCAGTGCAGCATAATGTTGTTCAGTGCAGCATGGTGTTGTTCAGTGCGGCATGGTGTTGTTCAATGCGGCATGGTGTTGTTCACTGCGGGATGGTGTTGTTCAATGCGGGATCGTGTTGTTCAGTGCGGCATAATGTTGTTCAGTGCAGCATGGTGTTGTTCAGTGCGGCATGGTGTTGTTCAGTGCGACATAATGTTGTTTAGTGCGGCATAATGTTGTTCAGTGCGGAATAATGTTGTTCAGTGCGGCATGGTGTTGTTCAGTGCGGCATGGTGTTGTTCAGTGCGGCATGGTGTTGTTCAGTGCAGGATGGTGTTGTTCAGTGCGGCATGGTGTTGTTTAATGCGGCATGGTGTTGTTCAGTGCGGGATGGTGTTGTTCAGTGCAGGATGGTGTCGTTCAGTGCGGCATGGTGTTGTTCAGTGCGGAATGGTGTTGTTCAGTGCGGCATGGTGTTGTTCAGTGCGGCATGGTGTTGTTCAGTGCAGGATGGTGTTGTTCAATGCGGGATCGTGTTGTTCAGTGCGGCATGGTGTTGTTCAGTGCGGCATGGTGTTGTTCAGTGCGGCATAATGTTGTTCAGTGCGGCATGGTGTTGTTCAGTGCGGCATGGTGTTGTTCAGTGCGGCATGGTGTTGTTCAGTGCGGCATGGTGTTGTTCAGTGCGGCATAATGTTGTCCAGTGCGCCATAATGTTGTTCAGTGCGGCATGGTGTTGTTTAGTGCGGGATGGTGTTGTTCAGTGCGGGATGGTGTTGTTCAGTGCGGCATGGTGTTGTTCAATGCGGCATGGTGTTGTTCAGTGCGGGATGGTGTTGTTCAGTGCGGCATGGTGTTGTTCAGTGCGGCATAGTGTTGTTCAGTGCGGCATGGTGTTGTTCAGTGCGGCATGGTGTTGTTCAGTGCGGCATGGTGTTGTTCAGTGCGGCATGGTGTTGTTCAGTGCGGAATGGTGTTGTTCAGTGCGGCATGGTGTTGTTCAGTGCGGGATGGTGTTCAATGCGGGATCGTGTTGTTCAGTGCGGGGTGGTGTTGTTCAGTGCGGGATGGTGTTGTTCAGTGCAGGATGGTGTTGTTCAGTGCGGCATGGTGTTGTTCAATGCAGGATCGTGTTGTTCAGTGCAGCATAATGTTGTTCAGTGCAGCATAATGTTGTTCAGTGCAGCATGGTGTTGTTCAGTGCGGCATGGTGTTGTTCAGTGCGGCATGGTGTTGTTCAGTGCGGCGTAATGTTGTTCAGTGCGGCGTAATGTTGTTCAGTGCGGAATGGTGTTGTTCAGTGCGGCATGGTGTTGTTCAGTGCAGGATGGTGTTGTTCAGTGCGGCATGGTGTTGCTCAGTGCGGCATGGTGTTGTTCAGTGCGGGATGGTGTTGTTCATTGCGGCATGGTGTTGTTCAGTGCGGCATGGTGTTGTTCAGTGCGGCATGGTGTTGTTCAGTGTGGCATAATGTTGTTCAGTGCGCCATAATGTTGTTCAGTGCGGCATGGTGTTGTTCAGTGCGGGATGGTGTTGTTCAGTGCAGGATGGTGTTGTTCAGTGCGGCATGGTGTTGTTCAGTGCGGCATAATGTTGTTCAGTGCGGGATGGTGTTGTTCATTGCGGCATGGTGTTGTTCAGTGCGGCATGGTGTTGTTCAGTGCGGCATGGTGTTGTTCAGTGCAGGATGGTGTTGTTCAGTGCGGCATGGTGTTGTTCAGTGCGGCATGGTGTTGTTCATTTCGGCATAATGTTGTTCAGTGCGGCATAATGTTGTTTAGTGCGGCATGGTGTTGTTCAGTGCGGGATGGTGTTGTTCAGTGCGTTATAATGTTGTTCAGTGCGGCATGGTGTTGTTCAGTGCGGCATGGTGTTGTTCAGTGCGGGATGGTGTTGTTCAGTGCAGGATGGTGTTGTTCAGTGCGGCATGGTGTTCAGTGCGGGATGGTGTCTTTCAGTGCGGCATGGTGTCGTTCAGTGCGGCATGGTGTCTTTCAGTGCGGCATGGTGTCGTTCAGTGAGGCATGGTGTTGTTCAGTGCGGCATGGTGTTGTTTAGTGCGGCATGGTGTTGTTCAGTGCGGGATGGTGTTGTTCAGTGTGGCATGGTGTTCAGTGCGGCATGGTGTTGTTCAGTGCAGTATCGTGTTGTTCAGTGCGGTATCGTGTTTCTCAGTGCGGTATCGTGTTGTTCAGTGCAGTATCGTTGTGTTGTTCGTATTGTGTTTAACACTTAGCCTCTAACACTTAGCCTCTAACACTTAGCCTCTAGCATCTAGAAGGTAAATAAATAGGAAGGAAGGACTCACCGGTGACGTCTTCGCCCACGTCCAAGCGTTGTACTTTGTATTTTCATCCTTCTGACAGTGGAAAACATAGCCAACAAACACCGTGGAACCTAAACGAATGAAAGAAAACTATCATTTGGCCACAACCAACATTCACAGATACAACACAATGTGACGTGCGGGGTTGAGGTTAAAGGTTGAGTGAAGGGCCCTCGTTTTAAACTACTTTTTTGAAAAGGATTGGGAACAAGTAAGACGTATTTAATATATTTAATGGGAAGTAGTAAGAGCTATTGAATTTAATCTATGTATTATATTCTATTGTATTGTATTCTGTTGTATTCTTTTGGATTGTATTCACACTAACCCCACTAAAACTTCAGCCCACAAAAACTCGCCTCTGGCGCCTAGCCTCTGGCACTTAGCCTCTAACACTTAGCCTTTAACACTTAGCCTTTAACACTTAGCCTTTAACACTTAGCCTAGAAGGTGAATAAATAGGGTTAAAGGTTGAGTGAAGGGACCTCGTTTTAAACTACTTTTTTGTAAAGGAGTGGGAACAAGTAAGACGTATTTAATTTATTTAATGGGAAGTAGTAAGACTTATTAAATTTATTTAATCTACTTTTCTTCCCAGGCAAAATTTGATGTGCTGCAATTCCAAATTTCCAAAGTGAATGAAGGAATGAAGTCCTTTAAATTATGATTTTGTATAAATACTAGGCATTAACACAAAATCGACGGCACAAAATGGGCAGACTTTACTTGTTTGAAAAGGACTGGTTACAAGACAGACTTTTTTAATTTATTTAATGGGAAGAAGACTTATTTAGTTTAATTGATCTATTTTTGTTCCCTGGCAAAATTCGATTTGCTGCAATTCCAAATTTCCAAAGTGAATGAAGGAAAGAAGTCGTTTAAATTATGATTTTGTTTAAATACTAGGCATAGACACAAAATCTACGGCACAAAATGGGCAGACTTTACTTGTTTGAAGAGGACTGGTTACAAGACAGACTTTTCTGATTTATTTAATGGGAAGAAGACTTATTTAGTTTATTTAATCTATTTTTGTTCCCTGGCAAAATTGGATTTGCTGAAATTGTATTTTGCCAGATCTTGCCTTGAGACCTGATAGGAAGTATTAAACGCTTAGTTAAATCAATACAAGTTGGTAATAAGAGCGAGTAATGTTGGTTGAACCGATGAATGAAGGTTGAAAGCAATTTAAATTATGACTTTGTATAAATACTAGATATTAACAGAACATCTACTGCGCGAAATGGGCAGAGTTTACTTGTTTGAGAAGGAGTGGCTTATTCAAAACTAAGATTTATTTAATCTGTTTGTTCCCAGGCAAAATTGGATGTGATGCAATTCCAAATTTCACCACATGATGGTGCCCAATTTTGACTTCATAGGACATATTAAACACTTAGCTTGTTATTATGTTCAAGGTAATCAGATTTGTTTATCATTCTAATGGCCTCTTCAAAACTATTCTGGATTACTACTTTGGATCTATTCTACATTACTTGGCAACAACATACTCTGTAACAGATTAGGCAGTATAATCACATATGTTAACTTGAGAGTGCCCACACTCAATCTACTTATCGTGATGTGTTAAATCAATTACTGTTAGACATTATTTGTCTGATAATCTACCAAATCTTTGAATTGAAGAATTTGTGATTTAATTAATAGCTTGTTCAGGGTAATCAGACTTGTATATAATTCTAATGGCCTTCTTTTGAAAACTATTCTGAATTACAACTTTGGATCTTATATTACTTTGCAACAATCTACTCGGTGACAGATTAGGCAGTATAATCACATATGTTAACTTCAGTGCCCACACTGTATTTATTTATGGTTATTTGTTAAATCAAGTACTGTTAGACATGAAATAGGAAGTGTTTAACATAAATGTTATGGCTACTCACCATTGTAGCTCGCTCCTGGTCAATGATATGAGCCTCTTCTTGCAGTGGAAAACTTGCAGCCAACAAACACCGTGGAACCTAAAGGAATGAAATTAAACATTAACATTTCGCCCGGACCAACATTCACACGTACAACGCAACGCGGCTACACTTCTGCTATTACAAACGTAAATCTCCTTAAACACAACGAGTGTTACTTACCGTGTACGCTCTAGGCAAAATTGGATGTGATGCAATTCCAAATCTATCTGAAACGGCAGTTAAAAGTAGAGTTACATCAAGTTTTCTTTTTTAATCAACACAATCATTTACAACCGTTGACCAGAAAGAATCGTCGAAATTCGACGTCCCCCACAAACGCCACGCTCACTCGCTTTTCAGGGCAACAAAAGTACTTCTTTTTAAAAACGATGAGTTGTACTTACCGTGTACGCTCTGGACGGTCCAGTTGCAAGCAGAAAATAAAAATATTTCTCTTGTTAGTCGTATGTTACCATCCGCTGTGTCTTTGTCAACATCGCCGCCATTTTCCTACTTCCTGCTGCGAGCCACGCCCACGGATTTAAATTTGGGCGGAAGCTCTTTCCATTAGCGTCGTTTTCGCGTATAGCAAATCCGATTGGTTGGGAAGGGGGCACGGTTATGCAGCCGAGGAGTCCTGTGATCGGTGGGATGTAAAGTAGGCGTCGACGTCACGTCCGCGTCACGTGACCACGACGTGGCAGACGTCAAATAGCAACCGCTGTTTTGTTTAGTAGACTTACAGTTGTTATGCATTGACATAATGGCGCACACACCAAATAGATTTAAATAAATTAAATAATTCTTCTGCCCACTCTCTTTTAAACAAGTTAACTCTCCCCGCGGATTTGAATTCCGGCGAAAGTTACGCCCATCGACGTCACGTATGTCACGTGACCACGACGTGGCAGATGTCATATAGCAACCGCTGTTTTGTTTAGTAGATTTACAGTTGTTATGCATTGGCATAATGGTGTGCACTCAAAATAGATTTAAATAAATTAAATATTTCTTCTGCCTACTCCCTTTTAAACAAGTTAACTCTGCCCACGTCCATTGACGTCTTGTCTGCGTCACGTGACCACGACGTAGCGACGTCATATAGTAACCGCTGTTTTGACCAGTAGACTTAGTTATTATGCGTTGACATAATGGCGCACTGGTTAGCATGGCCACCTCTTAAGCATGATGATGCGGGTTCGACGCCTGATCAATGTTAGCATGGAGTGAGCTGAAGTGCATGGCGCTGAAGATTTGAATCTTTGAAATGCGCTGAGGTCTGACATATCAGGCAGAATGGTTTGCCATCACGTTCAACAAAAAATAGAAACTTTCCCACTCTGATTAAAACGTCCTGTGTTCATCTACGTATTTTCGTTTTGCTGTGCATCTTTTCCCTGCCATTTCGAGAGCCCAATTGACACTCATAGTTTAAAGAAATGTGTTTGCCCATCCTACTTTGTGGAATTTCACCACATGCGCTTTTGACCAAAATACCAAATTGAACTCAAGTGAAGCCAACACGCACAACCCCCCCCCCCCCACACACACACACACACACAAATGTTGATATGAACATAAAAGAGCCGCATGCGGTTCGGGAGTTGCGGCTTGGCCAAACCTGTACAAACAAAGCGGGAAAAACCGAAGACGTGCGTGTTCCGCCCACGCTGGATTTATTTGCACCTTTGAAAAGACACCGTATTGCCGCAGATGTGGCAAAGAGTACTTTTGGGCATCTGAGACGGAAGGATGTCCAAAGCATCACGTCACCTGCTCTGGTAGGCATGGTGGTGGGACGTTGAGGTCAACCGCTTTGGGGTTGGCTGACTCTTTGATCGCAGGATGCCACACACTTGAAGACAGAAGCAGAAAAGCAGAGCTAAATGCAAAATGTACTCACCGGTGACTCCAATTTTTTTCCCCCCTGAAGAAACAGCTGGACGGGTGGCCCCGGCTGGCCAGTGGGACTCTTGTTATTCTGACCCTTTTTAGTGCGCGTTTGGGGCAACAACCGTTTTTTGTGGCGCTCTCTTCTGGTTCAAAAGTGCCCTGCATGTGAATTTGCTTTTCCTGCCTTCTGATTGGATGAGCGCCGGTGTGACGCGGTGCCTCTGTCACCGTGGCGGGGGGTATACGTTGGCATCGGAGCGTCTGCCAACGTCTGAGACCGGCTGGCAGTGTATCGGAGGTGTCGAGTGCGGTGCCGCTGGAGCTCACTCACCAGCTGGTGTTAGGGCCACAGAATGAAGGCCAAGGAGAAGAATAGAAAGAGAAACAGAAACTTCTCCTCCAATTGTTTGATTTGTCTCTTCTGAGCTTCGATGAATTCTTTCAGCTCTTTGTTCCTCTAGGACGGACAAATGGAAAGTGGCATTCAAAAGCCAGTAAGCGTGCAAGTAAGTGCCGGGCTGGCTTTGGGCCCTTACCTGTTGCGCGCTGTGCAGCAGATCCATTCTCTCTTGGAGGATGCAAGCGTCGCGCTCCCTCAACTCGCACATCAGGGCTCGCTTCCATTGGTCCACGGCGCTCCTAAGCTCTTCTCTCTGATCCGCCGTCAGCACGTCATTCACGCCAGCGTGGCTGGCTTTTTCGCCGTCCGTGGCGGGGCAGTCCCGCTGCGGTAGCGCCTCGTACAACATGGCCTCCAGCTCCAGGATCCTCTGGGCCGCAATCCTCGTCCATCAGTGGTCCGGCGGGAGATTTGAGGGCGGCTTACCTTATGAGCCTGGTCCATGGAACACTTCCTGAAGTCCAACTCTTCATCCAGGTAGCCCTTCTGCTTGCAGAACATATCCTAGCACAGCTCAAGGTCAGAATTGTTGGGGCACATTGCCGGAGTTCCCCTTGGCTGATGTCGCGTGTCTGTCTACCTTCTCACTTTCAATGTCCAACATCTTCTGTTGAAGTGCTGACTTGGTCACTTTGATGTATTCTAACCACTGAGGAAAGGCTGCTGTCACATAAGCAGAATGCGAGAGCGTGCGTGGACGTGCGCGTTACCTTCTCGGCTAGGGTGAGAAGGGTCCTGGCGTGAATCACGACCACCTGCTCCTCGTTGGTGAGATTCTGCAAGAGCCCAAAGGCACAGCGTCAACAAGCTTCTTTCAGCGCAAAGCCTTCCAAAAGTCACATTTGAGCCGCCGAGTCTCGTGGAGTGCGAACATAAGGAGTTCGACATACACTTACGGCGTTATAGCCCAGGATGTCCAGCTTCTTCATCAGATCACTGATGACGATGTCCGGGGGAAAGGCGCAAGGAGCAATGTAAGGTGTTCTGGGACCTCGGGTTAAGGTTAGGGTTGCGAGGGACGCCTTACGTACGCTCACGCCCTCGGCCTCGCAGTAGATCTGCAAAGGGCTGAGGCCGTCTGGGAAACGGACTTGCAGAAACTTCAAGACGGGGGAGCGCCACTCCCTCTCCTGAAAGGCAGAGGCATGCATCCGTCCGTCCGTCCGTCCGTCCGTCACATCTCTGGCCTCAACACGCTTGTGCGAGTCTTCCCACCTCCAGCTCCAGGATGCGGAACTCAAGCAGTTCGTTTTGGTCTCGGATATCCTGGATGTGCTCTTTCAGACGCGCTTCTTCCGCCTCCATCCGCCTGACCTGAAAAGACAGTCAGACCTCATCTGCGGGGCTTCCCGACAGGTGTGACGCCAAGCGACTCCGCCCAGCGCCTTTCTTTCCGTCACCTTTTCGGCCAACTGCTGATTGCTCTGACGCAGCAGCTGCTTCTCCTCCACCCACTTGACATTCTAGAAGAGACAAACGCGTGGACAGCTTTGGAATGTTGTGTCATTTTCATCCACAAATTCTTTGGTTGACTGGAAAATGACATTTGCTTTTCTCCGCATTTTCCCAGCCACGTTCGGGGGGGGGGGGGGGGGGGGGTTGGTCCAGTAATGCCAGACGGATGAGTGACTGAAGAATGTAGCTATTTTGTCTGAGAAAAAGGTGTGCTCATTGATGAGCTTACCTGTCCTTGTTGCTTCAGCGCTGACTCCAGATCTGCTACTCTGCTTTGATAGTGACCCATTTCTACCATCAGCTTTTCTCTGGTCTGAAAGGAGGAGGAGGGAGGCTCCTCCTCCTCCTTTCAGACCAGAGAACACCCGAGGCTGGGTGAGAACGGGGAGGCTGCGACCCGGCCGGGGGTTGCGGGAAGGGGCGCCACCTTGATCTCCTTCTCGGCGTCGTAGTCCCCTTTCGCTGGTCTGGGCTAGCAGAGCGTAGGCTCGTTGCAGCGCTTGATATTCTTGCGTCAGCTGGCGGTAGCGAAGCTCCGCCTCTTCATGCACACACCAATGCAACACAGCACTAGTACCAGAATCAGTCAGACCGGCGACAAAGCACCCGCGACGCAAAGACGAGTCCGATTCCAGGCTGAAGAGGAATGTTTGGTGCCAATACGCTGGCAGAAATGGCGGGCTACCTCTTCGGGTTCCGTGTCGGGGGTTCTGTCGGTGTGAAAAGACAAGGACGATCCGTCCGAGTCCACCAACACGTCTTCGTCGTAGCCGTAAAATGTTTCGATGACCTGCGGGCGCGGAAGCGAACATCTCTCTGAACAAACTGAAGCGACACCTCACGATGAATCGACGAGAGGAACGATAGCGAGAAAAAGGCCATTTCATCTTGCGCAACACCAAGCAGCCGCAAACAAACAGACTCACCTTGCAGGACCTCACGCTTTGTTCCTCCTCAGAGATTCTCGACGTCGGTATCGTAGCAGCAAATCTCTCTCCTGTCGACACAAATAATCCGCCTTTGAGATTCTTTGGATGCAAAGGGAACGAACGGCTCCGGCGTAGAAACAAACGCGACTCACAATGACATTTCTGACATGAGCTCCTGTCTCCAGAGCCTGAAAAACACGTCACCGGCGATGATTGGAGGGACGCTCGTCTTTTCCAAAAGTGACAACTACAGGGTGTGTCAGGGTTTTCCAGATTATCTTTATCGTATCATTGTGTTGCTTTGACTTTGACTGCGACCTGTAATAAATAATATTATTTATCCCTTATTTATCCCTATCGCTTATCCCTTCCTACACAAAGTCGTAAAACACCCCTTGCTATGTTTTGACTAGAGGTCAAGGGCTTCCTCTATTCAATCCACTCTTACACCCACCCTGTTTCTCTTAATTAAAATGCTCGTGCAGGAGCCGAGAGTCAGACTTCATTCGTACAACGGATGGACTCTCCACCTGCAGGTGTCCAAAAGAACTTACTTGTCTCCCGTGTGGTTCTTGCAAAATAAGTTGGAGCGAGCGCAACTCTAACAGGGTGCATTTTGCCACTAGCTGCCTACGGACAATGACGTCGCGCTCGCGGCTCATGGTTGACGGGCTGAGCAGCCGGGCAAGTCCGTCGTTTTCAGCGCACAGCGAGTGGCAAAGGCGCTGACAAAACGGGAGCTTTGAGCTGCTGAAAACGGCAAAACAAGTCTAAAGCGTGTTCAAACGCGTGCGCACAATGCTCCTGCTTGAAAGGTCGGAATTTAAGGGGCCAATTTTTTGGATGGCGGCCGCCGGCCAAGCTTTGGACGGAAAAGGTTTCCTGGCGACAGCGAGCGAGCGCGGCGCTGCCGTACGTGCACCGAGTCGCCTGCCTGAAGACCTTGGACAAGTCGTCGATGATGTGCCGCTGCTCCACAACTTGAAGGAACTCCATTTCACCGTCCTGCTGGCCGCAACCGCGGTCCAGGTCATTGAGCGAACTAGGCCTTCTCTGTGGAACACAAATGCAGTGGACTCTGTTGGCACGCCGCCGTTGTCCGCGTCGACTTACCAAGCTTGCCATCTCCTCGTTCTCCTGGGTGACAAAGCGCACTTTGTTTTCAAGGCGACACAGCACCAGCGAGAGTTCTTCATTCTTCCTGCTCAGGCGTTTGTTTTTGTACAGGAGTGGCAGAAACTGGCTTTCTGTTTCTCTCAGTCGCTTTAGCTGCAAGCATGAAGTGCGGGATGTGAAAGACGCACAACACGCGGGCCAGAACGTATCCATTCCTTTTGCATCGGTTTGAACGGAATCGTGGCTTTGGCTCCCAATAAAAGACATCTACCAGGCAACCGACTCGCCGCGCCGCTCAACTAATAAGCAAGCGCAATGGGTGCCTCGCTGGATGGCGCGCATCAAACGTAGCGCAAACCTTCAAGCGTGCCGTCAATAAATTACCAGTTCATTGCGCTCTTCAGAAAGCAGGGCGTTTCGATCCTCCAGTTTCCTGATGACTGCGCTGAGCTCAGCGATTTTCAGATGAAACCGTCGCGTGTCCCGATCCTCCTGAGACTGAAAACGCCCCGCAACACACACACACAAGCACTCGTTCAAAGTTCAAAACTGTTTTTGTGCTACCTTCCTCCAGCAACGAACTAAGTCATGCGTACTGCAAGTGTGTGATGAGGTGGCTTACGCAATGAAGAGGATTGCTAGTAGCGGCGTTGACCCCACTTCCAGGGTAGTTTAGGCCCGCCCTTTGGGAATCCCTCAGGGCAGCGATCTGCTGCTCGGCAGCCTGAGTCTGCAGCTGAAGGCGGTGGACGTGGCCGGCCCCAGGGCTTCATCCAAAACACTAACCGCTCTGTCTTTCAGCTTGATCTCATCCGTCTGGATGTACAAACGGGGAGCGCTCAGGCAGGCGGGCAAACTCATTTGCCAGAATTGTGACAAAAACAAAGAGAGCAACCGGCCAATTTTTTTCTTGAATCGACTAGAACACCTTTGCTGTGACAAAAGCGAAGCGAGCAACCGGACATTTTCTTCTTGTGAAATAGAATAGAATGCCTTAGGTGTCATTGCACTGCAGGTATACAACGAAATTGGGAACATAGCCACGCACCGCGCATCTGATCAGTCCTACCAGTCGGCGGATCTCCCTCTCGCAGTCTCTCTTGGTTCGGCTCAGCTCCTCCCGATGCTGGTGATGAGCCGATCGGAGCTCGGCCGCTCGGGACTGCCAGGCCTGCTGGACCGCTGCCAGGGCTTCTTCCGCGCTCCTGGTGGAGGCGACACCGCTCGGTCTCCCGACACCGCCGCGTCTCCTCCACCTCCGCCAGCAAAGCGCCCCCCCTCCTCACCTGAGCAGACATTGCGCCACACCGGGCCGTTGAGACCGCAACGGAGCGCCGCGACGCTTACTGGGGACAAGCTACACAATACGGTAGCGGCCGCATCGAAGCCCGACGTGGCGTGCGGATAGTCAGACACGGATAGAGCGGATCACCTTGTCCATGGAGCCGTCCCTCAGGCTGAGGACCAAGGCATTCAGTCGCTGGATCTCTCCATCTTTGATTTTGATCACTCTCATCAGCTCCATTTCATGCTGCCGCAGTAATGTCTCCCTGGTAATGGCTAACTCTTTCTGCTTCTCCTCATGGAGTTTGCTTTTGAGTTCCGTCATGGCGGCGGTGGCACGGTGGTGCTCCGCCCGCAGGTCCTGACTTCTCTCTCTCTCCAGACAGCTGACCTGACATGACTTAGACTTAGACAAACTTTATTGTCATCTTGTCTGCACATGGTGCATACAAAACGAAATTCCGTTGCATACGTCTTACAACAAAGTAGTGATATTGCAGTTGAATAGAAGTAACATATCCTATGAAAATATATATATATACATATATACTATATATATATATATATATATATATATATATATATATTAAAAATAAGTATAAAGTGCAGCAGTGATAATTATGCAATAGTGCAAGTAGGCAAAACAGTATTCAAGAGTGTGCAGAGGAATGCTAAACCATGTATTAAACTTCTATTTAAAGGGTTTATACAAGTTCAGTAAAGTTGGTAGTGCGAGATAGTGCAAGATAGAGGTCCGTAGTGTCATAAAGTACAGTTCTGTGAATGTGTGATGCAGAGTTCAGTTTAGAGCTCAACAGTTCTAGTGTTCAACAGTCTGATGACAGCAGGGAAAAAGCTGTTGCAGAACCTGGTGGACCTGCAGCGGATGCTGCAAACCTCTTCCCAGAGGGCAGCAGGGAGAACAGTCCATGGTGGGGGTGTGATGGGTCATTGATGATGTTACGGGCACGGGACATGCAGCGCTGAGATGAAATGTCCTGAATGGAGGGAAGAGGAGCCCCTATGATCCTCTCTGCTGTCCTCACCACTCTCCTCACGTTCTTCCAATCGGAGGCGGTGCAGCCTCCACACCACACAGAGAGACAGCTTGTCAGAATGCTCTCTATGGTGCTCCTGTAGAACGTCCTCATGATGGGTGGGGGCAGGTGGGCTCTCCTCATCCTCCGCAGGAAGTACAAGCGCTTCTGTGCCCTCTTGACCAGTGCCGTAGTGTTCATAGTCCAGGTGAGGTCTTCTGTGATGTGGACCCCCAGGAATTTGGTGGTGCTGACCACCTCCACAGCTGAGCTGTTGATGATCAGTGGAGCGTGGTGAGGCTGTTTTTTCCTGAAGTCGACGATGATCTCCTTCATCTTCTCCTCATTCAGGATCAGGCTGTTTTCTCTGCACCAGCCCACCAGCTGCTCCACCTCCTCTCTGTAGTCCAGGTCGTTGTTGTCTCTGATGAGCCCCACCACCGTTGTGTCGTCTGCTGACTTCACGATGTGATTGGTGGTGAACCTGAGGACGCAGTCGTGTGTCATCAGGGTGCACAGCAGGGGGCTCAGGACGCAGCCCTGAAGGGAGCCTGTGCTGAGGGTGATGACATCAGAGGTGTTCTGTCCGACCCGGACTGACTGAGGTCTGTTGGTGAGGAAGTCTAGCAGCCAGTTGCGAAGGGGGGTGTTGAAGCCCAGGTGTTCCAATTTTCCTACCAGATGCTGTGGGATGATGGTGTTAAACGCTGAGCTGAAGTCCAGGAACAGCCTCCGCACATGGGTGTTCTTCTCCTCCAGGTGAGCCAGGCTCAGGTGAAGAACGGAGGAGATGGCGTCCTGAGTGGAGCGGTTTTGCCGGTCGGCAAACTGGAACGGGTCAAATAATAGGGGGAGTCTGGAAACGATGTGACCTTTAAGCAGCCTTTCGAAGCACTTCATCATAACCGGAGTCAGTGCAACAGGCCGGTAATCATTAAATGAGGTGATTTGAGGTTTCTTCGGCACCGGAATGATGGAGGCAGTCTTAAAGCACGCCGGCACTGTGGCTTGGCCCAGCGAGGTGTTAAAAATGTCTGTGATGACCCCAGCCAGATGACTTGCACATTCCCTGAACACACGCCCAGGAATGTTGTCGGGGCCAGGGGCCTTACAGGGGTTGACTCTCCTCAGGGTCTTCAACACATCGGCGGAGTCAAGGCAGAGTACCTCCTCTTCCTGATGGGGGACAGTTTTAACTGCTGGAGTGCCGTTTAGTGCCTCGAACCTCCCAAAGAAGTTATTTAGACCATTTAGAAAGTCAGCATCAACTACACCCACCGGGGGGGGGGAGGGTGAGTTGTAGTCTGTAATCGCCCGTATGCCTTGCCACATACTCCTGATGTTTTTGACGTCGTGGAAACGATCCTGAAATTTTCGACTGCGGTCTCGCTTCGCTATCCTGATGGCACGGTTCAAGTTGGCTCTCGCTGTCCTCAGTGTCTCCTTGTCGCCAGACTTGAAGGCAGAGTTCCGCGCTCGTAGCGTTTGACGTACCTCCTCAGTCATCCAGGGTCGTTGGTTGCCCCGGGTGATGATATTCTTAGTGGTGCTGACGTCCTCGGTGCATTTGTTGATGTAGGCTGACACAGTCATGGCACACGCATGTCTAATCTACATCGGGAAAACTGGGAGGGAGGGAGGCAGGCAGGGAGGCAGGCAGGGAGGCAGGCAGGGAGGCAGGCAGTGTCTGTCTGTTGAGGTTTTCACCTTGTTCTTCTCCTGCTGAAGTTCTAACTGGACGTCCATCAGTTTGGTTCTCAGCTCGTCATTGGCGGCCTGAAGGGCGTCCGTTCGCTCCGCCTTGGCCCGCCCTGCCGGAGCTCGTTTGGACATCTCTTACTCGAGTCTCGCCCGGTCGTCAGTCAGAGATCACAACATTTGTACCTGGAGAGCACAAACGCAGCGCTGTTTTCCACTGGCTTCGAACTCAACTTCAATCGGTACCGTAACTTACAACATCATAAACATAGAACTAGCTTGACTTATTCATTGAATAAATGCATTTGGTTCTTCAAAACTGCATCACGCAACATAGCGTGACCGAGACGGCCGTTATCCACCTGCGTGAAGTTATTTGGTGAAATGAATGAGATGTTTAAGACACCATCGTTCTGTCTCTATGTAGATGAAGGTAAATAATCGATTGCTGAAGGTCCAAAGGTGTTGTGATAAACAAATAAACATATTAGTGATTAGTGACATATTTGTGATAAACATATTAGGCAGGATAATCACATATGTTAACGTGACTGCCCACACTGTATTTATTTATGGTTATTTGTTAAATCGAGTACTGTTAGACATGAAATAGGAAGTGTTTAACATAAATGGAAGACGAAAGGGGTACTCACCATTGTAGCTCCTGCTGGTCAATGATACGAGCCTCTTCTTGCAGTGGAAAACATACAGCCAACAAACACCGTGGAACCTAAAGGAATGAAATTAAACATTAACATTTAGCCTCAACCAACATTCACAGATACAACGCAACGCAAACTACACAAACGTAAATCTTTTTAAACACAATGAGTTGTACTTACCGTGTACGCTCTAGACGGTCCACTTGCAAGCGGAAAATAAAGATATTTCTGTTGATAATCGTCGTGTTTGTATCCGGTGTCTCGCTCAAGGCCATTGCGCCCACAGATTTGAATTTTGGCGAGAGTTCAGCCTATTGACGTCATTTCCGCGGTGTAATACCCGCATATCTGAAACGGCAAAGTTAAGAGTAGAGTTAAATAAAGTTTTTAGTCAACGCAATAATTTACAACCGTTGACCAGTCGAAATAATCGTCGAAATTTGGCGTCTGTGGCTGGAAGCAGACGCCGAGTTCGACATTCCTCCCAAACGCCACACTCCCTTGCTTTTCAGGGCTAAAAAAAAACAGTTGTAATTACCTTGTACGCTCTAGACGGTCAAGTTGCAAGCTGAAAACAAAAATATTTGCCTTGTTAGTCATCGTGTTACTAACAGCTGTGTCTTGTTTGCCAGAACTGCCGCTTTCCTACTTCCTGTTGCAAGCCACGCCCACGGATTATAATTTTGCCGTGAGTTCCGCCTATTGACGTCATGTCCGCGTCACATGACTGCGACGTAATATTATCTAAAACTGTTTGTGCGGTATTGTGTTGTTCTGTGCGGTATTGTGTTATTCTGTGCGGCGTCGTGTTGTTCTGTGCGGCGTCGTGTTGTTCAGTGCGACGTCGTGTTGTTCAGTGCGGCATGGTGTTGTTCAGTGCGGCATGGTGTTGTTCAGTGCGGCATGGTGTTGTTCAGTGCGGCATAATGTTGTTCAGTGCGGCATAATGTTGTTCAGTGCGGCATGGTGTTGTTCAGTGCGGCATGGTGTTGTTCAGTGCGGCATGGTGTTGTTCAGTGCGGCATAATGTTGTTCAGTGCGCCATAATGTTGTTCAGTGCGGCATGGTGTTGTTCAGTGCGGGATGGTGTTGTTCAGTGCAGGATGGTGTTGTTCAGTGCGGCACGGTGTTGTTCAATGCGGCATGGTGTTGTTCAGTGCGGGATGGTGTTGTTCAGTGCGGCATGGTGTTGTTCAGTGCGGCATAATGTTGTTCAGTGCGGCATGGTGTTGTTCAGTGCGGCATGGTGTTGTTCAGTGCGGCATGGTGTTGTTCAGTGCGGCATGGTGTTGTTCAGTGCGGAATGGTGTTGTTCAGTGCGGCATGGTGTTGTTCAGTCCGGGATGGTGTTGTTCAATGCGGGATCGTGTTGTTCAGTGCGGGGTGGTGTTGTTCAGTGCGGGATGGTGTTGTTCAGTGCGGCATGGTGTTGTTCAATGCGGCATGGTGTTGTTCAGTGCGGGATGGTGTTGTTCATTGCGGCATGGTGTTGTTCAGTGCGGCATGGTGTTGTTCAGTGCGGCATGGTGTTGTTCAGTGCGGCATGGTGTTGTTCAGTGCGGCATAATGTTGTTCAGTGCGGCATGGTGTTGTTCAGTGTGGAAAGGTGTTGTTCAGTGCAGGATGGTGTTGTTCAGTGCGGCATGGTGTTGTTCAATGCAGGATCGTGTTGTTCAGTGCAGCATAATGTTGTTCAGTGCAGCATGGTGTTGTTCAGTGCGGCATGGTGTTGTTCAATGCGGCATGGTGTTGTTCACTGCGGGATGGTGTTGTTCAATGCGGGATCGTGTTGTTCAGTGCGGCATAATGTTGTTCAGTGCAGCATGGTGTTGTTCAGTGCGGCATGGTGTTGTTCAGTGCGACATAATGTTGTTTAGTGCGGCATAATGTTGTTCAGTGCGGCATAATGTTGTTCAGTGCGGCATGGTGTTGTTCAGTGCGGCATGGTGTTGTTCAGTGCGGCATGGTGTTGTTCAGTGCAGGATGGTGTTGTTCAGTGCGGCATGGTGTTGTTCAATGCGGCATGGTGTTGTTCAGTGCGGGATGGTGTTGTTCAGTGCAGGATGGTGTTGTTCAGTGCGGCATGGTGTTGTTCAGTGCGGAATGGTGTTGTTCAGTGCGGCATGGTGTTGTTCAGTGCGGCATGGTGTTGTTCAGTGCAGGATGGTGTTGTTCAATGCGGGATCGTGTTGTTCAGTGCGGCATGGTGTTGTTCAGTGCGGCATGGTGTTGTTCAGTGCGGCATAATGTTGTTCAGTGCGGCATGGTGTTGTTCAGTGCGGCATGGTGTTGTTCAGTGCGGCATGGTGTTGTTCAGTGCGGCATGGTGTTGTTCAGTGCGGCATAATGTTGTCCAGTGCGCCATAATGTTGTTCAGTGCGGCATGGTGTTGTTTAGTGCGGGATGGTGTTGTTCAGTGCAGGATGGTGTTGTTCAGTGCGGCATGGTGTTGTTCAATGCGGCATGGTGTTGTTCAGTGCGGGATGGTGTTGTTCAGTGCGGCATGGTGTTGTTCAGTGCGGCATAATGTTGTTCAGTGCGGCATGGTGTTGTTCAGTGCGGCATGGTGTTGTTCAGTGCGGCATGGTGTTGTTCAGTGCGGCATGGTGTTGTTCAGTGCGGAATGGTGTTGTTCAGTGCGGCATGGTGTTGTTCAGTGCGGGATGGTGTTGTTCAATGCGGGATCGTGTTGTTCAGTGCGGGGTGGTGTTGTTCAGTGCAGGATGGTGTTGTTCAGTGCAGGATGGTGTTGTTCAGTGCGGCATGGTGTTGTTCAATGCAGGATCGTGTTGTTCAGTGCAGCATAATGTTGTTCAGTGCAGCATGGTGTTGTTCAGTGCGGCATGGTGTTGTTCAATGCGGCATGGTGTTGTTCAGTGCGGGATGGTGTTGTTCAGTGCGGCATGGTGTTGTTCAGTGCGGCATGGTGTTGTTCAGTGCGGCATGGTGTTGTTCAGTGCGGCACGGTGTTGTTCAGTGCAGGATGGTGTTGTTCAGTGCGGCATGGTGTTGTTCAATGCAGGATCGTGTTGTTCAGTGCAGCATAATGTTGTTCAGTGCAGCATGGTGTTGTTCAGTGCGGCATGGTGTTGTTCAATGCGGCATGGTGTTGTTCACTGCGGGATGGTGTTGTTCAATGCGGGATCGTGTTGTTCAGTGCGGCATAATGTTGTTCAGTGCAGCATGGTGTTGTTCAGTGCGGCATGGTGTTGTTCAGTGCGACATAATGTTGTTTAGTGCGGCATAATGTTGTTCAGTGCGGCATAATGTTGTTCAGTGCGGCATGGTGTTGTTCAGTGCGGCATGGTGTTGTTCAGTGCGGCATGGTGTTGTTCAGTGCAGGATGGTGTTGTTCAGTGCGGCATGGTGTTGTTTAATGCGGCATGGTGTTGTTCAGTGCGGGATGGTGTCGTTCAGTGCAGGATGGTGTCGTTCAGTGCGGCATGGTGTTGTTCAGTGCGGAATGGTGTTGTTCAGTGCGGCATGGTGTTGTTCAGTGCGGCATGGTGTTGTTCAGTGCAGGATGGTGTTGTTCAATGCGGGATCGTGTTGTTCAGTGCGGCATGGTGTTGTTCAGTGCGGCATGGTGTTGTTCAGTGCGGCATAATGTTGTTCAGTGCGGCATGGTGTTGTTCAGTGCGGCATGGTGTTGTTCAGTGCGGCATGGTGTTGTTCAGTGTGGCATGGTGTTGTTCAGTGCGGCATAATGTTGTCCAGTGCGCCATAATGTTGTTCAGTGCGGCATGGTGTTGTTTAGTGCGGGATGGTGTTGTTCAGTGCAGGATGGTGTTGTTCAGTGCGGCATGGTGTTGTTCAGTGCGGCATGGTGTTGTTCAGTGCGGCATAATGTTGTTCAGTGCGGCATGGTGTTGTTCAGTGCGGCATGGTGTTGTTCAGTGCGGCATGGTGTTGTTCAGTGCGGCATGGTGTTGTTCAGTGCGGAATGGTGTTGTTCAGTGCGGCATGGTGTTGTTCAGTGCGGGATGGTGTTCAATGCGGGATCGTGTTGTTCAGTGCGGGGTGGTGTTGTTCAGTGCAGGATGGTGTTGTTCAGTGCAGGATGGTGTTGTTCAGTGCGGCATGGTGTTGTTCAATGCAGGATCGTGTTGTTCAGTGCAGCATAATGTTGTTCAGTGCAGCATGGTGTTGTTCAGTGCGGCATGGTGTTGTTCAATGCGGCATGGTGTTGTTCAGTGCGGGATGGTGTTGTTCAGTGCGGCATGGTGTTTTTCAGTGCGGCATAATGTTGTTCAGTGCGGCATGGTGTTGTTCAGTGCGGCATGGTGTTGTTCAGTGCGACATAATGTTGTTCAGTGCGGCATAATGTTGTTCAGTGCGGCATGGTGTTGTTCAGTGCGGCATGGTGTTGTTCAGTGCGGCATGGTGTTGTTCAGTGCGGCATGGTGTTGTTCAGTGCAGGATGGTGTTGTTCAGTGCAGGATGGTGTTGTTCAATGCGGCATGGTGTTGTTCAGTGCGGGATGGTGTTGTTCAGTGCAGGATGGTGTTGTTCAGTGCGGCATGGTGTTGTTCAGTGCGGAATGGTGTTGTTCAGTGCGGCATGGTGTTGTTCAGTGCGGCATGGTGTTGTTCAGTGCAGGATGGTGTTGTTCAATGCGGGATGGTGTTGTTCAGTGCGGGATGGTGTTGTTCAGTGCAGCATGGTGTTGTTCAATGCGGCATGGTGTTGTTCAGTGCAGGATGGTGTTGTTCAGTGCGGCATGGTGTTGTTCAATGCGGCATGGTGTTGTTCAATGCGGCATGGTGTTGTTCAGTGCGGCATGGTGTTGTTCAGTGCGGCATGGTGTTGTTCAGTGCAGCGTAATGTTGTTCAGTGCGGCATGGTGTTGTTCAGTGCGGAATGGTGTTGTTCAGTGCGGCATGGTGTTGTTCAGTGCAGGATGGTGTTGTTCAGTGTGGCATGGTGTTGCTCAGTGCGGCATGGTGTTGTTCAGTGCGGGATGGTGTTGTTCATTGCGGCATGGTGTTGTTCAGTGCGGCATGGTGTTGTTCAGTGCGGCATGGTGTTGTTCAGTGCGGCATAATGTTGTTCAGTGCGCCATAATGTTGTTCAGTGCGGCATGGTGTTGTTCAGTGCGGGATGGTGTTGTTCAGTGCAGGATGGTGTTGTTCAGTGCGGCATGGTGTTGTTCAGTGCGGCATGGTGTTGTTCAGTGCGGCATAATGTTGTTCAGTGCGGCATAATGTTGTTCAGTGCGGGATGGTGTTGTTCATTGCGGCATGGTGTTGTTCAGTGCGGCATGGTGTTGTTCAGTGCGGCATGGTGTTGTTCAGTGCGGGATGGTGTTGTTCAGTGCAGGATGGTGTTGTTCAGTGCGGCATGGTGTTGTTCAGTGCGGCATGGTGTTGTTCAGTGCGGCATAATGTTGTTCAGTGCGGCATGGTGTTGTTCAGTGCGGCATGGTGTTGTTCAGTGCGGCATGGTGTTGTTCAGTGCGGCATGGTGTTGTTCAGTGCGGCATAATGTTGTCCAGTGCGCCATAATGTTGTTCAGTGCGGCATGGTGTTGTTCAGTGCGGGATGGTGTTGTTCAGTGCAGGATGGTGTTGTTCAGTGCGGCATGGTGTTGTTCAATGCGGCATGGTGTTGTTCAGTGCGGGATGGTGTTGTTCAGTGCGGCATGGTGTTGTTCAGTGCGGCATAATGTTGTTCAGTGCGGCATGGTGTTGTTCAGTGCGGCATGGTGTTGTTCAGTGCGGCATGGTGTTGTTCAGTGCGGCATAATGTTGTCCAGTGCGCCATAATGTTGTTCAGTGCGGCATGGTGTTGTTTAGTGCGGGATGGTGTTGTTCAGTGCACGATGGTGTTGTTCAGTGCGGCATGGTGTTGTTCAATGCGGCATGGTGTTGTTCAGTGTGGGATGGTGTTGTTCAGTGCGGCATGGTGTTGTTCAGTGCGGCATAATGTTGTTCAGTGCGGCATGGTGTTGTTCAGTGCGGCATGGTGTTGTTCAGTGCGGCATGGTGTTGTTCAGTTCGGCATGGTGTTGTTCAGTGCGGAATGGTGTTGTTCAGTGCGGCATGGTGTTGTTCAGTGCGGGATGGTGTTGTTCAATGCGGGATCGTGTTGTTCAGTGCGGGGTGGTGTTGTTCAGTGCAGGATGGTGTTGTTCAGTGCAGGATGGTGTTGTTCAGTGCGGCATGGTGTTGTTCAATGCAGGATCGTGTTGTTCAGTGCAGCATAATGTTGTTCAGTGCAGCATGGTGTTGTTCAGTGCGGCATGGTGTTGTTCAATGCGGCATGGTGTTGTTCAGTGCGGGATGGTGTTGTTCAGTGCGGCATGGTGTTTTTCAGTGCGGCATAATGTTGTTCAGTGCGGCATGGTGTTGTTCAGTGCGGCATGGTGTTGTTCAGTGCAGGATGGTGTTGTTCAGTGCGGCATGGTGTTGTTCAATGCAGGATCGTGTTGTTCAGTGCAGCATAATGTTGTTCAGTGCAGCATGGTGTTGTTCAGTGCGGCATGGTGTTGTTCAATGCGGCATGGTGTTGTTCACTGCGGGATGGTGTTGTTCAATGCGGGATCGTGTTGTTCAGTGCGGCATAATGTTGTTCAGTGCAGCATGGTGTTGTTCAGTGCGGCATGGTGTTGTTCAGTGCGACATAATGTTGTTTAGTGCTGCATAATGTTGTTCAGTGCGGCATAATGTTGTTCAGTGCGGCATGGTGTTGTTCAGTGCGGCATGGTGTTGTTCAGTGCGGCATGGTGTTGTTCAGTGCAGGATGGTGTTGTTCAGTGCGGCATGGTGTTGTTTAATGCGGCATGGTGTTGTTCAGTGCGGGATGGTGTTGTTCAGTGCAGGATGGTGTCGTTCAGTGCGGCATGGTGTTGTTCAGTGCGGAATGGTGTTGTTCAGTGCGGCATGGTGTTGTTCAGTGCGGCATGGTGTTGTTCAGTGCAGGATGGTGTTGTTCAATGCGGGATCGTGTTGTTCAGTGCGGCATGGTGTTGTTCAGTGCGGCATGGTGTTGTTCAGTGCGGCATAATGTTGTTCAGTGCGGCATGGTGTTGTTCAGTGCGGCATGGTGTTGTTCAGTGCGGCATGGTGTTGTTCAGTGCGGCATGGTGTTGTTCAGTGCGGCATAATGTTGTCCAGTGCGCCATAATGTTGTTCAGTGCGGCATGGTGTTGTTTAGTGCGGGATGGTGTTGTTCAGTGCAGGATGGTGTTGTTCAGTGCGGCATGGTGTTGTTCAATGCGGCATGGTGTTGTTCAGTGCGGGATGGTGTTGTTCAGTGCGGCATGGTGTTGTTCAGTGCGGCATAATGTTGTTCAGTGCGGCATGGTGTTGTTCAGTGCGGCATGGTGTTGTTCAGTGCGGCATGGTGTTGTTCAGTGCGGCATGGTGTTGTTCAGTGCGGAATGGTGTTGTTCAGTGCGGCATGGTGTTGTTCAGTGCGGGATGGTGTTCAATGCGGGATCGTGTTGTTCAGTGCGGGGTGGTGTTGTTCAGTGCAGGATGGTGTTGTTCAGTGCAGGATGGTGTTGTTCAGTGCGGCATGGTGTTGTTCAATGCAGGATCGTGTTGTTCAGTGCAGCATAATGTTGTTCAGTGCAGCATGGTGTTGTTCAGTGCGGCATGGTGTTGTTCAATGCGGCATGGTGTTGTTCAGTGCGGGATGGTGTTGTTCAGTGCGGCATGGTGTTTTTCAGTGCGGCATAATGTTGTTCAGTGCGGCATGGTGTTGTTCAGTGCGGCATGGTGTTGTTCAGTGCGACATAATGTTGTTCAGTGCGGCATAATGTTTTTCAGTGTGGCATGGTGTTGTTCAGTGCGGCATGGTGTTGTTCAGTGCGGCATGGTGTTGTTCAGTGCGGCATGGTGTTGTTCAGTGCAGGATGGTGTTGTTCAGTGCAGGATGGTGTTGTTCAGTGCGGGATGGTGTTGTTCAGTGCGGGATGGTGTTGTTCAGTGCGGCATGGTGTTGTTCAGTGCGGAATGGTGTTGTTCAGTGCGGCATGGTGTTGTTCAGTGCGGCATGGTGTTGTTCAGTGCAGGATGGTGTTGTTCAATGCGGGATGGTGTTGTTCAGTGCGGGATGGTGTTGTTCAGTGCAGGATGGTGTTGTTCAGTGCGGCATGGTGTTGTTCAATGCGGCATGGTGTTGTTCAGTGCAGGATGGTGTTGTTCAGTGCGGCATGGTGTTGTTCAATGCGGCATGGTGTTGTTCAATGCGGCATGGTGTTGTTCAGTGCGGCATGGTGTTGTTCAGTGCGGCATGGTGTTGTTCAGTGCAGCGTAATGTTGTTCAGTGCGGCATGGTGTTGTTCAGTGCGGAATGGTGTTGTTCAGTGCGGCATGGTGTTGTTCAGTGCAGGATGGTGTTGTTCAGTGCGGCATGGTGTTGCTCAGTGCGGCATGGTGTTGCTCAGTGCGGGATGGTGTTGTTCATTGCGGCATGGTGTTGTTCATTGCGGCATGGTGTTGTTCAGTGCGGCATGGTGTTGTTCAGTGCGGCATAATGTTGTTCAGTGCGCCATAATGTTGTTCAGTGCGGCATGGTGTTGTTCAGTGCGGGATGGTGTTGTTCAGTGCAGGATGGTGTTGTTCAGTGCGGCATGGTGTTGTTCAGTGCGGCATGGTGTTGTTCAGTGCGGCATAATGTTGTTCAGTGCGGCATAATGTTGTTCAGTGCGGGATGGTGTTGTTCATTGCGGCATGGTGTTGTTCAGTTCGGCATGGTGTTGTTCAGTGCGGCATGGTGTTGTTCAGTGCGGGATGGTGTTGTTCAGTGCAGGATGGTGTTGTTCAGTGCGGCATGGTGTTGTTCAGTGCGGCATGGTGTTGTTCATTTCGGCATAATGTTGTTCAGTGCGGCATAATGTTGTTTAGTGCGGCATGGTGTTGTTCAGTGCGGGATGGTGTTGTTCAGTGCGTTATAATGTTGTTCAGTGCGGCATGGTGTTGTTCAGTGCGGCATGGTGTTGTTCAGTGCGGCATGGTGTTGTTCAGTGCGGCATAATGTTGTTCAGTGCGGCATAATGTTGTTCAGTGCGGCATGGTGTTGTTCAGTGCGGGATGGTGTTGTTCAGTGCGGGATGGTGTTGTTCAGTGCGGCATGGTGTTCAATGCGGAATGGTGTTGTTCAGTGCAGGATGGTGTTGTTCAGTGCGGCATGGTGTTGTTCAGTGCGGCATAATGTTGTTCAGTGCGGCATGGTGTTGTTCAGTGCGGCATGGTGTTGTTCAGTGCGGCATGGTGTTGTTCAGTGCGGCATAATTGTTCAGTGCGGCATGGTGTTGTTCAGTGCGGCATGGTGTTGTTCAGTGCGGCATAATGTTCAGTGCGGCATAATGTTGTTCAGTGCGGCATGGTGTTGTTCAGTGCGGGATGGTGTTGTTCAGTGCAGGATGGTGTTGTTCAGTGCGGCATGGTGTTCAGTGCGGGATGGTGTCTTTCAGTGCGGCATGGTGTCGTTCAGTGCGGCATGGTGTCTTTCAGTGCGGCATGGTGTCGTTCAGTGAGGCATGGTGTTGTTCAGTGCGGCATGGTGTTGTTTAGTGCGGCATGGTGTTGTTCAGTGCGGGATGGTGTTGTTCAGTGTGGCATGGTGTTCAGTGCGGCATGGTGTTGTTCAGTGCGGTATCGTGTTGTTCAGTGCGGTATCGTGTTTCTCAGTGCGGTATCGTGTTGTTCAGTGCAGTATCGTTGTGTTGTTCGTATTGTGTTTAACACTTAGCCTCTAACACTTAGCCTCTAACACTTAGCCTCTAGCATCTAGAAGGTAAATAAATAGGAAGGAAGGACTCACCTGTGACGTCTTCGCCCACGTCCAAGCGTTGTACTTTGTATTTTCATCCTTCTGACAGTGGAAAACATAGCCAACAAACACCGTGGAACCTAAACGAATGAAAGAAAACTATCATTTGGCCACAACCAACATTCACAGATACAACACAATGTGACGTGCGGGGTTGAGGTTAAAGGTTGAGTGAAGGGCCCTCGTTTTAAACTACTTTTTTGAAAAGGATTGGGAACAAGTAAGACGTATTTAATTTATTTAATGGGAAGTAGTAAGAGCTATTGAATTTAATCTATGTATTATATTCTATTGTATTGTATTCTGTTGTATTCTTTTGGATTGTATTCACACTAACCCCACTAAAACTTCAGCCCACAAAAACTCGCCTCTGGCGCCTAGCCTCTGGCACTTAGCCTCTAACACTTAGCCTTTAACACTTAGCCTTTAACACTTAGCCTTTAACACTTAGCCTAGAAGGTGAATAAATAGGGTTAAAGGTTGAGTGAAGGGACCTCGTTTTAAACTACTTTTTTGTAAAGGAGTGGGAACAAGTAAGACGTATTTAATTTATTTAATGGGAAGTAGTAAGACTTATTAAATTTATTTAATCTACTTTTCTTCCCAGGCAAAATTTGATGTGCTGCAATTCCAAATTTCCAAAGTGAATGAAGGAATGAAGTCCTTTAAATTATGATTTTGTATAAATACTAGGCATTAACACAAAATCGACGGCACAAAATGGGCAGACTTTACTTGTTTGAAAAGGACTGGTTACAAGACAGACTTTTTTAATTTATTTAATGGGAAGAAGACTTATTTAGTTTAATTGATCTATTTTTGTTCCCTGGCAAAATTCGATTTGCTGCAATTCCAAATTTCCAAAGTGAATGAAGGAAAGAAGTCGTTTAAATTATGATTTTGTTTAAATACTAGGCATAGACACAAAATCTACGGCACAAAATGGGCAGACTTTACTTGTTTGAAGAGGACTGGTTACAAGACAGACTTTTCTGATTTATTTAATGGGAAGAAGACTTATTTAGTTTATTTAATCTATTTTTGTTCCCTGGCAAAATTGGATTTGCTGAAATTGTATTTTGCCAAATCTTGCCTTGAGACCTGATAGGAAGTATTAAACGCTTAGTTAAATCAATACAAGTTGGTAATAAGAGCGAGTAATGTTGGTTGAACCGATGAATGAAGGTTGAAAGCAATTTAAATTATGACTTTGTATAAATACTAGATATTAACAGAACATCTACTGCGCGAAATGGGCAGAGTTTACTTGTTTGAGAAGGAGTGGCTTATTCAAAACTAAGATTTATTTAATCTGTTTGTTCCCAGGCAAAATTGGATGTGATGCAATTCCAAATTTCACCACATGATGGTGCCCAATTTTGACTTCATAGGACATATTAAACACTTAGCTTGTTATTATGTTCAAGGTAATCAGATTTGTTTATTATTCTAATGGCCTCTTCAAAACTATTCTGGATTACTACTTTGGATCTATTCTACATTACTTGGCAACAACATACTCTGTAACAGATTAGGCAGTATAATCATATCTGTTAACTTGAGAGTGCCCACACTCAATCTACTTATCGTGATGTGTTAAATCAATTACTGTTAGACATTATTTGTCTGATAATCTACCAAATCTTTGAATTGAAGAATTTGTGATTTAATTAATAGCTTGTTGTTATGTTAAGGGTAATCAGACTTGTATATAATTCTAATGGCCTTCTTTTGAAAACTATTCTGAATTACAACTTTGGATCTTATATTACTTTGCAACAATCTACTCCGTGACAGATTAGGCAGTATAATCACATATGTTAACTTCAGTGCCCACACTGTATTTATTTATGGTTATTTGTTAAATCAAGTACTGTTAGACATGAAATAGGAAGTGTTTAACATAAATGTTATGGCTACTCACCATTGTAGCTCGCTCCTGGTCAATGATACGAGCCTCTTCTTGCAGTGGAAAACTTGCAGCCAACAAACACCGTGGAACCTAAAGGAATGAAATTAAACATTAACATTTCGCCTCGACCAATTTTCACACGTACAACGCAACGCGGCTACACTTCTGCTATTACAAACGTAAATCTCCTTAAACACAATGAGTGTTACTTACCGTGTACGCTCTAGACGGTCCAGTTGCAAGCAGAAAATAAAGATATTTCTGTTGATAATCGTCGCTGCTCAGTGGCTCACGGCCATCGCGCCAACAGATTTGAATTTTGGCGGAGGTTCGGGCAATTACGTCATATCCACGGCACATGACTGCGACGTAATACCCGCTTATCTGAAACGGCAGTTAAAAGTAGAGTTACATCAAGTTTTCTTGGAACCTAAACGAATGAAAGAAAACTATCATTTGGCCACAACCAACATTCACAGATACAACACAACGTGCGGGGTTGGGGTTAAAGATTGAGTGAAGGGCCCTCGTTTTAAACTACTGTTTTGAAAAGGAGTGGGAACAAGTAAGACGTATTTAATTTATTTAATGGGAAGTAGTAAGACTTATTAAATTTATTTAATCTACTTTTCTTCCCAGGCAAAATTTGATGTGCTGCAATTCCAAATTTCCAAAGTGAATGAAGGAATGAAGTCCTTTAAATTATGATTTTGTATAAATACTAGGCATTAACACAAAATCGACGGCACAAAATGGGCAGACTTTACTTGTTTGAAAAGGACTGGTTACAAGACAGACTTTTTTAATTTATTTAATGGGAAGAAGACTTATTTAGTTTAATTGATCTATTTTTGTTCCCTGCCAAAATTCGATTTGCTGCAATTCCAAATTTCCAAAGTGAATGAAGGAAAGAAGTCGTTTAAATTATGATTTTGTTTAAATACTAGGCATAGACACAAAATCTACGGCACAAAATGGGCAGACTTTACTTGTTTGAAGAGGACTGGTTACAAGACAGACTTTTCTGATTTATTTAATGGGAAGAGGACTTATTTAGTTTATTTAATCTATTTTTGTTCCCTGGCAAAATTGGATTTGCTGAAATTGTATTTTGCCAAATCTCGATTTGAGACCTGATAGGAAGTATTAAACGCTTAGTTAAATCAATACAAGTTGGTAATAAGAGCGAGTAATGTTGGTTGAACCGATGAATGAAGGTTGAAAGCAATTTAAATTATGACTTTGTATAAATACTAGATATTAACAGAACATCTACTGCGCAAAATGGGCAGAGTTTACTTGTTTGAGAAGGAGTGGCTTATTCAAAACTAAGATTTATGTAATCTGTTTGTTCCCAGGCAAAATTGGATGTGATGCAATTCCAAATTTCACCACATGATGGTGCCCAATTTTGACTTCATAGGACATATTAAACACTTAGCTTGTTATTATGTTCAAGGTAATCAGATTTGTTTATCATTCTAATGGCCTCTTCAAAACTATTCTGGATTACTACTTTGGATCTATTCTACATTACTTGGCAACAACATACTCTGTAACAGATTAGGCAGTATAATCACATATGTTAACTTGAGAGTGCCCACACTCAATCTACTTATCGTGATGTGTTAAATCAATTACTGTTAGACATTATTTGTCTGATAATCTACCAAATCTTTGAATTGAAGAATTTGTGATTTAATTAATAGCTTGTTCAGGGTAATCAGACTTGTATATAATTCTAATGGCCTTCTTTTGAAAACTATTCTGAATTACAACTTTGGATCTTATATTACTTTGCAACAATCTACTCGGTGACAGATTAGGCAGTATAATCACATATGTTAACTTCAGTGCCCACACTGTATTTATTTATGGTTATTTGTTAAATCAAGTACTGTTAGACATGAAATAGGAAGTGTTTAACATAAATGTTATGGCTACTCACCATTGTAGCTCGCTCCTGGTCAATGATATGAGCCTCTTCTTGCAGTGGAAAACTTGCAGCCAACAAACACCGTGGAACCTAAAGGAATGAAATTAAACATTAACATTTCGCCCGGACCAACATTCACACGTACAACGCAACGCGGCTACACTTCTGCTATTACAAACGTAAATCTCCTTAAACACAACGAGTGTTACTTACCGTGTACGCTCTAGGCAAAATTGGATGTGATGCAATTCCAAATCTATCTGAAACGGCAGTTAAAAGTAGAGTTACATCAAGTTTTCTTTTTTAATCAACACAATCATTTACAACCGTTGACCAGAAAGAATCGTCGAAATTCGACGTCCCCCACAAACGCCACGCTCACTCGCTTTTCAGGGCAACAAAAGTACTTCTTTTTAAAAACGATGAGTTGTACTTACCGTGTACGCTCTGGACGGTCCAGTTGCAAGCAGAAAATAAAAATATTTCTCTTGTTAGTCGTATGTTACCATCCGCTGTGTCTTTGTCAACATCGCCGCCATTTTCCTACTTCCTGCTGCGAGCCACGCCCACGGATTTAAATTTGGGCGGAAGCTCTTTCCATTGGCGTCGTTTTCGCGTATAGCAAATCCGATTGGTTGGGAAGGGGGCACGGTTATGCAGCCGAGGAGTCCTGTGATCGGTGGGATGTAAAGTAGGCGTCGACGTCACGTCCGCGTCACGTGACCACGACGTGGCAGACGTCAAATAGCAACCGCTGTTTTGTTTAGTAGACTTACAGTTGTTATGCATTGACATAATGGCGCACACACCAAATAGATTTAAATAAATTAAATAATTCTTCTGCCCACTCTCTTTTAAACAAGTTAACTCTCCCCGCGGATTTGAATTCCGGCGAAAGTTACGCCCATCGACGTCACGTATGTCACGTGACCACGACGTGGCAGATGTCATATAGCAACCGCTGTTTTGTTTAGTAGATTTACAGTTGTTATGCATTGGCATAATGGTGTGCACTCAAAATAGATTTAAATAAATTAAATATTTCTTCTGCCTACTCCCTTTTAAACAAGTTAACTCTGCCCACGTCCATTGACGTCTTGTCTGCGTCACGTGACCACGACGTAGCGACGTCATATAGTAACCGCTGTTTTGACCAGTAGACTTAGTTATTATGCGTTGACATAATGGCGCACTGGTTAGCATGGCCACCTCTTAAGCATGATGATGCGGGTTCGACGCCTGATCAATGTTAGCATGGAGTGAGCTGAAGTGCATGGCGCTGAAGATTTGAATCTTTGAAATGCGCTGAGGTCTGACATATCAGGCAGAATGGTTTGCCATCACGTTCAACAAAAAATAGAAACTTTCCCACTCTGATTAAAACGTCCTGTGTTCATCTACGTATTTTCGTTTTGCTGTGCATCTTTTCCCTGCCATTTCGAGAGCCCAATTGACACTCATAGTTTAAAGAAATGTGTTTGCCCATCCTACTTTGTGGAATTTCACCACATGCGCTTTTGACCAAAATACCAAATTGAACTCAAGTGAAGCCAACACGCACAACCCCCCCCCCACACACACACACACACACACACACACACACAAATGTTGATATGAACATAAAAGAGCCGCATGCGGTTCGGGAGTTGCGGCTTGGCCAAACCTGTACTATACAACTTTATTTGTATAAAATTTTCACAACAGCTGTCACACAAACAAAGCGGGAAAAACCGAAGACGTGCGTGTTCCGCCCACGCTGGATTTATTTGCACCTTTGAAAAGACACCGTATTGCCGCAGATGTGGCAAAGAGTACTTTTGGGCATCTGAGACGGAAGGATGTCCAAAGCATCACGTCACCTGCTCTGGTAGGCATGGTGGTGGGACGTTGAGGTCAACCGCTTTGGGGTTGGCTGACTCTTTGATCGCAGGATGCCACACACTTGAAGACAGAAGCAGAAAAGCAGAGCTAAATGCAAAATGTACTCACCGGTGACTCCAATTTTTTTCCCCCCTGAAGAAACAGCTGGACGGGTGGCCCCGGCTGGCCAGTGGGACTCTTGTTATTCTGACCCTTTTTAGTGCGCGTTTGGGGCAACAACCGTTTTTTGTGGCGCTCTCTTCTGGTTCAAAAGTGCCCTGCATGTGAATTTGCTTTTCCTGCCTTCTGATTGGATGAGCGCCGGTGTGACGCGGTGCCTCTGTCACCGTGGCGGGGGGTATACGTTGGCATCGGAGCGTCTGCCAACGTCTGAGACCGGCTGGCAGTGTATCGGAGGTGTCGAGTGCGGTGCCGCTGGAGCTCACTCACCAGCTGGTGTTAGGGCCACAGAATGAAGGCCAAGGAGAAGAATAGAAAGAGAAACAGAAACTTCTCCTCCAATTGTTTGATTTGTCTCTTCTGAGCTTCGATGAATTCTTTCAGCTCTTTGTTCCTCTAGGACGGACAAATGGAAAGTGGCATTCAAAAGCCAGTAAGCGTGCAAGTAAGTGCCGGGCTGGCTTTGGGCCCTTACCTGTTGCGCGCTGTGCAGCAGATCCATTCTCTCTTGGAGGATGCAAGCGTCGCGCTCCCTCAACTCGCACATCAGGGCTCGCTTCCATTGGTCCACGGCGCTCCTAAGCTCTTCTCTCTGATCCGCCGTCAGCACGTCATTCACGCCAGCGTGGCTGGCTTTTTCGCCGTCCGTGGCGGGGCAGTCCCGCTGCGGTAGCGCCTCGTACAACATGGCCTCCAGCTCCAGGATCCTCTGGGCCGCAATCCTCGTCCATCAGTGGTCCGGCGGGAGATTTGAGGGCGGCTTACCTTATGAGCCTGGTCCATGGAACACTTCCTGAAGTCCAACTCTTCATCCAGGTAGCCCTTCTGCTTGCAGAACATATCCTAGCACAGCTCAAGGTCAGAATTGTTGGGGCACATTGCCGGAGTTCCCCTTGGCTGATGTCGCGTGTCTGTCTACCTTCTCACTTTCAATGTCCAACATCTTCTGTTGAAGTGCTGACTTGGTCACTTTGATGTATTCTAACCACTGAGGAAAGGCTGCTGTCACATAAGCAGAATGCGAGAGCGTGCGTGGACGTGCGCGTTACCTTCTCGGCTAGGGTGAGAAGGGTCCTGGCGTGAATCACGACCACCTGCTCCTCGTTGGTGAGATTCTGCAAGAGCCCAAAGGCACAGCGTCAACAAGCTTCTTTCAGCGCAAAGCCTTCCAAAAGTCACATTTGAGCCGCCGAGTCTCGTGGAGTGCGAACATAAGGAGTTCGACATACACTTACGGCGTTATAACCCAGGATGTCCAGCTTCTTCATCAGATCACTGATGACGATGTCCGGGGGAAAGGCGCAAGGAGCAATGTAAGGTGTTCTGGGACCTCGGGTTAAGGTTAGGGTTGCGAGGGACGCCTTACGTACGCTCACGCCCTCGGCCTCGCAGTAGATCTGCAAAGGGCTGAGGCCGTCTGGGAAACGGACTTGCAGAAACTTCAAGACGGGGGAGCGCCACTCCCTCTCCTGAAAGGCAGAGGCATGCATCCGTCCGTCCGTCCGTCCGTCCGTCACATCTCTGGCCTCAACACGCTTGTGCGAGTCTTCCCACCTCCAGCTCCAGGATGCGGAACTCAAGCAGTTCGTTTTGGTCTCGGATATCCTGGATGTGCTCTTTCAGACGCGCTTCTTCCGCCTCCATCCGCCTGACCTGAAAAGACAGTCAGACCTCATCTGCGGGGCTTCCCGACAGGTGTGACGCCAAGCGACTCCGCCCAGCGCCTTTCTTTCCGTCACCTTTTCGGCCAACTGCTGATTGCTCTGACGCAGCAGCTGCTTCTCCTCCACCCACTTGACATTCTAGAAGAGACAAACGCGTGGACAGCTTTGGAATGTTGTGTCATTTTCATCCACAAATTCTTTGGTTGACTGGAAAATGACATTTGCTTTTCTCCGCATTTTCCCAGCCACGTTCGGGGGGGGGGGGGGGGGGGGGGGTTGGTCCAGTAATGCCAGACGGATGAGTGACTGAAGAATGTAGCTATTTTGTCTGAGAAAAAGGTGTGCTCATTGATGAGCTTACCTGTCCTTGTTGCTTCAGCGCTGACTCCAGATCTGCTACTCTGCTTTGATAGTGACCCATTTCTACCATCAGCTTTTCTCTGGTCTGAAAGGAGGAGGAGGGAGGCTCCTCCTCCTCCTTTCAGACCAGAGAACACCCGAGGCTGGGTGAGAACGGGGAGGCTGCGACCCGGCCGGGGGTTGCGGGAAGGGGCGCCACCTTGATCTCCTTCTCGGCGTCGTAGTCCCCTTTCGCTGGTCTGGGCTAGCAGAGCGTAGGCTCGTTGCAGCGCTTGATATTCTTGCGACAGCTGGCGGTAGCGAAGCTCCGCCTCTTCATGCACACACCAATGCAACACAGCACTAGTACCAGAATCAGTCAGACCGGCGACAAAGCACCCGCGACGCAAAGACGAGTCCGATTCCAGGCTGAAGAGGAATGTTTGGTGCCAATACGCTGGCAGAAATGGCGGGCTACCTCTTCGGGTTCCGTGTCGGGGGTTCTGTCGGTGTGAAAAGACAAGGACGATCCGTCCGAGTCCACCAACACGTCTTCGTCGTAGCCGTAAAATGTTTCGATGACCTGCGGGCGCGGAAGCGAACATCTCTCTGAACAAACTGAAGCGACACCTCACGATGAATCGACGAGAGGAACGATAGCGAGAAAAAGGCCATTTCATCTTGCGCAACACCAAGCAGCCGCAAACAAACAGACTCACCTTGCAGGACCTCACGCTTTGTTCCTCCTCAGAGATTCTCGACGTCGGTATCGTAGCAGCAAATCTCTCTCCTGTCGACACAAATAATCCGCCTTTGAGATTCTTTGGATGCAAAGGGAACGAACGGCTCCGGCGCAGAAACAAACGCGACTCACAATGACATTTCTGACATGAGCTCCTGTCTCCAGAGCCTGAAAAACACGTCACCGGCGATGATTGGAGGGACGCTCGTCTTTTCCAAAAGTGACAACTACAGGGTGTGTCAGGGTTTTCCAGATTATCTTTATCGTATCATTGTGTTGCTTTGACTTTGACTGCGACCTGTAATAAATAATATTATTTATCCCTTATTTATCCCTATCGCTTATCCCTTCCTACACAAAGTCGTAAAACACCCCTTGCTATGTTTTGACTAGAGGTCAAGGGCTTCCTCTATTCAATCCACTCTTACACCCACCCTGTTTCTCTTAATTAAAATGCTCGTGCAGGAGCCGAGAGTCAGACTTCATTCGTACAACGGATGGACTCTCCACCTGCAGGTGTCCAAAAGAACTTACTTGTCTCCCGTGTGGTTCTTGCAAAATAAGTTGGAGCGAGCGCAACTCTAACAGGGTGCATTTTGCCACTAGCTGCCTACGGACAATGACGTCGCGCTCGCGGCTCATGGTTGACGGGCTGAGCAGCCGGGCAAGTCCGTCGTTTTCAGCGCACAGCGAGTGGCAAAGGCGCTGACAAAACGGGAGCTTTGAGCTGCTGAAAACGGCAAAACAAGTCTAAAGCGTGTTCAAACGCGTGCGCACAATGCTCCTGCTTGAAAGGTCGGAATTTAAGGGGCCAATTTTTTGGATGGCGGCCGCCGGCCAAGCTTTGGACGGAAAAGGTTTCCTGGCGACAGCGAGCGAGCGCGGCGCTGCCGTACGTGCACCGAGTCGCCTGCCTGAAGACCTTGGACAAGTCGTCGATGATGTGCCGCTGCTCCACAACTTGAAGGAACTCCATTTCACCGTCCTGCTGGCCGCAACCGCGGTCCAGGTCATTGAGCGAACTAGGCCTTCTCTGTGGAACACAAATGCAGTGGACTCTGTTGGCACGCCGCCGTTGTCCGCGTCGACTTACCAAGCTTGCCATCTCCTCGTTCTCCTGGGTGACAAAGCGCACTTTGTTTTCAAGGCGACACAGCACCAGCGAGAGTTCTTCATTCTTCCTGCTCAGGCGTTTGTTTTTGTACAGGAGTGGCAGAAACTGGCTTTCTGTTTCTCTCAGTCGCTTTAGCTGCAAGCATGAAGTGCGGGATGTGAAAGACGCACAACACGCGGGCCAGAACGTATCCATTCCTTTTGCATCGGTTTGAACGGAATCGTGGCTTTGGCTCCCAATAAAAGACATCTACCAGGCAACCGACTCGCCGCGCCGCTCAACTAATAAGCAAGCGCAATGGGTGCCTCGCTGGATGGCGCGCATCAAACGTAGCGCAAACCTTCAAGCGTGCCGTCAATAAATTACCAGTTCATTGCGCTCTTCAGAAAGCAGGGTGTTTCGATCCTCCAGTTTCCTGATGACTGCGCTGAGCTCAGCGATTTTCAGATGAAACCGTCGCGTGTCCCGATCCTCCTGAGACTGAAAACGCCCCGCAACACACACACACAAGCACTCGTTCAAAGTTCAAAACTGTTTTTGTGCTACCTTCCTCCAGCAACGAACTAAGTCATGCGTACTGCAAGTGTGTGATGAGGTGGCTTACGCAATGAAGAGGATTGCTAGTAGCGGCGTTGACCCCACTTCCAGGGTAGTTTAGGCCCGCCCTTTGGGAATCCCTCAGGGCAGCGATCTGCTGCTCGGCAGCCTGAGTCTGCAGCTGAAGGCGGTGGACGTGGCCGGCCCCAGGGCTTCATCCAAAACACTAACCGCTCTGTCTTTCAGCTTGATCTCATCCGTCTGGATGTACAAACGGGGAGCGCTCAGGCAGGCGGGCAAACTCATTTGCCAGAATTGTGACAAAAACAAAGAGAGCAACCGGCCAATTTTTTTCTTGAATCGACTAGAACACCTTTGCTGTGACAAAAGCGAAGCGAGCAACCGGACATTTTCTTCTTGTGAAATAGAATAGAATAGAATGCCTTAGGTGTCATTGCACTGCAGGTATACAACGAAATTGGGAACATAGCCACGCACCGCGCATCTGATCAGTCCTACCAGTCGGCGGATCTCCCTCTCGCAGTCTCTCTTGGTTCGGCTCAGCTCCTCCCGATGCTGGTGATGAGCCGATCGGAGCTCGGCCGCTCGGGACTGCCAGGCCTGCTGGGCCGCTGCCAGGGCTTCTTCCGCGCTCCTGGTGGAGGCGACACCGCTCGGTCTCCCGACACCGCCGCGTCTCCTCCACCTCCGCCAGCAAAGCGCCCCCCCTCCTCACCTGAGCAGACATTGCGCCACACCGGGCCGTTGAGACCGCAACGGAGCGCCGCGACGCTTACTGGGGACAAGCTACACAATACGGTAGCGGCCGCATCGAAGCCCGACGTGGCGTGCGGATAGTCAGACACGGATAGAGCGGATCACCTTGTCCATGGAGCCGTCCCTCAGGCTGAGGACCAAGGCATTCAGTCGCTGGATCTCTCCATCTTTGATTTTGATCACTCTCATCAGCTCCATTTCATGCTGCCGCAGTAATGTCTCCCTGGTAATGGCTAACTCTTTCTGCTTCTCCTCATGGAGTTTGCTTTTGAGTTCCGTCATGGCGGCGGTGGCACGGTGGTGCTCCGCCCGCAGGTCCTGACTTCTCTCTCTCTCCAGACAGCTGACCTGACATGACTTAGACTTAGACAAACTTTATTGTCATCTTGTCTGCACATGGTGCATACAAAACGAAATTCCGTTGCATACGTCTTACAACAAAGTAGTGATATTGCAGTTGAATAGAAGTAACATATCCTATGAAAATATATATATATACATATATACTATATATATATATATATATATATATATATTAAAAATAAGTATAAAGTGCAGCAGTGATAATTATGCAATAGTGCAAGTAGGCAAAACAGTATTCAAGAGTGTGCAGAGGAATGCTAAACCATGTATTAAACTTCTATTTAAAGGGTTTATACAAGTTCAGTAAAGTTGGTAGTGCGAGATAGTGCAAGATAGAGGTCCGTAGTGTCATAAAGTACAGTTCTGTGAATGTGTGATGCAGAGTTCAGTTTAGAGCTCAACAGTTCTAGTGTTCAACAGTCTGATGACAGCAGGGAAAAAGCTGTTGCAGAACCTGGTGGACCTGCAGCGGATGCTGCAAACCTCTTCCCAGAGGGCAGCAGGGAGAACAGTCCATGGTGGGGGTGTGATGGGTCATTGATGATGTTACGGGCACGGGACATGCAGCGCTGAGATGAAATGTCCTGAATGGAGGGAAGAGGAGCCCCTATGATCCTCTCTGCTGTCCTCACCACTCTCCTCACGTTCTTCCAATCGGAGGCGGTGCAGCCTCCACACCACACAGAGAGACAGCTTGTCAGAATGCTCTCTATGGTGCTCCTGTAGAACGTCCTCATGATGGGTGGGGGCAGGTGGGCTCTCCTCATCCTCCGCAGGAAGTACAAGCGCTTCTGTGCCCTCTTGACCAGTGCCGTAGTGTTCATAGTCCAGGTGAGGTCTTCTGTGATGTGGACCCCCAGGAATTTGGTGGTGCTGACCACCTCCACAGCTGAGCTGTTGATGATCAGTGGAGCGTGGTGAGGCTGTTTTTTCCTGAAGTCGACGATGATCTCCTTCATCTTCTCCTCATTCAGGATCAGGCTGTTTTCTCTGCACCAGCCCACCAGCTGCTCCACCTCCTCTCTGTAGTCCAGGTCGTTGTTGTCTCTGATGAGCCCCACCACCGTTGTGTCGTCTGCTGACTTCACGATGTGATTGGTGGTGAACCTGAGGACGCAGTCGTGTGTCATCAGGGTGCACAGCAGGGGGCTCAGGACGCAGCCCTGAAGGGAGCCTGTGCTGAGGGTGATGACATCAGAGGTGTTCTGTCCGACCCGGACTGACTGAGGTCTGTTGGTGAGGAAGTCTAGCAGCCAGTTGCGAAGGGGGGTGTTGAAGCCCAGGTGTTCCAATTTTCCTACCAGATGCTGTGGGATGATGGTGTTAAACGCTGAGCTGAAGTCCAGGAACAGCCTCCGCACATGGGTGTTCTTCTCCTCCAGGTGAGCCAGGCTCAGGTGAAGAACGGAGGAGATGGCGTCCTGAGTGGAGCGGTTTTGCCGGTCGGCAAACTGGAACGGGTCAAATAATAGGGGGAGTCTGGAAACGATGTGACCTTTAAGCAGCCTTTCGAAGCACTTCATCATAACTGGAGTCAGTGCAACAGGCCGGTAATCATTAAATGAGGTGATTTGAGGTTTCTTCGGCACCGGAATGATGGAGGCAGTCTTAAAGCACGCCGGCACTGTGGCTTGGCCCAGCGAGGTGTTAAAAATGTCTGTGATGACCCCAGCCAGATGACTTGCACATTCCCTGAACACACGCCCAGGAATGTTGTCGGGGCCAGGGGCCTTACAGGGGTTGACTCTCCTCAGGGTCTTCAACACATCGGCGGAGTCAAGGCAGAGTACCTCCTCTTCCTGATGGGGGACAGTTTTAACTGCTGGAGTGCCGTTTAGTGCCTCGAACCTCCCAAAGAAGTTATTTAGACCATTTAGAAAGTCAGCATCAACTACACCCACCGGGGGGGGGGAGGGTGAGTTGTAGTCTGTAATCGCCCGTATGCCTTGCCACATACTCCTGATGTTTTTGACGTCGTGGAAACGATCCTGAAATTTTCGACTGCGGTCTCGCTTCGCTATCCTGATGGCACGGTTCAAGTTGGCTCTCGCTGTCCTCAGTGTCTCCTTGTCGCCAGACTTGAAGGCAGAGTTCCGCGCTCGTAGCGTTTGACGTACCTCCTCAGTCATCCAGGGTCGTTGGTTGCCCCGGGTGATGATATTCTTAGTGGTGCTGACGTCCTCGGTGCATTTGTTGATGTAGGCTGACACAGTCATGGCACACGCATGTCTAATCTACATCGGGAAAACTGGGAGGGAGGGAGGGAGGCAGGCAGGGAGGCAGGCAGGGAGGCAGGCAGGGAGGCAGGCAGTGTCTGTCTGTTGAGGTTTTCACCTTGTTCTTCTCCTGCTGAAGTTCTAACTGGACGTCCATCAGTTTGGTTCTCAGCTCGTCATTGGCGGCCTGAAGGGCGTCCGTTCGCTCCGCCTTGGCCCGCCCTGCCGGAGCTCGTTTGGACATCTCTTACTCGAGTCTCGCCCGGTCGTCAGTCAGAGATCACAACATTTGTACCTGGAGAGCACAAACGCAGCGCTGTTTTCCACTGGCTTCGAACTCAACTTCAATCGGTACCGTAACTTACAACATCATAAACATAGAACTAGCTTGACTTATTCATTGAATAAATGCATTTGGTTCTTCAAAACTGCATCACGCAACATAGCGTGACCGAGACGGCCGTTATCCACCTGCGTGAAGTTATTTGGTGAAATGAATGAGATGTTTAAGACACCATCGTTCTGTCTCTATGTAGATGAAGGTAAATAATCGATTGCTGAAGGTCCAAAGGTGTTGTGATAAACAAATAAACATATTAGTGATTAGTGACATATTTGTGATAAACATATTAGGCAGGATAATCACATATGTTAACGTGACTGCCCACACTGTATTTATTTATGGTTATTTGTTAAATCGAGTACTGTTAGACATGAAATAGGAAGTGTTTAACATAAATGGAAGACGAAAGGGGTACTCACCATTGTAGCTCCTGCTGGTCAATGATACGAGCCTCTTCTTGCAGTGGAAAACATACAGCCAACAAACACCGTGGAACCTAAAGGAATGAAATGAAACATTAACATTTAGCCTCAACCAACATTCACAGATACAACGCAACGCAAACTACACAAACGTAAATCTTTTTAAACACAATGAGTTGTACTTACCGTGTACGCTCTAGACGGTCCACTTGCAAGCGGAAAATAAAGATATTTCTGTTGATAATCGTCGTGTTTGTATCCGGTGTCTCGCTCAAGGCCATTGCGCCCACAGATTTGAATTTTGGCGAGAGTTCAGCCTATTGACGTCATTTCCGCGGTGTAATACCCGCATATCTGAAACGGCAAACTTAAGAGTAGAGTTAAATAAAGTTTTTAGTCAACGCAATAATTTACAACCGTTGACCAGTCGAAATAATCGTCGAAATTTGGCGTCTGTGGCTGGAAGCAGACGCCGAGTTCGACATTCCTCCCAAACGCCACACTCCCTTGCTTTTCAGGGCTAAAAAAAAACAGTTGTAATTACCTTGTACGCTCTAGACGGTCAAGTTGCAAGCTGAAAACAAAAATATTTGCCTTGTTAGTCATCGTGTTACTAACAGCTGTGTCTTGTTTGCCAGAACTGCCGCTTTCCTACTTCCTGTTGCAAGCCACGCCCACGGATTATAATTTTGCCGTGAGTTCCGCCTATTGACGTCATGTCCGCGTCACATGACTGCGACGTAATATTATCTAAAACTGTTTGTGCGGTATTGTGTTGTTCTGTGCGGTATTGTGTTATTCTGTGCGGCGTCGTGTTGTTCTGTGCGGCGTCGTGTTGTTCAGTGCGACGTCGTGTTGTTCAGTGCGGCATGGTGTTGTTCAGTGCGGCATGGTGTTGTTCAGTGCGGCATGGTGTTGTTCAGTGCGGCATAATGTTGTTCAGTGCGGCATAATGTTGTTCAGTGCGGCATGGTGTTGTTCAGTGCGGCATGGTGTTGTTCAGTGCGGCATGGTGTTGTTCAGTGCGGCATAATGTTGTTCAGTGCGCCATAATGTTGTTCAGTGCGGCATGGTGTTGTTCAGTGCGGGATGGTGTTGTTCAGTGCAGGATGGTGTTGTTCAGTGCGGCACGGTGTTGTTCAATGCGGCATGGTGTTGTTCAGTGCGGGATGGTGTTGTTCAGTGCGGCATGGTGTTGTTCAGTGCGGCATAATGTTGTTCAGTGCGGCATGGTGTTGTTCAGTGCGGCATGGTGTTGTTCAGTGCGGCATGGTGTTGTTCAGTGCGGCATGGTGTTGTTCAGTGCGGAATGGTGTTGTTCAGTGCGGCATGGTGTTGTTCAGTCCGGGATGGTGTTGTTCAATGCGGGATCGTGTTGTTCAGTGCGGGGTGGTGTTGTTCAGTGCGGGATGGTGTTGTTCAGTGCGGCATGGTGTTGTTCAATGCGGCATGGTGTTGTTCAGTGCGGGATGGTGTTGTTCATTGCGGCATGGTGTTGTTCAGTGCGGCATGGTGTTGTTCAGTGCGGCATGGTGTTGTTCAGTGCGGCATGGTGTTGTTCAGTGCGGCATAATGTTGTTCAGTGCGGCATGGTGTTGTTCAGTGTGGAAAGGTGTTGTTCAGTGCAGGATGGTGTTGTTCAGTGCGGCATGGTGTTGTTCAATGCAGGATCGTGTTGTTCAGTGCAGCATAATGTTGTTCAGTGCAGCATAATGTTGTTCAGTGCAGCATGGTGTTGTTCAGTGCGGCATGGTGTTGTTCAATGCGGCATGGTGTTGTTCAATGCGGGATCGTGTTGTTCAATGCGGGATCGTGTTGTTCAGTGCGGCATAATGTTGTTCAGTGCGGCATGGTGTTGTTCAGTGCGGCATGGTGTTGTTCAGTGCGACATAATGTTGTTCAGTGCGGCATAATGTTGTTCAGTGCGGCATAATGTTGTTCAGTGCGGCATGGTGTTGTTCAGTGCGGCATGGTGTTGTTCAGTGCGGCATGGTGTTGTTCAGTGCAGGATGGTGTTGTTCAGTGCGGCATGGTGTTGTTCAATGCGGCATGGTGTTGTTCAGTGCGGGATGGTGTTGTTCAGTGCAGGATGGTGTTGTTCAGTGCGGCATGGTGTTGTTCAGTGCGGAATGGTGTTGTTCAGTGCGGCATGGTGTTGTTCAGTGCGGCATGGTGTTGTTCAGTGCAGGATGGTGTTGTTCAATGCGGGATCGTGTTGTTCAGTGCGGCATGGTGTTGTTCAGTGCGGCATGGTGTTGTTCAGTGCGGCATAATGTTGTTCAGTGCGGCATGGTGTTGTTCAGTGCGGCATGGTGTTGTGCAGTGCGGCATGGTGTTGTTCAGTGCGGCATGGTGTTGTTCAGTGCGGCATAATGTTGTCCAGTGCGCCATAATGTTGTTCAGTGCGGCATGGTGTTGTTCAGTGCGGGATGGTGTTGTTCAGTGCAGGATGGTGTTGTTCAGTGCGGCATGGTGTTGTTCAATGCGGCATGGTGTTGTTCAGTGCGGGATGGTGTTGTTCAGTGCGGCATGGTGTTGTTCAGTGCGGCATAATGTTGTTCAGTGCGGCATGGTGTTGTTCAGTGCGGCATGGTGTTGTTCAGTGCGGCATGGTGTTGTTCAGTGCGGCATAATGTTGTCCAGTGCGCCATAATGTTGTTCAGTGCGGCATGGTGTTGTTCAGTGCGGGATGGTGTTGTTCAGTGCACGATGGTGTTGTTCAGTGCGGCATGGTGTTGTTCAATGCGGCATGGTGTTGTTCAGTGCGGGATGGTGTTGTTCAGTGCGGCATGGTGTTGTTCAGTGCGGCATAATGTTGTTCAGTGCGGCATGGTGTTGTTCAGTGCGGCATGGTGTTGTTCAGTGCGGCATGGTGTTGTTCAGTGCGGCATGGTGTTGTTCAGTGCGGAATGGTGTTGTTCAGTGCGGCATGGTGTTGTTCAGTGCGGGATGGTGTTGTTCAATGCGGGATCGTGTTGTTCAGTGCGGGGTGGTGTTGTTCAGTGCAGGATGGTGTTGTTCAGTGCAGGATGGTGTTGTTCAGTGCGGCATGGTGTTGTTCAATGCAGGATCGTGTTGTTCAGTGCAGCATAATGTTGTTCAGTGCAGCATGGTGTTGTTCAGTGCGGCATGGTGTTGTTCAATGCGGCATGGTGTTGTTCAGTGCGGGATGGTGTTGTTCAGTGCGGCATGGTGTTTTTCAGTGCGGCATAATGTTGTTCAGTGCGGCATGGTGTTGTTCAGTGCGGCATGGTGTTGTTCAGTGCAGGATGGTGTTGTTCAGTGCGGCATGGTGTTGTTCAATGCAGGATCGTGTTGTTCAGTGCAGCATAATGTTGTTCAGTGCAGTATGGTGTTGTTCAGTGCGGCATGGTGTTGTTCAATGCGGCATGGTGTTGTTCACTGCGGGATGGTGTTGTTCAATGCGGGATCGTGTTGTTCAGTGCGGCATAATGTTGTTCAGTGCAGCATGGTGTTGTTCAGTGCGGCATGGTGTTGTTCAGTGCGACATAATGTTGTTTAGTGCGGCATAATGTTGTTCAGTGCGGCATAATGTTGTTCAGTGCGGCATGGTGTTGTTCAGTGCGGCATGGTGTTGTTCAGTGCGGCATGGTGTTGTTCAGTGCAGGATGGTGTTGTTCAGTGCGGCATGGTGTTGTTTAATGCGGCATGGTGTTGTTCAGTGCGGGATGGTGTTGTTCAGTGCAGGATGGTGTCGTTCAGTGCGGCATGGTGTTGTTCAGTGCGGAATGGTGTTGTTCAGTGCGGCATGGTGTTGTTCAGTGCGGCATGGTGTTGTTCAGTGCAGGATGGTGTTGTTCAATGCGGGATCGTGTTGTTCAGTGCGGCATGGTGTTGTTCAGTGCGGCATGGTGTTGTTCAGTGCGGCATAATGTTGTTCAGTGCGGCATGGTGTTGTTCAGTGCGGCATGGTGTTGTTCAGTGCGGCATGGTGTTGTTCAGTGCGGCATGGTGTTGTTCAGTGCGGCATAATGTTGTCCAGTGCGCCATAATGTTGTTCAGTGCGGCATGGTGTTGTTTAGTGCGGGATGGTGTTGTTCAGTGCAGGATGGTGTTGTTCAGTGCGGCATGGTGTTGTTCAATGCGGCATGGTGTTGTTCAGTGCGGGATGGTGTTGTTCAGTGCGGCATGGTGTTGTTCAGTGCGGCATAATGTTGTTCAGTGCGGCATGGTGTTGTTCAGTGCGGCATGGTGTTGTTCAGTGCGGCATGGTGTTGTTCAGTGCGGCATGGTGTTGTTCAGTGCGGAATGGTGTTGTTCAGTGCGGCATGGTGTTGTTCAGTGCGGGATGGTGTTCAATGCGGGATCGTGTTGTTCAGTGCGGGGTGGTGTTGTTCAGTGCAGGATGGTGTTGTTCAGTGCAGGATGGTGTTGTTCAGTGCGGCATGGTGTTGTTCAATGCAGGATCGTGTTGTTCAGTGCAGCATAATGTTGTTCAGTGCAGCATGGTGTTGTTCAGTGCGGCATGGTGTTGTTCAATGCGGCATGGTGTTGTTCAGTGCGGGATGGTGTTGTTCAGTGCGGCATGGTGTTTTTCAGTGCGGCATAATGTTGTTCAGTGCGGCATGGTGTTGTTCAGTGCGGCATGGTGTTGTTCAGTGCGACATAATGTTGTTCAGTGCGGCATAATGTTGTTCAGTGCGGCATGGTGTTGTTCAGTGCGGCATGGTGTTGTTCAGTGCGGCATGGTGTTGTTCAGTGCGGCATGGTGTTGTTCAGTGCAGGATGGTGTTGTTCAGTGCAGGATGGTGTTGTTCAGTGCAGGATGGTGTTGTTCAGTGCGGGATGGTGTTGTTCAGTGCGGGATGGTGTTGTTCAGTGCGGCATGGTGTTGTTCAGTGCGGAATGGTGTTGTTCAGTGCGGCATGGTGTTGTTCAGTGCGGCATGGTGTTGTTCAGTGCAGGATGGTGTTGTTCAATGCGGGATGGTGTTGTTCAGTGCGGGATGGTGTTGTTCAGTGCAGGATGGTGTTGTTCAGTGCGGCATGGTGTTGTTCAATGCGGCATGGTGTTGTTCAGTGCAGGATGGTGTTGTTCAGTGCGGCATGGTGTTGTTCAATGCGGCATGGTGTTGTTCAATGCGGCATGGTGTTGTTCAGTGCGGCATGGTGTTGTTCAGTGCGGCATGGTGTTGTTCAGTGCAGCGTAATGTTGTTCAGTGCGGCATGGTGTTGTTCAGTGCGGAATGGTGTTGTTCAGTGCGGCATGGTGTTGTTCAGTGCAGGATGGTGTTGTTCAGTGCGGCATGGTGTTGCTCAGTGCGGCATGGTGTTGTTCAGTGCGGGATGGTGTTGTTCATTGCGGCATGGTGTTGTTCATTGCGGCATGGTGTTGTTCAGTGCGGCATGGTGTTGTTCAGTGCGGCATAATGTTGTTCAGTGCGCCATAATGTTGTTCAGTGCGGCATGGTGTTGTTCAGTGCGGGATGGTGTTGTTCAGTGCAGGATGGTGTTGTTCAGTGCGGCATGGTGTTGTTCAGTGCGGCATGGTGTTGTTCAGTGCGGCATAATGTTGTTCAGTGCGGCATAATGTTGTTCAGTGCGGGATGGTGTTGTTCATTGCGGCATGGTGTTGTTCAGTGCGTTATAATGTTGTTCAGTGCGGCATGGTGTTGTTCAGTGCGGCATGGTGTTGTTCAGTGCGGCATGGTGTTGTTCAGTGCGGCATAATGTTGTTCAGTGCGGCATAATGTTGTTCAGTGCGGCATGGTGTTGTTCAGTGCGGGATGGTGTTGTTCAGTGCGGGATGGTGTTGTTCAGTGCGGCATGGTGTTCAATGCGGAATGGTGTTGTTCAGTGCAGGATGGTGTTGTTCAGTGCGGCATGGTGTTGTTCAGTGCGGCATAATGTTGTTCAGTGCGGCATGGTGTTGTTCAGTGCGGCATGGTGTTGTTCAGTGCGGCATGGTGTTGTTCAGTGCGGCATAATGTTGTTCAGTGCGGCATGGTGTTGTTCAGTGCGGCATGGTGTTGTTCAGTGCGGCATAATGTTCAGTGCGGCATAATGTTGTTCAGTGCGGCATGGTGTTGTTCAGTGCGGGATGGTGTTGTTCAGTGCAGGATGGTGTTGTTCAGTGCGGCATGGTGTTCAGTGCGGGATGGTGTCTTTCAGTGCGGCATGGTGTCGTTCAGTGCGGCATGGTGTCTTTCAGTGCGGCATGGTGTCGTTCAGTGAGGCATGGTGTTGTTCAGTGCGGCATGGTGTTGTTTAGTGCGGCATGGTGTTGTTCAGTGCGGGATGGTGTTGTTCAGTGTGGCATGGTGTTCAGTGCGGCATGGTGTTGTTCAGTGCGGTATCGTGTTGTTCAGTGCGGTATCGTGTTTCTCAGTGCGGTATCGTGTTGTTCAGTGCAGTATCGTTGTGTTGTTCGTATTGTGTTTAACACTTAGCCTCTAACACTTAGCCTCTAACACTTAGCCTCTAGCATCTAGAAGGTAAATAAATAGGAAGGAAGGACTCACCTGTGACGTCTTCGCCCACGTCCAAGCGTTGTACTTTGTATTTTCATCCTTCTGACAGTGGAAAACATAGCCAACAAACACCGTGGAACCTAAACGAATGAAAGAAAACTATCATTTGGCCACAACCAACATTCACAGATACAACACAATGTGACGTGCGGGGTTGAGGTTAAAGGTTGAGTGAAGGGCCCTCGTTTTAAACTACTTTTTTGAAAAGGATTGGGAACAAGTAAGACGTATTTAATTTATTTAATGGGAAGTAGTAAGAGCTATTGAATTTAATCTATGTATTATATTCTATTGTATTGTATTCTGTTGTATTCTTTTGGATTGTATTCACACTAACCCCACTAAAACTTCAGCCCACAAAAACTCGCCTCTGGCGCCTAGCCTCTGGCACTTAGCCTCTAACACTTAGCCTTTAACACTTAGCCTTTAACACTTAGCCTTTAACACTTAGCCTAGAAGGTGAATAAATAGGGTTAAAGGTTGAGTGAAGGGACCTCGTTTTAAACTACTTTTTTGTAAAGGAGTGGGAACAAGTACCGTAATTTCCGGACTATAAGTCGCGGTTTTTTTTCATAGTTTGGGTGGGGGGGCGACTTATACTCAGGAGCGACTTATATATGTTTTTTTTTTTCACAAATTTTTACTTGATCATTAAGACATCACTTAATGTATAGTTGACCACTTCCCATGTTATTTTTAGTATAGTTGATCACTTCACATGCTTTTATATCTTTATCTTGAACATATTCAAAACATAAAAAATAGAGAAAACATCAAATAAAGCAATTAACACTTTAAAGCACCATATTCAAGTCCACTGTCTGCTGTATGTACACTTGCTCCATTTTTGCTCCTCTTATATTGATTATTATTATTTATTATTATTTGTTTATTTATCATTTATTCAACACTCTTATTTATTCATTGTTTGTGCCTTCTTAGTTTTTTTTGTGTTGCTTGTATGCATATGTGTACTATCTCACCGAGGGATAGTGGGAACGTAATTTCAATCTTTGTGTGGCTTAGTATATGAAAAAAAATCGACGATAAAGCAGACTTTGACTTTGATAAAACAACCAAAAAAAAATTATATTTTCAGACAAAACTGGATGAGGGCGCTCTTAATTTCACCGTTGGCCATGACTCATCAACTGGGTGGGCTTAAGAAAAATGGCACCAAAAAGAAACTCATATTTTGCAGGTTACAAACTTCAAGTTGTAAAATATGCAGCTGAAAACAGTAATCGAGCAGTGGAAAGAAAGTTTGGAGAACCGTGATGTACCAATGGATTACTATTTCAAGTGACGTCAGTAGCGCGGCGCGGCGGTTGTTTACATACAAACGTGCCCAACCGGCATCATTAGCGGTGATCATTTCTAAGTGACACGGAGGACAAAGAGTTTGAAGGAATTAAGGATTTGGAGTGACATAGAAGGTTTGAAAAACTATTATGGCTTTTACGCACGCCCGGTCCTACTCTACTGAGTCGGAGGCCGGTGCTCGGCCGAGTGGCTGTCCGCGAACGGTGCGCGGGGCTCGGGCATGGCCATTACGCACGCCCGGTCTTTCTGGAAGTCCACGCCGCCACACGCTTGGAAGTGTGTTTTGTTTAATAAAGGGCCGTTTACCAAACCCACGTCTATCCTTGTACTTTGTTAACGCTACAATATAGTTATATAGTAGATCTGTAGAATAAAGACGAGGCTGACGTCAGGGCGCACGCGCGGCGATGTTGACAAAGGACGAGGAATTTGATCGATGGATTTAATGGAATTAAAGTGCACGGATGGTTTGATAATATTATTGGCTTGTATTATAGTTATTTGAAATATAGTTTATCTATCGTTATATGAGCCTGTGGAATATTTTGAAGTGCAAGCACCCTCAGCCGTGCGCACCCATTGTTGACAAAGAACGATCGATGGATTTAATGAATTGGAGTGACACCGATGGTTTTATAAACATGTTATTCATGTAATAGTTGTCCTTAATCACTCTATATGTTACGTCAGGCCCGTTCTCAGCTCTTTGTTTGTGTTTGTCACGTTAGCATACCTATCGTTTAGCCTGTTGTTGCTATTTAATGAATTGGAGTGACACCGATGGTTTTATAAACATGTTATTCATGTAATAGTTGTCCTTAATCACTCTATATGTTACGTCAGGCCCGTTCTCAGCTCTTTGTTTGAGTTTGTCACGTTAGCATACCTATCGTTTAGCCTGTTGTTGCTATTTAATGAATTGGAGTGACACCGATGGTTTTATAAACATGTTATTCATGTAATAGTTGTCCTTATTCACTCTATATGTTACGTCAGGCCCGTTCTCAGCTCTTTGTTTGAGTTTGTCACGTTAGCATACCTATCGTTTAGCCTGTTGTTGCTATTTAATGAATTGGAGCGACACTGATGGTTTTATAAACATGGTATTCATGTAATAGTTGTCCTTAATCACTCTATATGTTACGTCAGGCCCGTTCTCAGCTCTTTGTTTGTGTTTGTCACGTTAGCATACCTATTGTTTAGCCTGTTGTTGCTATCGTTTAGCCTGTTGTTGCTCGTTCATGACTGTTTTTGGTGTGGGATTTTGTCGAATAAATTGCCCCCAAAATGCGACTTATACTCCGGAGCGACTTATATATGTTTTTTTTCACTTTTTGGGGCATTTTATGGCTGGTGCGACTTATACTCCGGAGCGACTTATAGTCCGGAAAATACGGTAAGACGTATTTAATTTATTTAATGGGAAGTAGTAAGACTTATTAAATTTATTTAATCTACTTTTCTTCCCAGGCAAAATTTGATGTGCTGCAATTCCAAATTTCCAAAGTGAATGAAGGAATGAAGTCCTTTAAATTATGATTTTGTATAAATACTAGGCATTAACACAAAATCGACGGCACAAAATGGGCAGACTTTACTTGTTTGAAAAGGACTGGTTACAAGACAGACTTTTTTAATTTATTTAATGGGAAGAAGACTTATTTAGTTTAATTGATCTATTTTTGTTCCCTGGCAAAATTCGATTTGCTGCAATTCCAAATTTCCAAAGTGAATGAAGGAAAGAAGTCGTTTAAATTATGATTTTGTTTAAATACTAGGCATAGACACAAAATCTACGGCACAAAATGGGCAGACTTTACTTGTTTGAAGAGGACTGGTTACAAGACAGACTTTTCTGATTTATTTAATGGGAAGAAGACTTATTTAGTTTATTTAATCTATTTTTGTTCCCTGGCAAAATTGGATTTGCTGAAATTGTATTTTGCCAAATCTTGCCTTGAGACCTGATAGGAAGTATTAAACGCTTAGTTAAATCAATACAAGTTGGTAATAAGAGCGAGTAATGTTGGTTGAACCGATGAATGAAGGTTGAAAGCAATTTAAATTATGACTTTGTATAAATACTAGATATTAACAGAACATCTACTGCGCGAAATGGGCAGAGTTTACTTGTTTGAGAAGGAGTGGCTTATTCAAAACTAAGATTTATTTAATCTGTTTGTTCCCAGGCAAAATTGGATGTGATGCAATTCCAAATTTCACCACATGATGGTGCCCAATTTTGACTTCATAGGACATATTAAACACTTAGCTTGTTATTATGTTCAAGGTAATCAGATTTGTTTATTATTCTAATGGCCTCTTCAAAACTATTCTGGATTACTACTTTGGATCTATTCTACATTACTTGGCAACAACATACTCTGTAACAGATTAGGCAGTATAATCATATCTGTTAACTTGAGAGTGCCCACACTCAATCTACTTATCGTGATGTTAAATCAATTACTGTTAGACATTATTTGTCTGATAATCTACCAAATCTTTGAATTGAAGAATTTGTGATTTAATTAATAGCTTGTTGTTATGTTAAGGGTAATCAGACTTGTATATAATTCTAATGGCCTTCTTTTGAAAACTATTCTGAATTACAACTTTGGATCTTATATTACTTTGCAACAATCTACTCCGTGACAGATTAGGCAGTATAATCACATATGTTAACTTCAGTGCCCACACTGTATTTATTTATGGTTATTTGTTAAATCAAGTACTGTTAGACATGAAATAGGAAGTGTTTAACATAAATGTTATGGCTACTCACCATTGTAGCTCGCTCCTGGTCAATGATACGAGCCTCTTCTTGCAGTGGAAAACTTGCAGCCAACAAACACCGTGGAACCTAAAGGAATGAAATTAAACATTAACATTTCGCCTCGACCAATTTTCACACGTACAACGCAACGCGGCTACACTTCTGCTATTACAAACGTAAATCTCCTTAAACACAATGAGTGTTACTTACCGTGTACGCTCTAGACGGTCCAGTTGCAAGCAGAAAATAAAGATATTTCTGTTGATAATCGTCGCTGCTCAGTGGCTCACGGCCATCGCGCCAACAGATTTGAATTTTGGCGGAGGTTCGGGCAATTACGTCATATCCGCGGCATTTGACTGCGACGTAATACCCGCTTATCTGAAACGGCAGTTAAAAGTAGAGTTACATCAAGTTTTCTTGGAACCTAAACGAATGAAAGAAAACTATCATTTGGCCACAACCAACATTCACAGATACAACACAACGTGCGGGGTTGAGGTTAAAGATTGAGTGAAGGGCCCTCGTTTTAAACTACTGTTTTGAAAAGGAGTGGGAACAAGTAAGACGTATTTAATTTATTTAATGGGAAGTAGTAAGACTTATTAAATTTATTTAATCTACTTTTCTTCCCAGGCAAAATTTGATGTGCTGCAATTCCAAATTTCCAAAGTGAATGAAGGAATGAAGTCCTTTAAATTATGATTTTGTATAAATACTAGGCATTAACACAAAATCGACGGCACAAAATGGGCAGACTTTACTTGTTTGAAAAGGACTGGTTACAAGACAGACTTTTTTAATTTATTTAATGGGAAGAAGACTTATTTAGTTTAATTGATCTATTTTTGTTCCCTGCCAAAATTCGATTTGCTGCAATTCCAAATTTCCAAAGTGAATGAAGGAAAGAAGTCGTTTAAATTATGATTTTGTTTAAATACTAGGCATAGACACAAAATCTACGGCACAAAATGGGCAGACTTTACTTGTTTGAAGAGGACTGGTTACAAGACAGACTTTTCTGATTTATTTAATGGGAAGAGGACTTATTTAGTTTATTTAATCTATTTTTGTTCCCTGGCAAAATTGGATTTGCTGAAATTGTATTTTGCCAAATCTCGATTTGAGACCTGATAGGAAGTATTAAACGCTTAGTTAAATCAATACAAGTTGGTAATAAGAGCGAGTAATGTTGGTTGAACCGATGAATGAAGGTTGAAAGCAATTTAAATTATGACTTTGTATAAATACTAGATATTAACAGAACATCTACTGCGCAAAATGGGCAGAGTTTACTTGTTTGAGAAGGAGTGGCTTATTCAAAACTAAGATTTATGTAATCTGTTTGTTCCCAGGCAAAATTGGATGTGATGCAATTCCAAATTTCACCACATGATGGTGCCCAATTTTGACTTCATAGGACATATTAAACACTTAGCTTGTTATTATGTTCAAGGTAATCAGATTTGTTTATCATTCTAATGGCCTCTTCAAAACTATTCTGGATTACTACTTTGGATCTATTCTACATTACTTGGCAACAACATACTCTGTAACAGATTAGGCAGTATAATCACATATGTTAACTTGAGAGTGCCCACACTCAATCTACTTATCGTGATGTGTTAAATCAATTACTGTTAGACATTATTTGTCTGATAATCTACCAAATCTTTGAATTGAAGAATTTGTGATTTAATTAATAGCTTGTTCAGGGTAATCAGACTTGTATATAATTCTAATGGCCTTCTTTTGAAAACTATTCTGAATTACAACTTTGGATCTTATATTACTTTGCAACAATCTACTCGGTGACAGATTAGGCAGTATAATCACATATGTTAACTTCAGTGCCCACACTGTATTTATTTATGGTTATTTGTTAAATCAAGTACTGTTAGACATGAAATAGGAAGTGTTTAACATAAATGTTATGGCTACTCACCATTGTAGCTCGCTCCTGGTCAATGATATGAGCCTCTTCTTGCAGTGGAAAACTTGCAGCCAACAAACACCGTGGAACCTAAAGGAATGAAATTAAACATTAACATTTCGCCCGGACCAACATTCACACGTACAACGCAACGCGGCTACACTTCTGCTATTACAAACGTAAATCTCCTTAAACACAACGAGTGTTACTTACCGTGTACGCTCTAGGCAAAATTGGATGTGATGCAATTCCAAATCTATCTGAAACGGCAGTTAAAAGTAGAGTTACATCAAGTTTTCTTTTTTAATCAACACAATCATTTACAACCGTTGACCAGAAAGAATCGTCGAAATTCGACGTCCCCCACAAACGCCACGCTCACTCGCTTTTCAGGGCAACAAAAGTACTTCTTTTTAAAAACGATGAGTTGTACTTACCGTGTACGCTCTGGACGGTCCAGTTGCAAGCAGAAAATAAAAATATTTCTCTTGTTAGTCGTATGTTACCATCCGCTGTGTCTTTGTCAACATCGCCGCCATTTTCCTACTTCCTGCTGCGAGCCACGCCCACGGATTTAAATTTGGGCGGAAGCTCTTTCCATTGGCGTCGTTTTCGCGTATAGCAAATCCGATTGGTTGGGAAGGGGGCACGGTTATGCAGCCGAGGAGTCCTGTGATCGGTGGGATGTAAAGTAGGCGTCGACGTCACGTCCGCGTCACGTGACCACGACGTGGCAGACGTCAAATAGCAACCGCTGTTTTGTTTAGTAGACTTACAGTTGTTATGCATTGACATAATGGCGCACACACCAAATAGATTTAAATAAATTAAATAATTCTTCTGCCCACTCTCTTTTAAACAAGTTAACTCTCCCCGCGGATTTGAATTCCGGCGAAAGTTACGCCCATCGACGTCACGTATGTCACGTGACCACGACGTGGCAGATGTCATATAGCAACCGCTGTTTTGTTTAGTAGATTTACAGTTGTTATGCATTGGCATAATGGTGTGCACTCAAAATAGATTTAAATAAATTAAATATTTCTTCTGCCTACTCCCTTTTAAACAAGTTAACTCTGCCCACGTCCATTGACGTCTTGTCTGCGTCACGTGACCACGACGTAGCGACGTCATATAGTAACCGCTGTTTTGACCAGTAGACTTAGTTATTATGCGTTGACATAATGGCGCACTGGTTAGCATGGCCACCTCTTAAGCATGATGATGCGGGTTCGACGCCTGATCAATGTTAGCATGGAGTGAGCTGAAGTGCATGGCGCTGAAGATTTGAATCTTTGAAATGCGCTGAGGTCTGACATATCAGGCAGAATGGTTTGCCATCACGTTCAACAAAAAATAGAAACTTTCCCACTCTGATTAAAACGTCCTGTGTTCATCTACGTATTTTCGTTTTGCTGTGCATCTTTTCCCTGCCATTTCGAGAGCCCAATTGACACTCATAGTTTAAAGAAATGTGTTTGCCCATCCTACTTTGTGGAATTTCACCACATGCGCTTTTGACCAAAATACCAAATTGAACTCAAGTGAAGCCAACACGCACAACCCCCCCCCCCCCACACACACACACACACACACAAATGTTGATATGAACATAAAAGAGCCGCATGCGGTTCGGGAGTTGCGGCTTGGCCAAACCTGTACTATACAACTTTATTTGTATAAAATTTTCACAACAGCTGTCACACAAACAAAGCGGGAAAAACCGAAGACGTGCGTGTTCCGCCCACGCTGGATTTATTTGCACCTTTGAAAAGACACCGTATTGCCGCAGATGTGGCAAAGAGTACTTTTGGGCATCTGAGACGGAAGGATGTCCAAAGCATCACGTCACCTGCTCTGGTAGGCATGGTGGTGGGACGTTGAGGTCAACCGCTTTGGGGTTGGCTGACTCTTTGATCGCAGGATGCCACACACTTGAAGACAGAAGCAGAAAAGCAGAGCTAAATGCAAAATGTACTCACCGGTGACTCCAATTTTTTTCCCCCCTGAAGAAACAGCTGGACGGGTGGCCCCGGCTGGCCAGTGGGACTCTTGTTATTCTGACCCTTTTTAGTGCGCGTTTGGGGCAACAACCGTTTTTTGTGGCGCTCTCTTCTGGTTCAAAAGTGCCCTGCATGTGAATTTGCTTTTCCTGCCTTCTGATTGGATGAGCGCCGGTGTGACGCGGTGCCTCTGTCACCGTGGCGGGGGGTATACGTTGGCATCGGAGCGTCTGCCAACGTCTGAGACCGGCTGGCAGTGTATCGGAGGTGTCGAGTGCGGTGCCGCTGGAGCTCACTCACCAGCTGGTGTTAGGGCCACAGAATGAAGGCCAAGGAGAAGAATAGAAAGAGAAACAGAAACTTCTCCTCCAATTGTTTGATTTGTCTCTTCTGAGCTTCGATGAATTCTTTCAGCTCTTTGTTCCTCTAGGACGGACAAATGGAAAGTGGCATTCAAAAGCCAGTAAGCGTGCAAGTAAGTGCCGGGCTGGCTTTGGGCCCTTACCTGTTGCGCGCTGTGCAGCAGATCCATTCTCTCTTGGAGGATGCAAGCGTCGCGCTCCCTCAACTCGCACATCAGGGCTCGCTTCCATTGGTCCACGGCGCTCCTAAGCTCTTCTCTCTGATCCGCCGTCAGCACGTCATTCACGCCAGCGTGGCTGGCTTTTTCGCCGTCCGTGGCGGGGCAGTCCCGCTGCGGTAGCGCCTCGTACAACATGGCCTCCAGCTCCAGGATCCTCTGGGCCGCAATCCTCGTCCATCAGTGGTCCGGCGGGAGATTTGAGGGCGGCTTACCTTATGAGCCTGGTCCATGGAACACTTCCTGAAGTCCAACTCTTCATCCAGGTAGCCCTTCTGCTTGCAGAACATATCCTAGCACAGCTCAAGGTCAGAATTGTTGGGGCACATTGCCGGAGTTCCCCTTGGCTGATGTCGCGTGTCTGTCTACCTTCTCACTTTCAATGTCCAACATCTTCTGTTGAAGTGCTGACTTGGTCACTTTGATGTATTCTAACCACTGAGGAAAGGCTGCTGTCACATAAGCAGAATGCGAGAGCGTGCGTGGACGTGCGCGTTACCTTCTCGGCTAGGGTGAGAAGGGTCCTGGCGTGAATCACGACCACCTGCTCCTCGTTGGTGAGATTCTGCAAGAGCCCAAAGGCACAGCGTCAACAAGCTTCTTTCAGCGCAAAGCCTTCCAAAAGTCACATTTGAGCCGCCGAGTCTCGTGGAGTGCGAACATAAGGAGTTCGACATACACTTACGGCGTTATAGCCCAGGATGTCCAGCTTCTTCATCAGATCACTGATGACGATGTCCGGGGGAAAGGCGCAAGGAGCAATGTAAGGTGTTCTGGGACCTCGGGTTAAGGTTAGGGTTGCGAGGGACGCCTTACGTACGCTCACGCCCTCGGCCTCGCAGTAGATCTGCAAAGGGCTGAGGCCGTCTGGGAAACGGACTTGCAGAAACTTCAAGACGGGGGAGCGCCACTCCCTCTCCTGAAAGGCAGAGGCATGCATCCGTCCGTCCGTCCGTCCGTCCGTCACATCTCTGGCCTCAACACGCTTGTGCGAGTCTTCCCACCTCCAGCTCCAGGATGCGGAACTCAAGCAGTTCGTTTTGGTCTCGGATATCCTGGATGTGCTCTTTCAGACGCGCCCCAGGGCTTCATCCAAAACACTAACCGCTCTGTCTTTCAGCTTGATCTCATCCGTCTGGATGTACAAACGGGGAGCGCTCAGGCAGGCGGGCAAACTCATTTGCCAGAATTGTGACAAAAACAAAGAGAGCAACCGGCCAATTTTTTTCTTGAATCGACTAGAACACCTTTGCTGTGACAAAAGCGAAGCGAGCAACCGGACATTTTCTTCTTGTGAAATAGAATAGAATAGAATGCCTTAGGTGTCATTGCACTGCAGGTATACAACGAAATTGGGAACATAGCCACGCACCGCGCATCTGATCAGTCCTACCAGTCGGCGGATCTCCCTCTCGCAGTCTCTCTTGGTTCGGCTCAGCTCCTCCCGATGCTGGTGATGAGCCGATCGGAGCTCGGCCGCTCGGGACTGCCAGGCCTGCTGGGCCGCTGCCAGGGCTTCTTCCGCGCTCCTGGTGGAGGCGACACCGCTCGGTCTCCCGACACCGCCGCGTCTCCTCCACCTCCGCCAGCAAAGCGCCCCCCCTCCTCACCTGAGCAGACATTGCGCCACACCGGGCCGTTGAGACCGCAACGGAGCGCCGCGACGCTTACTGGGGACAAGCTACACAATACGGTAGCGGCCGCATCGAAGCCCGACGTGGCGTGCGGATAGTCAGACACGGATAGAGCGGATCACCTTGTCCATGGAGCCGTCCCTCAGGCTGAGGACCAAGGCATTCAGTCGCTGGATCTCTCCATCTTTGATTTTGATCACTCTCATCAGCTCCATTTCATGCTGCCGCAGTAATGTCTCCCTGGTAATGGCTAACTCTTTCTGCTTCTCCTCATGGAGTTTGCTTTTGAGTTCCGTCATGGCGGCGGTGGCACGGTGGTGCTCCGCCCGCAGGTCCTGACTTCTCTCTCTCTCCAGACAGCTGACCTGACATGACTTAGACTTAGACAAACTTTATTGTCATCTTGTCTGCACATGGTGCATACAAAACGAAATTCCGTTGCATACGTCTTACAACAAAGTAGTGATATTGCAGTTGAATAGAAGTAACATATCCTATGAAAATATATATATATACATATATACTATATATATATATATATATATATTAAAAATAAGTATAAAGTGCAGCAGTGATAATTATGCAATAGTGCAAGTAGGCAAAACAGTATTCAAGAGTGTGCAGAGGAATGCTAAACCATGTATTAAACTTCTATTTAAAGGGTTTATACAAGTTCAGTAAAGTTGGTAGTGCGAGATAGTGCAAGATAGAGGTCCGTAGTGTCATAAAGTACAGTTCTGTGAATGTGTGATGCAGAGTTCAGTTTAGAGCTCAACAGTTCTAGTGTTCAACAGTCTGATGACAGCAGGGAAAAAGCTGTTGCAGAACCTGGTGGACCTGCAGCGGATGCTGCAAACCTCTTCCCAGAGGGCAGCAGGGAGAACAGTCCATGGTGGGGGTGTGATGGGTCATTGATGATGTTACGGGCACGGGACATGCAGCGCTGAGATGAAATGTCCTGAATGGAGGGAAGAGGAGCCCCTATGATCCTCTCTGCTGTCCTCACCACTCTCCTCACGTTCTTCCAATCGGAGGCGGTGCAGCCTCCACACCACACAGAGAGACAGCTTGTCAGAATGCTCTCTATGGTGCTCCTGTAGAACGTCCTCATGATGGGTGGGGGCAGGTGGGCTCTCCTCATCCTCCGCAGGAAGTACAAGCGCTTCTGTGCCCTCTTGACCAGTGCCGTAGTGTTCATAGTCCAGGTGAGGTCTTCTGTGATGTGGACCCCCAGGAATTTGGTGGTGCTGACCACCTCCACAGCTGAGCTGTTGATGATCAGTGGAGCGTGGTGAGGCTGTTTTTTCCTGAAGTCGACGATGATCTCCTTCATCTTCTCCTCATTCAGGATCAGGCTGTTTTCTCTGCACCAGCCCACCAGCTGCTCCACCTCCTCTCTGTAGTCCAGGTCGTTGTTGTCTCTGATGAGCCCCACCACCGTTGTGTCGTCTGCTGACTTCACGATGTGATTGGTGGTGAACCTGAGGACGCAGTCGTGTGTCATCAGGGTGCACAGCAGGGGGCTCAGGACGCAGCCCTGAAGGGAGCCTGTGCTGAGGGTGATGACATCAGAGGTGTTCTGTCCGACCCGGACTGACTGAGGTCTGTTGGTGAGGAAGTCTAGCAGCCAGTTGCGAAGGGGGGTGTTGAAGCCCAGGTGTTCCAATTTTCCTACCAGATGCTGTGGGATGATGGTGTTAAACGCTGAGCTGAAGTCCAGGAACAGCCTCCGCACATGGGTGTTCTTCTCCTCCAGGTGAGCCAGGCTCAGGTGAAGAACGGAGGAGATGGCGTCCTGAGTGGAGCGGTTTTGCCGGTCGGCAAACTGGAACGGGTCAAATAATAGGGGGAGTCTGGAAACGATGTGACCTTTAAGCAGCCTTTCGAAGCACTTCATCATAACCGGAGTCAGTGCAACAGGCCGGTAATCATTAAATGAGGTGATTTGAGGTTTCTTCGGCACCGGAATGATGGAGGCAGTCTTAAAGCACGCCGGCACTGTGGCTTGGCCCAGCGAGGTGTTAAAAATGTCTGTGATGACCCCAGCCAGATGACTTGCACATTCCCTGAACACACGCCCAGGAATGTTGTCGGGGCCAGGGGCCTTACAGGGGTTGACTCTCCTCAGGGTCTTCAACACATCGGCGGAGTCAAGGCAGAGTACCTCCTCTTCCTGATGGGGGACAGTTTTAACTGCTGGAGTGCCGTTTAGTGCCTCGAACCTCCCAAAGAAGTTATTTAGACCATTTAGAAAGTCAGCATCAACTACACCCACCGGGGGGGGGGAGGGTGAGTTGTAGTCTGTAATCGCCCGTATGCCTTGCCACATACTCCTGATGTTTTTGACGTCGTGGAAACGATCCTGAAATTTTCGACTGCGGTCTCGCTTCGCTATCCTGATGGCACGGTTCAAGTTGGCTCTCGCTGTCCTCAGTGTCTCCTTGTCGCCAGACTTGAAGGCAGAGTTCCGCGCTCGTAGCGTTTGACGTACCTCCTCAGTCATCCAGGGTCGTTGGTTGCCCCGGGTGATGATATTCTTAGTGGTGCTGACGTCCTCGGTGCATTTGTTGATGTAGGCTGACACAGTCATGGCACACGCATGTCTAATCTACATCGGGAAAACTGGGAGGGAGGGAGGCAGGCAGGGAGGCAGGCAGGGAGGCAGGCAGGGAGGCAGGCAGTGTCTGTCTGTTGAGGTTTTCACCTTGTTCTTCTCCTGCTGAAGTTCTAACTGGACGTCCATCAGTTTGGTTCTCAGCTCGTCATTGGCGGCCTGAAGGGCGTCCGTTCGCTCCGCCTTGGCCCGCCCTGCCGGAGCTCGTTTGGACATCTCTTACTCGAGTCTCGCCCGGTCGTCAGTCAGAGATCACAACATTTGTACCTGGAGAGCACAAACGCAGCGCTGTTTTCCACTGGCTTCGAACTCAACTTCAATCGGTACCGTAACTTACAACATCATAAACATAGAACTAGCTTGACTTATTCATTGAATAAATGCATTTGGTTCTTCAAAACTGCATCACGCAACATAGCGTGACCGAGACGGCCGTTATCCACCTGCGTGAAGTTATTTGGTGAAATGAATGAGATGTTTAAGACACCATCGTTCTGTCTCTATGTAGATGAAGGTAAATAATCGATTGCTGAAGGTCCAAAGGTGTTGTGATAAACAAATAAACATATTAGTGATTAGTGACATATTTGTGATAAACATATTAGGCAGGATAATCACATATGTTAACGTGACTGCCCACACTGTATTTATTTATGGTTATTTGTTAAATCGAGTACTGTTAGACATGAAATAGGAAGTGTTTAACATAAATGGAAGACGAAAGGGGTACTCACCATTGTAGCTCCTGCTGGTCAATGATACGAGCCTCTTCTTGCAGTGGAAAACATACAGCCAACAAACACCGTGGAACCTAAAGGAATGAAATTAAACATTAACATTTAGCCTCAACCAACATTCACAGATACAACGCAACGCAAACTACACAAACGTAAATCTTTTTAAACACAATGAGTTGTACTTACCGTGTACGCTCTAGACGGTCCACTTGCAAGCGGAAAATAAAGATATTTCTGTTGATAATCGTCGTGTTTGTATCCGGTGTCTCGCTCAAGGCCATTGCGCCCACAGATTTGAATTTTGGCGAGAGTTCAGCCTATTGACGTCATTTCCGCGGTGTAATACCCGCATATCTGAAACGGCAAAGTTAAGAGTAGAGTTAAATAAAGTTTTTAGTCAACGCAATAATTTACAACCGTTGACCAGTCGAAATAATCGTCGAAATTTGGCGTCTGTGGCTGGAAGCAGACGCCGAGTTCGACATTCCTCCCAAACGCCACACTCCCTCGCTTTTCAGGGCTAAAAAAAAACAGTTGTAATTACCTTGTACGCTCTAGACGGTCAAGTTGCAAGCTGAAAACAAAAATATTTGCCTTGTTAGTCATCGTGTTACTAACAGCTGTGTCTTGTTTGCCAGAACTGCCGCTTTCCTACTTCCTGTTGCAAGCCACGCCCACGGATTATAATTTTGCCGTGAGTTCCGCCTATTGACGTCATGTCCGCGTCACATGACTGCGACGTAATATTATCTAAAACTGTTTGTGCGGTATTGTGTTGTTCTGTGCGGTATTGTGTTATTCTGTGCGGCGTCGTGTTGTTCTGTGCGGCGTCGTGTTGTTCAGTGCGACGTCGTGTTGTTCAGTGCGGCATGGTGTTGTTCAGTGCGGCATGGTGTTGTTCAGTGCGGCATGGTGTTGTTCAGTGCGGCATAATGTTGTTCAGTGCGGCATAATGTTGTTCAGTGCGGCATGGTGTTGTTCAGTGCGGCATGGTGTTGTTCAGTGCGGCATGGTGTTGTTCAGTGCGGCATGGTGTTGTTCAGTGCGGCATGGTGTTGTTCAGTGCGGCATGGTGTTGTTCAGTGCGGCATAATGTTGTTCAGTGCGGGATGGTGTTGTTCAATGCGGGATCGTGTTGTTCAGTGCGGGGTGGTGTTGTTCAGTGCGGGATGGTGTTGTTCAGTGCGGCATGGTGTTGTTCAATGCGGCATGGTGTTGTTCAGTGCAGGATGGTGTTGTTCATTGCGGCATGGTGTTGTTCAGTGCGGCATGGTGTTGTTCAGTGCGGCATGGTGTTGTTCAGTGCGGCATGGTGTTGTTCAGTGCGGCATAATGTTGTTCAGTGCGGCATGGTGTTGTTCAGTGTGGAAAGGTGTTGTTCAGTGCAGGATGGTGTTGTTCAGTGCGGCATGGTGTTGTTCAATGCAGGATCGTGTTGTTCAGTGCAGCATAATGTTGTTCAGTGCAGCATGGTGTTGTTCAGTGCGGCATGGTGTTGTTCAATGCGGCATGGTGTTGTTCACTGCGGGATGGTGTTGTTCAATGCGGGATCGTGTTGTTCAGTGCGGCATAATGTTGTTCAGTGCAGCATGGTGTTGTTCAGTGCGGCATGGTGTTGTTCAGTGCGACATAATGTTGTTTAGTGCGGCATAATGTTGTTCAGTGCGGCATAATGTTGTTCAGTGCGGCATGGTGTTGTTCAGTGCGGCATGGTGTTGTTCAGTGCGGCATGGTGTTGTTCAGTGCAGGATGGTGTTGTTCAGTGCGGCATGGTGTTGTTCAATGCGGCATGGTGTTGTTCAGTGCGGGATGGTGTTGTTCAGTGCAGGATGGTGTTGTTCAGTGCGGCATGGTGTTGTTCAGTGCGGAATGGTGTTGTTCAGTGCGGCATGGTGTTGTTCAGTGCGGCATGGTGTTGTTCAGTGCAGGATGGTGTTGTTCAATGCGGGATCGTGTTGTTCAGTGCGGCATGGTGTTGTTCAGTGCGGCATGGTGTTGTTCAGTGCGGCATAATGTTGTTCAGTGCGGCATGGTGTTGTTCAGTGCGGCATGGTGTTGTTCAGTGCGGCATGGTGTTGTTCAGTGCGGCATGGTGTTGTTCAGTGCGGCATAATGTTGTCCAGTGCGCCATAATGTTGTTCAGTGCGGCATGGTGTTGTTCAGTGCGGCATGGTGTTGTTCAGTGCGGCATGGTGTTGTTCAGTGCGGCATAATGTTGTTCAGTGCGGCATAATGTTGTTCAGTGCGGCATGGTGTTGTTCAGTGCGGCATGGTGTTGTTCAGTGCGGCATGGTGTTGTTCAGTGCGGCATAATGTTGTTCAGTGCGCCATAATGTTGTTCAGTGCGGCATGGTGTTGTTCAGTGCGGGATGGTGTTGTTCAGTGCAGGATGGTGTTGTTCAGTGCGGCACGGTGTTGTTCAATGCGGCATGGTGTTGTTCAGTGCGGGATGGTGTTGTTCAGTGCGGCATGGTGTTGTTCAGTGCGGCATAATGTTGTTCAGTGCGGCATGGTGTTTTTCAGTGCGGCATAATGTTGTTCAGTGCGGCATGGTGTTGTTCAGTGCGGCATGGTGTCTTTCAGTGCGGCATGGTGTCGTTCAGTGAGGCATGGTGTTGTTCAGTGCGGCATGGTGTTGTTTAGTGCGGCATGGTGTTGTTCAGTGCGGGATGGTGTTGTTCAGTGTGGCATGGTGTTCAGTGCGGCATGGTGTTGTTCAGTGCAGTATCGTGTTGTTCAGTGCGGTATCGTGTTTCTCAGTGCGGTATCGTGTTGTTCAGTGCAGTATCGTTGTGTTGTTCGTATTGTGTTTAACACTTAGCCTCTAACACTTAGCCTCTAACACTTAGCCTCTAGCATCTAGAAGGTAAATAAATAGGAAGGAAGGACTCACCGGTGACGTCTTCGCCCACGTCCAAGCGTTGTACTTTGTATTTTCATCCTTCTGACAGTGGAAAACATAGCCAACAAACACCGTGGAACCTAAACGAATGAAAGAAAACTATCATTTGGCCACAACCAACATTCACAGATACAACACAATGTGACGTGCGGGGTTGAGGTTAAAGGTTGAGTGAAGGGCCCTCGTTTTAAACTACTTTTTTGAAAAGGATTGGGAACAAGTAAGACGTATTTAATTTATTTAATGGGAAGTAGTAAGAGCTATTGAATTTAATCTATGTATTATATTCTATTGTATTGTATTCTGTTGTATTCTTTTGGATTGTATTCACACTAACCCCACTAAAACTTCAGCCCACAAAAACTCGCCTCTGGCGCCTAGCCTCTGGCACTTAGCCTCTAACACTTAGCCTTTAACACTTAGCCTTTAACACTTAGCCTTTAACACTTAGCCTAGAAGGTGAATAAATAGGGTTAAAGGTTGAGTGAAGGGACCTCGTTTTAAACTACTTTTTTGTAAAGGAGTGGGAACAAGTAAGACGTATTTAATTTATTTAATGGGAAGTAGTAAGACTTATTAAATTTATTTAATCTACTTTTCTTCCCAGGCAAAATTTGATGTGCTGCAATTCCAAATTTCCAAAGTGAATGAAGGAATGAAGTCCTTTAAATTATGATTTTGTATAAATACTAGGCATTAACACAAAATCGACGGCACAAAATGGGCAGACTTTACTTGTTTGAAAAGGACTGGTTACAAGACAGACTTTTTTAATTTATTTAATGGGAAGAAGACTTATTTAGTTTAATTGATCTATTTTTGTTCCCTGGCAAAATTCGATTTGCTGCAATTCCAAATTTCCAAAGTGAATGAAGGAAAGAAGTCGTTTAAATTATGATTTTGTTTAAATACTAGGCATAGACACAAAATCTACGGCACAAAATGGGCAGACTTTACTTGTTTGAAGAGGACTGGTTACAAGACAGACTTTTCTGATTTATTTAATGGGAAGAAGACTTATTTAGTTTATTTAATCTATTTTTGTTCCCTGGCAAAATTGGATTTGCTGAAATTGTATTTTGCCAAATCTTGCCTTGAGACCTGATAGGAAGTATTAAACGCTTAGTTAAATCAATACAAGTTGGTAATAAGAGCGAGTAATGTTGGTTGAACCGATGAATGAAGGTTGAAAGCAATTTAAATTATGACTTTGTATAAATACTAGATATTAACAGAACATCTACTGCGCGAAATGGGCAGAGTTTACTTGTTTGAGAAGGAGTGGCTTATTCAAAACTAAGATTTATTTAATCTGTTTGTTCCCAGGCAAAATTGGATGTGATGCAATTCCAAATTTCACCACATGATGGTGCCCAATTTTGACTTCA